>NW_006408777.1:1070658-1088293 GCF_000296735.1 Chrysochloris asiatica | reverse complement strand
TACCCAGTAGCTTTTCAGTAAAGTGTTACTCAGTTTCCAAATACTTGACTTTATTTTCTTGGTCTTATTGTTGATTTCTAGTTTTATAGAATTATTATCTGAAAAGATGTTTTGTAGTATTTTGATGTTTATAAATTTATGGAGGCTTGCTTTGTGACCTAATACATGGTCAATTCTGTAGAATGTTCCATGTGAACTGGAAAAGAATGTATATTGTGCTGTTGTTAGGTTGAATGCTCTGTACACATCTATGAGGTCAATTTGGTTGATTGCATTGTTTAATTCCTCTGTAACTTAGACAAGTTTCTTTCTGGTTATTCTATCCATTTTTGAAAGTTTCTTATTAAAATCTCCCAGTATAATTGTGGATTTATCTATTTCTCTTCAATTCTAGTAGGGTTTGCTTTATATATCTTGGTGCTCTTTCATTGGGAGCATAGATATTTATTATGGTTGTGTAGTCTTGCTCGTTTGACCCTTTAATCATGAGATAGTGCCCTTCTTTATCTCTTATACTGGTTTACTTTATCAGAGATTAGTATTATCACTCTTGCTTGTTTTTTTATTGCACTTAACTTGGTATATATTTTTCCATCCTTTAACTTTTAGTCTGTTTTTGTCTTTGTGTGTAAGATGTGTCTTTTCCAGGTAGCATATTGAAGGGTCTTGTTTTCTTATCCATTCTGCTACTCTCTATCTCTTCACTGGTGCATTTAATCCATTGACATTCAGTGTAATTATTGATAGGTATGGATTAAGTGATGCCATTATGTTAATTTTTTGTGGTGTTGTTCATTCTTTTGTTCTGCATGCCTACTTGTGCTGAGTTCATGTTTTTTGTGCTATTTCTGGTCAGTTTCTTCTTAGTGTTAATGTTTCCTTGTTCTTCTTGGCTCTTCATTTTCATGGTAAATTGTGAAATACTAACTTTCTTTGGTGTTACCCTATAGTCTATTGACTTTTACCTCCGTTTAAGGCAGTCTAGTTCTTGATCACATGCTGTCTCTTGAAATTTTTGAACATTGCCCAGTTCTTTTTGGTACAGTGAGTGTGTATTCCTTCCATCTTCCTTGTTGCTGTTGTTGTTAAAGTTATTATTGTAAATTGAGTGAAAATTTACTGGGAAGATCATTCATTCTACATTCAACAAATCATATTTTGTTTCATTGCAATGATTACAATCTCTTCGGTGTACCATCAGTTAACAGTATTTAGTTCTACTCCCTTTTAATTTTCTATGTACATATACAAAACAGAAAATATATATTCATTTAAATGTCCAAAGGGCACATACTATAAGGTCCTAATGAAAGAGCACCAAGATATATAAAGTAAACTCACCAGTTGCTCCTTGGAAACCCTATACCAGGTTGCTATGTGTCGGAACCAACTTGACAGCATGTAACAACAACAATGACTAATGATTTTGAAGATTTCTTCATAGTTTGTTGATTACCTGAATATTTTCCTGGGTGTAGTATCTGTTCATGTTCTGGACCTATTTTTAAATTGGGTTATTTGTCTTTTTTTACAAATATATTTGTTTATTTTAATGAAGCGGATACAGACAATGTCCTTTTAAAACACATATCACAAGCCCAAAAGTACAAACAAAATAAAAAAGTGCAGTGTTCTATAGTATATACTTCTGCATGGATATTTTTATTAACTGCTAATGAAATTTAGAAGTTTGCTGGGATCTTCTGGTATGGATTTTATTTTAATCTTAAAATGCTTTGTCTCTTCAGTGAGGCCACCTTTGAAGTTAGTCACGACTCTCACCATTTGCCATCATGACTCAATTCTGGTTTCTCTTCTTTAGGTCCAGAACCTCAGGCTTCAAACGTAGCTTCAGGTAAGGAAAGGTCATTTTTCCACAGTTCAGTTCTCTGAAAACTTCCATCTCCCACTGAAAGTCGTAGTCCAGAAGTGAAGCAATCACGTGTTAAAATTTCAGGGCCAATTGGAAAGTCATTATGAACACTTGCATTGGTGAATCTTATTTATCCCACAAGCCTGAAAATGCACAGTCCTGAAAAGGTGACTTTCTGTACACATAGGACATTTTAAGAAAAAGAGGGCTCTATGAAGGGGGCTGGGGCTTGGTCACCAAAAATCAGCACAACAAAAACAAACAATAGCGAATAATGAGCACTAGAATTCAAAATACTAGAAGCTTTAAAGAGAGGTGCCAGTTTTCAATTCCATTTTGGATACCACTTTACAAAAGAACTATTTTTAAAAATAAAAAAGGATTAAGGGAAAAGAAAAAAACTTAAGAGACTATCTAAAATGTTGAATGACCCCCTGTTTGTTCCTGATAAGAGAAACCTGAGTGAATTCACTGGAACTCCCTGTCTTTGACAGTATGATTTAAGTTTCTTTAGATGTGTTGTCATTTTCACCTCAAAGTGTATCTCACTGCTATCCTGTCCAATGACTTTGAGTTTAATGTATTCTCCTTCCTTCTTATCCCCCAAGTCCTCAGTTGAAGGTTTTGACTCCATGGAGGTCAATCATTCAACATCAAAAGTGTAGCATTAACCTGGTCAGACATGGTGGCAGTGACTTTACCCCGGGGGTCTCCTCACTACAGTGACCTCGGCCAGGCAGAATCTCTCTCCCAGCTTTACAAATCAGTCTATCTTCCCCCACAGCACCACACCACTATTTGCTTTTTTTCTTGTAGAGGTGCTGTTGTTTCCTATAAATCTTAGAGATTAGTGCCTTAAGTGTAGTGGTTATGTTTGGGCTGCTAATCTCAAAGTCAGCAGTTCAAAACTACCAGCAGTTCCGTGGGAGAAAGATGAGGCTTTCTGCTCCAATAAAGATTTACAGCCTCAGAAACCTTATGTAGGGTCGCTATGGGTAAGAATTGACTGGACAGCACTTAACAACAACTGCAAAAAAATTGATCTCAGTCTCTAGGATTCCTTTTTGTTCTTTTGGATGCACATAAGTTTCTAATTTTTAGTATGTCCCAGTCATTTATTTTGTCTTTTATATTTTGTATGTTTTTTTGCAATTTTTGAAAGTCTATGCATGCCATGTTGTTAGACCCCTTAAGTTTGTCCCTATTTTTTCTTTGATGATCTTTATAGTTCTGGGATTTACATTTAGCTCTTTAATCCATTTTAAGTTAGTTTTTGCATGTGGTGAGAAATATGGGTATTGTTTCATTCTTTTACAAATTGATATCCAGTTCTGCCAGCGGTATTTGTTGAAGAAAATGTTTCTTTCCCACTTTATGTATTTTTGCCTTTTGTCAAAGATCAGTTGACTGTATATGGATGGATTTCCTTCTGGGTTCTCAGTTCTGTTCCATTTATCTATGTATCTTTCATTCAACCAATACCATGCTGTTTTGACCACTGTGGCCTTGAGGTAAAATTTTAAATCAGGGAGTGAGAAGCCTTCAACTTTGTTCTTCTTCTTAAGCAGTGCTTTGATTATCTGGGTTCTCTTTCCCTTTCATGTAACGTTTGTGATCATATTTTTCATCTCTTTAAAGAATGTTGTTGGAATCTGGATTGGGATTGCGTTATATATATAGATTGCTTTGGATGTTGGCGTTTTCACAATGTTAAGTCTTCCTGTCTGTGAGCATGGTATATATATTCTTTCATTTTGTAAATCTTTTTGGTTTCATATAGTAGTGTTTTGCAGTTTTCTTTGTATATGCCTTTTGTTTTTCTAGTTAGATTTATTCCTAAATATTTCATCCTTTGGGTGGCTATTGTAAATGGTATTGTTTTCAGAGCTGTCTTTTTTTTTTTTTTTTTAATATTTTCTTATCCTCTTTGCGTTTTTTCAAATATTTAAGAACACTTTTCAAATTTGTTTGACATAGAATGAAATTTTAAAGTTACATTTTTCTGCAATGGGTCCTCAACAATCATTTCCTTGAATAGCACATTAGATAAGTTTAGGCAACACAATGAAATTTTATATGAGAAGTATACTCTCTGCATTAAAACTGTCCAAGGTGCATTTATAATGAATGTAATTCAGGACGTTCATCTTTCTTATGTGATTCTTATATCCCTGTAGTGGCAGTTGTAAGCCTTTGTAAAACACAGACATACACAGTAATCATCTTCTTGATAAAATGAGAGGACTGCAGGAAGACTTCTACTCTAGCTTATTTGGGTGTTGGAATGCAACCTGGAGTGAAATTACGTTTGTCAATGGAATTTTCCTATACTATATCTTAGATGAAATTTTTGGTATCCTGGTTACTTCAGGAATAAATGTTGTGCTATTTATTATATATTTTATTACAATTTGGCTTCCAGCAGACAGATTGATGATGATATGAGAAAAAAATGAATATTTTACTAAGAACATTTTTTATCCAGAGCAAATATTTGGTTTTGTCTTTGTTTTCCCTGTATATTTCAGCGTCTCAGTCCCTACAAGAAATCAATTTCCACTCTACCTCCCTCTCCTATTTAGGATTGATCAGGTGATCATTTGTGTAATTACAGGTATGAAAATGGTAAGATAATGCATTCTGAAGCAAAGATATTTCTAGCACACTCTTCCACGGTAACTGTGCAGGAAACATAGGGGATGGGGATACCTCAGAGACTGCCACCAGTGTCCTCAAAGACAGTCTCCAGCCCATCTGTCTTCGTATGGTGATCTTGTACCCTGTCACATTGCTGAATATTCCAAGGACTTCCAGTAACTGTTTTGCTGAGTCTTTGGGATTTTCTATGTATAGGTTCATATCATCTGCAAATAGTTTTGCTACTTCCTTGCCACTTTGGATGCCTTTAATTTCCCTTTCTTTCCTTATAACTCTGGCTAAGACTTCCAACACAATATTGAATAGGAGTGGTGATAAAGGGCATCCTTGCTTGTTTCCTGTTTGCAAAGGGAATGCTTTCAGTTTTTCTCCATTGAGAATGTTGGCTGTTGGTTTTGTATATATTATCTTAATTATGTTGAAGATTTCCCTTCAATTTCTACATTGTTGAAATTTTTTTTTTTTTAAATCAGGAATGGGCGTCATATTTTGTCAAATGCCTTTTCTGCATCAATCAATGTGATCATGTGATCCTTGTTGTATTTATATGGTAGATTGCATTGATTGCTTTTCTAATATTGAACCACCCTCACATCCCTGGTATGAATCCTACTTGGTCATGATGTATTATTTTTTGATATGTTGTTGAATTCTATTGACATGGATTGTATTGAGAATTTTTGTATCTATATTCATGAGGGATTTGGTTGGTTCATTGGTTGGTTGGTTGTGTGCTGTGGAGTCAGTTCTGACTCATAGTGACCCTGCATAGGGTTTCCAAGGCTGTAAATCTTTATGGGAAAGCCTCATCTTTCTCTCATGGAACAGCTGGTTGTTTCAAACTACTTTGGTTTATAATTTTCTTTTTTAGTGATGTCCTTCCCTGGTTTTAGGATGAGGACTATGCTTGTTTCATAAATTATATTAGGACGTTTTCCATCCTTTTCTATAATCTGGAATAATTTGAGGAGAATTGGTGTTAGCGCTTCTTTGAATGTTTGGTAAACTTTACCAGTAAAAGCAATCTTGGTCTGGAGTGTTTGGTTGGAAATTTTTTGATGACCTGATGAATTTCTTCTTTTGCTATAGGTCTGCTAGCTCTGTGTCAGTCATTTTAGGTAGGTTGTGGTTTTATAAAAATGTACCAATTTCCTCTACATTTTCCAATTTGTTGGAGTATAATTCTTCATGATGGTGGTAGTGGTAGTGTACCATAGCATCAATTCCAACTCATGGAGATCCTGCATAGGGTTTCCAAGGCTGTAAATCTTTACTGGAACAGAAAGGCTCCTCTGTCTCCTGAAGAATGGTTGGTAGTTTTGAATTGACCTGAGGTTAGCAGCCTGACTTGTAACTACTGTGCTATCAGAGTTCCTTACAACTTTTCATGGTATTCTGTTCTTATCCTTTTTATTTCCATTGATTCTGTTGTGACATCACTCATGTGATTTCTTATGTGTGTTATTTGTGTCTTCTCCCTCTTTTCTTTTGTTAGATTTGCCTTTTCAAAGAACCAGCTTTTTGACTTGTTGATTCTTTCTATAATTCTGTTTTATATCTCCTTTATTTCTCCTCCAATCTTTATTATTTATTTTTTCCAGTTTACTGTAGGTTTACTTTTCTGGTCTTTTTCTAATTGTTGGAGATGTTGTGCTAATGTGTTGATTTTGGATCTTTCTTCTTTTTGGATGTGTTCATTTATTGCTATAAATTGTCATCTCAGTACTGCTTTTGCTGTGTCCCAAAAGTTTTGGTATGTTGTGTTTTTGTTCTCATTTGTTTCTAGGAATTTTTTATTTCACTTTTTATTTGTTCTACTACCTAGCAGCTTTTAATCAGGGTGTTATTCAGTTTGCATGTACTTGACTTTATTTCCTTGGTCTTCATGTTGTTGATTTCTAATTTTGTAGCATTGTGTAGTAGTATTTTCATATTTTTAAATATGGAGACTTGCTTTGGGGCCTAACACATGGTCTATTCTGGAGAATTTCCATGTGCACTGGAGAAGAATATGTATTGAGGTGTTGTTGTGTTGAATGTTTTGTAAAATCTTTGAGGTCATTTGGTTAATTGTGTTGTTTAGTTCCTCTTTGTTTTTGTTGAATTTCTTTCTGGTTTTACTATCCTTTTTCAAAAGTGGTGTATTAAAATCTCTACTATTATTGTCTAATTATTTGTTCAATTCTATTAGTATTTGATTTATGCATCTTTGGCTCTTTCGGGGGGGGAGTAGATATTTGTTATGGTTACATCCTCTTTTTCAATTGACCCTTTAATCATGAGAAATGTCCTTTGTCTCTTATGTTGGTTTTTGACCTGTTGTTGTTGTTGTTGTTGTTAGGTGCCATCGAGTTGGTACCGACCCATAGTGACCTAATACACAACAGAATGAAACACTGCCCGCTCCTGGGCCAACCTCTCTACTGTTGCCATGTGTGAGTCCATCGATGCTGCCACTTGACAAATCCATCTTGTTGGGGTCTTCCTCTTTTTCTCTGACCATCCACCTTACCAGACATGATATCCTTCTTCAGTGACTGGTCATTCCTGACTATGTGTCCGAAGTATGAGAGACGAAGTTTGGCCATCTTGGCCTCCAAGGAGCACTCTGGCTGCACTTCTTCCAAAACGGATCAATTGGTTCTTTTGGCAGCCCATGGCACTTTCAATATTCTCCTCCAACACCATAACTCAAAAGCATCAATTCTTCTATGGTCTTCCTTATTCACTGTCCAGCTTTCACATGCATATGAGGTTATTGCCCTAAAATTTATTTAATCAGAGATTAATACTGTCCCTCATGATCATTTCTGATGGCAGTTAGTTTGGTATAATTTTCCATCCTTTAATTTTTAGTCTGTTTTTTTTTTTTTGGTGTGTAAGGTGTGTCTCTTGTGAACAGTATATTGAAGAATCCTGCTTTCTTATCTATTGTGCTACTTTCTATCTCTTGACTGGTGCATTTAATCCATTGACATTCAGTGTAATTATCGATAGGTATGGATTAATTGCTGTCATTATGCTGACTTTTTTTTGTGGTGTACTGGTTTCTTTGTTCTTCATGCTTTCCTATGCTGAGTTCATTTTGTGTGTGTGGGCTTTTACTCATCAATTTCTTCATGGTTTTAATGTCTCCAAATCTTCTTGGAGTTTCCTTTTCTTGATTTCATGTGGAGATTTATTGTTTCTTTGAGGTTACCTCTTACTTTATTAACATTGTACCCATTTTTAAACAGTATGTTTTAACCTGAAATCTACCTGACCTCCTCATCACCTGAATCTCAGTTACTATACTTTTCCCTTCTTCACTTTGTAGATGTCATGATCATAGACTGACATTCCAGATGTCTTAGTTTCATTCTTGCAGTTTTGCTATGCTCTGTACACTTCCATACCTGGACGGAGTTTCAGGTGGTGTTGCCACACATGTCAATCTTGGGTTGTTGTCTGCTCTAGTTGATTCATAGTTCTCCTTAATATGTTTTGAAGCACTGGCTTGGGTTTTGCAAAATCCCTTAATTTCTGTTTATCCTGAAATGGTCTGATTTTGCCTTCATATTTGATTGACAACTTTGCTGGGCATATGATAGTTGGTTGGCAGTTGTTTCCCCCGCCCCCCCCAGAGTTTTCTATGTGTCTCCCCATTGCCTTCTTGCCTGCACAGTTTCTGCTGAGAAATCAGAGATTTATCTTATTGGTTTTCCTTTGTATGTAACATTTCATCTTTCCTGAGCTGCTTTCAGGATTCTTTCTTTGCCTTTGATTTTGGTGAGTTTGATTATGATATGTCTTGGTGAGTTTCTTTTGGGGTTTATCCTTCTTGGTGTTCTTGCAACTTCTTGAATGGTTGTCTTCTCATTCTTCATGATGTTAGGTATATTTTCTTGTATCATCTCTTTGACTATTTATTCCGTGGTTTTGTCTCTTCCTGTTCTTGAATTCCAATCACCCATAGTTTATTACTCTTCATGTTGTCCCACATGAATCTTAAATTTTCTTCATATCTTTTCATTTTTTTTTCTGCTTGTCCTTCTATCTTAGAAGTATGGAAAGATTTATCTTCAAGCTTGCTAAGTCTGGCTTTCATCCCTTCAATTCTACTCCGTTCCTCTTTTGATGTATTTTCCTTTTCTGATATTTTAATGTTGACCATCCAGACCTCTTAATGCAGTTTTTCTATTGTCTCCAATGCTATACCTATTTTGTTTGATTGATCCTGTAGTGCTTTTCTGAATTTTTCCTTATTTTCCTTGATCTCTCTGTGGAACATTTGGATGCACCTTAATATCACTCTTCTGAATTATTTTTCAGATAATTCCAAAGTCTCTTTTCCTCTACTGCAATTTCTAGCTCTTCTTCTTGGTCATTTGTTTGAGCTACTCTGTTTTTTTCTGCACATGTGTAGTAATTTTATGCTGCTTTTCAGGTATTGTGGTGTTGTTGTATCTGTATTAATTAAACAAATGCATGTCAATGTATTTTTAAGCACTCTCCAATTGTCTCCTGGAAAGTGTGATCAGGAGATGGGCTTCTCTGTTCAGTGTTTACACAGCTCAATTTAGAGTGTTTTTATCAGGTGTTGGTACTCTGGTATATAGCAGCTGGTATTGGGTCTTGCCAATATGGATAACAGTAGAGACACTGAAACTTGCTCTCCAGTGTAGAGATGGTAAAGCAAATGGAAGAAATGAGGAAGTACAAGAGCTGAACAGAAAATTTCAAAGGTCAGTTCGAGAAGACAATGTCAAATATTATAACAAAATGTGCAAAGACCTGGAATTAGAAAACCAAATGGGAAGAATATGCTCAGCATTTCTCAAGCTGGGGGAACTGAAGAAAAAATTCAAACCTTGATTTGTGGTATTGGAGGATTCTCTGGGAAAATTATTTAATGATGCAGAAAGCATCAAAATAAGATGGAAAGAATACACAGAGTCAATGTTCAAGCATTTCAAGAGGTAGCATAGGACCAAGAGTTAATGATCTTGAAGGAAAAGTTCAAGGTGCATTGAAGTCACTGGCAAAGAACAAGGCACCAAGAATTAATGGTATACAAATTGAAATCTTTCAACAAAGTGAAGCAGCATTGGAGGCACTCACTCATCTATGCCAAGAAATTTAGAAGACAACTGCCTGGCCAACTGATTGGAAGAGATCTGTATCTGTGCTCATTACAAAGAGGGGTGACCCAATGGAATGTGGAAATCATCAGACAATATCATTGATATTCCATGCACGTAAAATTTTACTAAAGGTTATACAAATGACTGCAACCATATATTGGCAGAGAACTTCCAGAGGTCCAAGTCAGTTCCAGAAGAGGACATGGAATGAGGGCTATCATTGTTGATGTCTGATGGATCTTGGCTGAAAGCAGAGAATACCAAAAAGATGTCTACTTGTGCTTTATTGACTACCCAAGGGCTTTGGATTGTTTGGATCATGACAAGCTATGGACAACATTGTGAAGTATGAGTATTCTGGAACACTTAATTCTGCTCATGAAGAACCTGTGCATTGACCAAGAGATAGTTGTTCGAACAGAACAAGGGAACACTGAATGGTTTAAAATTAGGAGAGCTGTGCGACAGGCTTGTATTTTTTCACCATAGTTATTCAATCTGTATGCTGATAAAGTTATCAAAGAAGCTGGATTTTATGATAAAAATGTGGCATCGGGTTTGGAGGAAGTCTCATTAACAACCTATGATATGCAGATGATACTACCTTGTTGTTATGAGTTGGAATTATCTGAATGACAAGTGAAGAGGACTTAAAATACTTACTGATAAAGATCAAAGATCACAGCCTTTGGTATGGATTGCACCTCAATATAAAGAAAACAAAAATCCTCACCACTTGACCAATAAATAACATCACGATAAATGGAGAAAGATTAACGTTGTCAATGACTTCATTTTGCTTGGGTCAACCATCAACACTCATGGACGCAGCAGTCAGGAAATTAAAAAAAAAAAAAAAGATTGCATTTGGCAAATCTGCTGCACAAGACCTTTTTAAAGTGTTGAAGAGTGAATATGTCAGTTTGAGGACTAAGATGTGCCTGATAAAAAACCTTGGTATTTCCAATAACCTCATAGGCATACAAAAGTTGCATAGTGAATAAGGAAGACAGTAGAAGAATTGATGCATTTGAGTTATAGTGTTGGAGGAGAATATTGAAAGTACCATGGACTGCCAAAAGAGCAAATAGATCTGTGTTGGAAGAAATATAGCCAGAGTGTTCCTTGGAAGCCAGGATGACCAGACTTCGTCTTTCATACTTCAGATATGTGTTTAGAAGGACCAGTAACTGGAGAAGCATATCATGTTTGGTAAAAGGAGGGTTGGAGAAAAAGAGGAAGACTCCAACGACCCACCAGTCACTATTCCGAAATCCTGTACATGGTCGCTATGAGTAGGAACCAACTTGATGGCACTTGACAAAAACAAGAAAGGGCCCTAGTGATGTAATGACTAAAATGCTCAACTGTAACTGAAAATTTGGCAGTCCAAAACTACCAGCTACTCCATGGGAGAAAATACTTAGTGATATGTCCCCATAAAGATTGTTGTTGTTTAGTGCCATCGAGTTGGTTTTGACCCATAGAGATCCTGTAAGCCTGGTGCATTAACCCACAGTGCCACACCAGGACTACCCATAAAGATTACAGCCTAGAAAAACCTATGGAACAATTCTAATTTGTCATATAGGGTCATTATAAATTGGAATTGATCCAACAACGATTGTTTGCACTTGACTGCTAACACAAAGTTTGGCTATTTAAACCCACCTATACTGTGGAAGAAAGGCCTGGTGATCTGTTGATCTGGTTCTATTAAGATTATAACAAAGAAAACCCTGTGGAACCAACCATTGTGTTTTCACATGTATGGAGCTGTTATGAGTTGGAATTAACTGGATGACAACAGATTTTTTTTTTTTTTTTAAATTCCATTATATGCATGTACAGATTTCCCTGGCTATCTGAAATTATTCCTAGAGATTTCCTATCATGACTTTAATAGGCTGAAATGGCATAAAGGAGCAATTACCATTAATTTATACGGGAAAGTTTTTGAGCATTTCTAGACCCCCAAATAACCTACCAAATCATACCAAATATCAAATAAAGCTTAAAATAAATTGACACACAATGTTCACAGACATAGCCCAAAGCTATGGCAGCTTGAGTTGCTGAGTGTGGTTCCCAGGAAGGGGCATGCTGAGGCCACTTTCACTGCTGGGGTGGGGGGCGGAGGTGGGAAAGAATGGGGGTGCAGATAGGAGGCACCACCTGTTTAAGCTTGCTGCAAAATAAACACTAAATGCTATTTGCCTTTTTTTCTCCTTAAAGTGAATATCCTTTTCACATTTCTATCAATCAATGAAAACAGGTCTTTTGTAAAAGTGAAATAATGTAAAGTAAAGTTTTGAAAAGCAGGGAGCTATCGGCACCAATTTTATTTATTCATTCATCATTAGGATATTTGTGAAATCTGACTTGATAGCATATTGGAAGCTCCTAATTTTGTACTGCATTGTGATAATGACCCAAATCCTTAGCATGACCTGCAAGGCTATATATATATATATATTGCTGAAATGCAGTCACTTTGGCCTCTTTTCATTTTTTCCTCTTTCAAAGCTCCCTCCTGCTTTGGGATATTTGAGCATGCTCTTCCCTCAGCTTGGAGTCCTGTTCTTTTCTTGTCTGGTGAACTCCGACTCATGCTGCAAAACTCAGCTCAGAGGATGTGTCCTAGTAATCTTCAGCACAGAGCAAGTCCCGGGCGTGTGCTCTCATTGCCTACTCTACTTTCCCTTCATTATCCTTCTCATGTATGGTGATGGTGTACTTATCTGATGACTTGATCCGTGTCTACCTCTCTCTCTAGATTGTAAGTCTGGCAAGGGCAGTGTCCAGGACTACGTTGCTCACCATTGGCTGTCCATAGCCTAGTAGACTGGGCTCAATAAATTTTGTTGAATAAAATCATCAATATCCTTAACTAACAACAATAATTCTTACCTTTTGTAGATCATTTATGTGCCAAGTACTGTAATAAATGCTACAGATTTTATTACACAACCACACTATCACTGTCACTCCATAAAGTTTTTCTTTAACCCCAAACATTTAAAACTATTTTCATTTGTCAACCATTTCATGTTAAGACCAAGGTTTTTTGTATTTTAAAAAATATATGTTATAATGAGTCTATTTATAAAAGCTCCCATAGTCATTTTTTTTTTTGGTCTAACCTAACCCTGTATTACCTGATTTCTAATTTCTAAAGTGCCTAGAATATACCTGTAAAATAATTTGAGTGTAGAATACTTCTATAGTTTCACAATTTCTCCTACACCATTTATTTCTAACTATATTGCCAACAACGAATTTTACAGTAATTTAAAATGACTTGTCTGTTACTTTTTGCATTCATATTTCACTGGTACATAGCATACTTAGTTGCTGTGTAATTACAATGAGAGGAGTGGTGGTTTAGTGGTAGAATTCTTACCTTCTATGGGTACACCTGGGTTTGATTCCTGGACGATCTACCTCAGGTTCAGGCACTTGCCAGTGGAGGCTTGGGTGTTACTGAGATGCAGAACAAGTTTCAGCAGAGTTTCCATGCTAATGTAGTCTAGGAATAAAGGCCTTGTGATCTTCTGAAAATCAGTCAATGAAAGTCCTGTGGGTTACAATAGTCTGTGTTATACATAAGGGGTCATTATGAGTCAGGGTTGACTTGATGATAGCCAAACAACAGCAGCAATAGCAACAACAATTATAGTCATAAGTAAAATTAGTATAAGTAGGACTGAAAAAAAATAACTGTATCTTAGTAGGTGTACAAGTAAATAAGAGGAAGCATTCTCTATTACAATTTGTAAGTGGTATGCTCTGAGTTGCTTTCAGGGGCATTTCCAGCTAGTGTTCAAGGATTCTGCAGCCTCTATACTGCTCTGGATGAGGGATACTGGGATCATGAATGTCTTCTTCGTTGGTATTTGTCTTCCCACAAAAGAAAATATTAGGTGGAACAATTTGTTATTTTGCTCAAGTGTCAAATCTCCAGAAAGCACCATGCTATTTAAAACAGTACTCTCTTAAACCTGTCCTTTTCTATTCCCTTGTTGTTTTTAGGTGCCATGAAGTGTGTTCTGATTCACAGGCACTGCATGTATAACAGAATGAAGTACTGTGTGGTCCTGTGCCATTTTCACAATCATTGCTATGTTTGAGCCCATTGTTGAAGCCACTGTATCAATCATCTTGCGGACTCTTCTTTTCTTTCTTTTTTTCGCCCCCTCTTATTATACCAAGAGTGATATCCTAGTTCCTCTTGATAATATGTCTAAAGTATGTGAGATGAAGTCTCACCATCCTCAGTTCTAAGGAACATTCTGACTGTATTTTCTCCAAGATAAATTTGTTCTTTGGGCAGTCTGTGATACTTTGAGGTTCTTTGCCAACACCATAATTCAAATGCATTGATTCTTCTTTGGCTTCTTTATTCATTGTCCAACTTTTACATACATATAAGTCAATTAAAAACACCATGACTTGGGTCAGGCACACTTTAATCTTCAAAGTGACATCATTGTTTTTAAATACTTTAAAGAGATCTTTTGTTGCAGATTTATCCAATGCATCACATCATTTGGTTTCTGACTGTTGCTTCCATGAGTATTGATTATAGATCAAAGTAAAATGAAATCCATTTAAAAAAGAAATTTCTGTCTTTTATTTGACAATATCTGCCAGTTTGTCATACTGTAGTTGCTTGTGTGTTTCTGTGATGCTAGATGATATGCCACCAGTATTTGAAATTCCAGCAGGGTCACCCGTGGTGGACAGGTTTTCAGTGGAACTTCCAGACTAAGACAGACTAGGAAGAAAGAGAGAAGGATCATTTCTGGATGTTTAGCCACTGAAAACCTTATGAATAGCAGAGAAACATTGTCTGATATAGTGCAAGAAGATGAACCCCTCAGTTTGGAAGGCATTCAAAATACAATTGGGAAAGGCTGCCTCTAGAAAATAGAGTTGATGTTAATGACATGAATGGAACAAAGTTTCTGGTACCTGCATTTGTTGATGGGGCATGACTCAAAATGAGAAGAAACAGCTGCAAACATCCTTAATACCCAGAATGTGGAATGTATAAAGTATGAACATAGGCAAACTGGAAGTTGTTAAAAATTAAATTAAACACATAAAGAAATCCTAAACATTGGTGAGTTGACATAAACTAGTATTGACCATTTTGAATGAAATAAGCATATGGTTTACTATGACAGAAATAACTAAAGATCATTTAAAGATCTATCTTGAAATACAATGCTGTCTATGATAATATCCATATGCTTATAAGGAAGATCAGTTAATACCACTACTATTCAAATGTACCCACTAACCACTAAAGCCAATGATTATGTAATTGAAGAATTCTACCAACACTCATGGAAGCAGTAGTCAAGAAATAAGACAGCATATTACATTAGGTCAATATGCTGCATAAGACTTCATTAAAGTGTTAAAGAGCAAAGATAACAGATTGAGGACTAAGGTGCACCTGACCCAAGCCATGGTATTTACAATTGCCGCATAAACATGTGAAAGTTGGACAATGAATAAGGAAGATCAGAAAATAACTGATACATCTGAATTATGGTGTTGGAGAATATTGAAAGTAATATGGACTGTCAGAAGAACAAACAAATCTGTGTTGAAAGAAGTACAGTTAGAATACTCCTTAAGAACTCAGAATGGCAAGACTTGATCTCTCATACTCAGACATGTTATCAGGAGAGACATTTCTTGGAGATGGACTTCATGCTTGGTATAATGGAGGGTCAGCAAAAAAAAAGGACTACCCCAACCAGATGGTTTGGCACAGTGGCAGCAACAATGGTCTCAAGCATAACAGCAATGGTAAGGGTGGCCTAGGACTGGGCAGTGCTTTGTTCTGTTGGTTTATTAGTTTCAGTCACTATAAGCTGGAGCTGATCAATAGTACCTGACAGCAGCTATTCTGAAATTGATCAAATTTGAAGTCAAGATGCATTATCATAGCTGGTGATTTGAATATGAAAATTAGAAACAAAGTGGAAAGAAGTTGGAAAATATGGCCTTGGTGATAGAAATGATGGTGGAGTTCGCATAATAGAATTTTACAAGACCAACGATTTATTCATTGCAAATACTTTTCTTTCAACAACAAAACAAGGACTATACATCTGGATCTCACCAGATAGAACACAAAGGAATCAAATTTGTGGGAAGAAATGAAGAGAAGCTCAATATCATCAGCCAAGATAAGGTCAGGGGCCGGCTATGCAACAGAACATCAGTTACTCGTGTGCAAATTGAACCTTGAAGAAAAGTAAACAAGTTCTTGAGAGCCAAAATATGACCTTGAACATATTCCACCTTAATTGAAAAGTCATCTCAAGAACATATTTGATAGTTTAGACACTAATGATAGAAGGCCAGAAGTATTATGGGATGGCATCAAGAACAGCATACTGGAAGAAAGCAAAGTGCCATTTAAAAGACAGGAAAGAAAGAAAAGACCAAAATGGATATCAGATGGGACTCTGAAACTTGCTGTTGAATGTAGAGAAACTAATACAACAGGAAGAAATGAGTAAGCAAAAGAGTTGGACAGAAAATTTCAGAAAGCATCTTAATAAGACAAAGTACTATAATGAAATGTGCAAAGACCAGGAGTCAAAACCAAAATGGAAGAATATTCTCAATTTTTCTTAAGCTGAAAGAACTGAAGAAAAAATTCAAGCCTCAGGTTACAATATTGAAGAATTCTATGGGCAAGATGGAGTACTGGTATCATGCTGTAGGATAAGTACTTGACCATATGGTCAGTTTGAACTGCAAAATTGGTGATTCAAACTCACTAGCCGCTCCTATGAAACCCTATACAGAGTCACTACGAGTTGGAACTGACTCAAAGGCACTTAAAAACAACACAACAGACAAAATGTATTGGGAATATTCAATCTGCCTTTCTAACTCTCAGTCTCTGCACATTTTATTTTAATACTTGACTTTGTATTCTTGAGGTGAGCTTTGAAATTTTCTGTTCAGCTTTTACCCCCTCATGTCTTCTATTCACTTAAGCATCTCTATACTGGAGAGAAAGTTTCAGTCTCTTCTTATATCTTGGCATTCTGCAGTGTGTTTATGTTGTGATTTTCTAGTTATCGAATTTCACAAGTTTTTATTATAGTTTGAACATGTTGAAGCATATTTTACTTGTGTTGCTTAATTATTTGTATGCCATCTTTTAATACCTTCTTGGAAGCCAAATGTCCAAATCGGGTGTTATTTCCTTGATTCTCTGGTATTCAACTGTTACTCCTATAATTTCAATGTGTTCTGTGCTTTTATTTTTTCAAGATATAATCTGAATTTTAATTTACATAATTAAGCATATTGGTACATTATCTAAATATAAAAGCATGTTAGTAATATTAGTTCATTATTTTCAAAATCCCATCTGGCTAGATAAAGGAGCAAGATTTCTTAAAGGTATTATCTGTTTTGCCAGTAAATGCTGTCATTCAGCATTTGGTCTCTTAGGGAATTCTAATCCAAGATTTAGCACAGATATAGTGAGGGTTTAAGAGTAATTCAATATCTTATAGACCACAAGTTTTCTAGTGTGGGTATGCGTATGTGTATATATTAGTAATGCAATTAAGTAGTGTGCACTGTTTTTAAGAACTGTATTTTATGGAGTCAATGAAATATCTGATTAATGTTTGGATTCTGGATGTTTCCAATTGCTCCCTTGATCCTTTAAAAAATATCTACTAGGGTGAAAAGCATTATGATAAATTTTTGAGGAAACAAAAATTAGTAAGTTTCATTTCCAGACTTCAAAGATTTCCTTGTTAGATGGAAGAAATATGTACAAGTAAGAAATGTGTACAAGTAAGAAATATGTACAAGTAAGAAATAATGGACAGAAAAGTTCTTACAGAGATACGTGTGGAGTGTCATAGAATAATGTAGTTTGGTGGTGGTATGCCTTGGAGTCAGTTCTAACTTCTAGTGACCCTTCATAGAA
>NW_006408777.1:1056677-1062334 GCF_000296735.1 Chrysochloris asiatica | reverse complement strand
AGGAGCGGCTGGTGAGCTTGAACCACCGACCTTGCAGTTCAAAAGAATTGGCAGCACGGCACCTTAACCCACAGTGCTAAGCCAGGACCCCTCTCAACCCAGTGCAAAAAGGCCAACCAAATCCACATCTCAGCTTGGGCTGAGTGTGTCTGAGTTCCTGGCAGAGGAAACTGCCAGTGGTGAGGGTGGGTCATGGCCCTTAGGCTAAGCCCCTACCTCTATTCACCCGAATGTAGGTGAGCAAAGCGTGAGTGCACCTATTACCCTACACCAAAGAAAAAAATAAAATCGGAACCACACAAAATCGGCAGAGTATACTGTGCACCCTTTTTTCTCTTTCTTTTCCAAGGTTCCTGCGACGTGCCTCCGCCACGTCTCTGCGGCTCCTATTTCGTCCCGCCGCTTGGATTCATCCAGGATGTGGGCTCAGGCTTCCGTGCCTGGCTGGCAGATCCAAAAGTTCGCGATTTCTTGCCTCAGCTCTAAATTCCACAGATTATAAGCCCTCAAACCTTTAAACTATTCCTATCTCTGTGGGTCCAAGCCTTGGAGTTCCGTCCTGCCTCTTTCTTGCCTAGAATTCTGCATTATTGCTGACAGTGACCTTCACTACACCTTCACCCTAGCCGCCATCAAGCCCCACCTCTCCAGGGTTCCATCATTCAGGCTGTATATTTTTACAGGAGCAGAAAGCCTCATCTCTCTTCCATGGAATGGCTGGTAGTTTTGAACAGCTGATCTTGATGTTAGCAGCCCAACTCTTAATGACTACTCTGTTTTTGCTTTTATTTGTCACCCCTGGTGTGGCACTATAGGATCAGCATTGGACTGTGAACCACAGGCTGGTAGTTCAAATTCACTAGCTGCTCCTCAGAAACCTTATACATGTCTGTAAGAGTCAGAACCAACTCTATGGCATGTAATAACAACCCCCTCCCAATTCCTTATTTGTTCCTTTGGACTTGGGTTAGTTTCCTATTGTTGCTATAATAAACTATCACAAATTTATTGGTTTAAAACAATGCAAACTTGTGATCTTATACTCCTGGAGGTCATGAGTCCCAAATGTGTCTCAGCGGGCTAAAATCGAGATGCAGCATTGGCAGAAAAGCATTCTTTCTGGAAGTTCTAAGGGAGAATCCATTTTTTTGCCTTTTCCACACTCCTGGAGGCCCCTCTCTCAATCTGATATAGGCTTGCTCTGCTTTTCTACTGTGACCCTCCTACCTCACTCTTTCACTTATAAGGACTCTTGTGATTATATTGGGCTCACACTCATAATCCATCTTAAGATCTGTTGATTAGTCATCTTGATCCCAGCTGCAACTATGATGCTTTCTTACCACATAACAGAACATACTCACAGGTCATCAGGTTTAGGTGATAGACATCTTTGGAGGTCATTATTCTGCCAATCACAGCATCATTTCCTACAAATACTACTTTATATTCTCACAATCCATTTTCAAAAACATAACATTAAAAGCATCAATTATCCAGTCATGATTCATATTTCCCAGATTGAACTAGAAATATGTACAGAGTACTTCAAAAATTTCATGGAAAAATGGAATCCAAACATAATGGTTTTTTTCCATGAACTTTTTGAAATCCCCTCATATTTGTAAAAAATTATTTTTCTTTTGTAACATATTATTTGAGTTTCTGAAGAAACCAGGTCCATTCTATAAGTTCTCCACTGTCTATGTTTTGCTGATTGCATTGTACATTGAGATTTTGGCAAGACACTAGTAGGTAATATTGTATACTTCCATTAGATTGAGGTTAATATTTTGGACAAGATGACTCCTTGGTGTTGATGAAGTTAGAGTCAATTTAATAAAAACAATTGTTAATGGATATACAGTTGTTAATTGGTGAGTAGGGAAATAGAGAACTTTAGTGTATCATGGAGTTGATCCTTTTGAAAGAAGTTACACACCTAAAACTTAGAGAAAAAAGAAATAGTTTGATGGATTAACACATAGGAGCCAAAGGAATGGGCCCTTAAGGAGCCAAAACTCAGACTAGTGAAAAAGAGGATTTTGTGCTGCTGTGTCTGAATTTAGGAAAAGCATGTACTGGTATTTCATTTTTTCTATTGCAGAATGATATCCTATCCTATTTATCCATTCATCAACTGATGTACATTTGTGTTGTTTCCACTATTGTACTTTTGTGGATAATGCTGCAATGAATGTTGGTGTTCCTACTATCAGATTTTTCGGGTATATACCGGGGAGTGGAATTACTAGGTCATAAGGTAGTTCTGGAGTCCTGGTGTGGCACTGTGGGTTAATGTGCCAGACAGCAAAGACATTTGAACTGCAATATCGGTGGTTCAAGCTCACCAGCTGCTTCTCGGAAACGCTATACAGGGTCGCTATGGGTTGGAATCGACTTGATGGCACTTCACGACAACAACAACAAGAAGGTAGTTCTGGGAGTACAGTAGCTCCATATAATAAGTACTGGACTGTGAACCACAGGGTCCACTGTTGAAGACTGTCAGCTGCTCCATGGAAGAAAGATGAGGTTTTCTACTCCCACAAAAAATTAAAGCCTTGGAAACTCTATACAGGATAGCTATGAGTTGGAACTGGTAGTTCTATGTTTAACTTTTTGAAGAATTACTAATTTTTTTGCCACAGCAGCTGCATCATTTATAATCCTACCAACAATGGATGTGGGTTCCAATTTATCCACTGTCTTATCAACACTTGCTTTTTCCATTTTTCTGATTACAGATATTCCCAGTGATAAAGTAGTTAAAGAGCTTGAATGCTAATCAAAAGGTCAGCAGTTCAAATTCACCAGAATTTCTGTAGGAGAAGAGAAAGATTTGAAACCTTAGAAATCTTATTGGGCAATTCTCTTCTATTTTATATAGTTGCTATGTGTTGGAATTGACACAATGGCAACTTTTTACTTTTAGAGAGAGTGAACTGGTTAGTCCCATATCCTTGATCTTTTCTGGAACACCAGGATGTCGGTCCTGCTGCTTGAGCTTTGGGAAGCAACTCTGTTTTCCTAACCCACTGAGTCAATAGCCCTGCTTCCTTGGCCTTGTGTTGTCATTCTCCTGGCCCTTAACCTCATTAACCTCACCTCTTTAGCTTTGAGCAGCTTCATTCTCCTGGACTACTGTAGAAGTGGTCCCAAACTGAGCCCCAATTTTTGAAACTTAAGTGGTAACCCTACCCTCTGAAACAAAGACTTCCAGTCCATACAGGTGGTCCTGCTGACTTCTGAACTTCTCCCAGGATTTTCTTTTTTTTTTTCTTGAGGAACAATAAATATTTGTAGTTAAGTAGATCCATTAGCCATTAGCCCATTTCCTGACTACAGCTTTTCTTCATTTGGTCCTGTCTCTGTCCCTTTAGGTCTAAACTGACAGGGTTTTTGTTAAGATGATTGATTTGATCCACACACCTACCATGTTGTTTTTGTTAAGTGCTGTCTAGTCAGTTCTGATGCAGTGACCACACATAGGGTTTCTGAGCAGTGACCGGTGGGTTTCAACTACCAGCCTTGTGGTTAGCAGTTCAGTGCTTATCTTTCAGCGCCACATCAGCACTTCATACACCTACCATACTTTTATGTAAATAGCATGCACATTCTATACTTTTTTTGTCAATCATGCCCTTGCTCCCATCTCCTCCCATGTTGCAGGTATTTTCATGAGTGTTATGCTAATATTTTAATAGCAACATGTAAAAACATGTAAAAAATTACTTACTGGGGTGGTGGGTAAGAGTAGGGCATGTTGTTGTTAACTGCTGTTGAGTTGATTTTGACTCACAGTGATCCTTTATAAGGTTCTTGAGGAACAGCTGATGGGTTTGAATCACCCACCAGTGCTTATTCTACAGTGCCACAACAGGATTCTAAGGTTGGCCAAAAAAAAAAAAAAAAAAAAAAATGTAGAAACACAAACTGCATGTGATATTTGTGTAAAAGTACAGTAATCTCTTTAATGATTTCTAGCTACACTTTTGTGTCCCCTGCATAATGTGCTGTTAAAACAAGTGATACCAACCATTCCTTGTTCATCACTTTACTCAGGTGGGCTTGATAATCTATTATGATGGCTGCACAGAACTCAGACATACATGCTCATAGTTATAGGATATATTAGGGAAATTAACAGATTACAATTCAGGGTCAGAAATGTTCAGGGCACAGTTCTTCCAATCAGGGCAGCCTCTCCTTTGCTGTACCTGCAGGCTGATCCTTGACCCCTTGGCCTGACCTCTGTTCTGCTTGACAATGTTACAAAACTCTTTTAGGGCTGTTGATAAATGCCCAAAGGGCACTCCACTCCACTGTAAACCACTGCTCAATAACACTACGCTCTAGCTCAGCACACCTAGCTCCCCAGCTAAGTGCCTGGAGGTACCCCACTCCACAAGTGAGCCTTCTGCCCCAAAGGCACTCACTCTACTTTACTTGCTCCAGAGGCTGAGAAGCCCACCACTCTCTCTGGAGCTCTGGCACTTGATTTTGCTGCTGCTGATCCTCTTCCACTCCTCTGATACCTCTCTGCTGTCCAGTTTTATGTTGCTGGATCCAGGAGATTCAAAGCATATGGAACTTGGAGTCCAAAAGATGAGCTCCACTCCTGGCTCTTCTTCCTTGAAGGTAGTAAGATCTGTTATACCTGCTTTTGAGATGACTCATTTTATACATGTTAGTATTCCAAGTGTTTACAATAACAATGAACTCTGTTAATTACTCACAATTGACTCATATAATCCTGTCAGAAGTTTCCTCCACCTTCTTTTACCCTGAATCAGCAGTGCAAAACTATTGTTTGGTTGGAGTTACAAAAAAAGATTTGTAGAAGAGCCATATGAAGTAAGTCACTGCAATGCACATACTTTCTTAATTTTTGCAATAGATTTTTTTCAAATCCTCAAGTTCTGGTTTCTTTTTTCTTATGCATTTCCTCATAGTTTTAATGTTTCCATGTTCTTCTTGGATTTTCATTTTCTTGGTATGTTATGAAGTGTTAATTTTCTTTGAGCTTGCCTTATAGTCCATTAACTTTTCTCTCCATTTAGTGCAGTCTATTTTATCCTGTAATCTACCTGACCTTCTCACCATCTTGATCTCTGTTCCTACATGTTTACCTTCTTTTACATTGTAATTGTTTTGACCATAGACTGACTTCCCAGATTCTCTGAGTTTGTGCTTGTAATTTTGTCCTGTTCTCGACTCTTCCTTCTGTCGATTAGTTCTGGGAGGTGCTGCCATGTATGTCAATCTCTAGTTGTTGTCTGTTATTGTTGGTTCTCAGTCCACAGAACTTACTTTAGGATGTTTTGTAGCACAGGGATGGCTTTGGCAAAATCCCTTAACTTCTGTTTATCCTGGAATGTTTTGATTACACCATTGTATTTGATTGATAGCTTTGTTGGATAAAGGATTCTTGGTTGGCAATTTTTTTTCTTTCAGGGTTTTATATAGGTCTCCCCATTGCCTTCTTGCTTGCATGGTTTCTGCTAAGACATCCGAGCTTAATCTGGCTTGCTTGCCTTTGTATGTAACACTTTTGTTTTCCCTAGCTTCTTTCAGGAATGTTTCCTTATCTTTGATTTTGGAGAGTTTGATTATGATATGTCTCGGTGATTTTCTTTTGGGGTCTATCCTTCCTG
>NW_006408777.1:1042899-1053867 GCF_000296735.1 Chrysochloris asiatica | reverse complement strand
TATGGAACTAAGGATATCATTGCTGATACCAGATGAATCTTAACCTAAAGCATAAAATATCAGAAAGATATTTACTTGTTCTTTATGGAATATGAAAAGGTGTTCAAATGTGTGGCCCATGACAACCTATGGATAACATTGTGAACAATGGATATTTCATAACACTTAATTGTGCTCATGAAAAACCGGTACATAGATCAAGAGGCAGTTGTTAGAACAGAATAACTTGATGGTTTCATATCAGCAAAGGTGAGAAAGAGTTGTATCCTTTTACCTTATTTATTCAATCTGTATGTTGAGCAAATAATCTAAGAAGCTGGATTAGATGAAGAAGAATGTAACAGTAGGATTGAAGGATGACTCATTAACAACCTACAATATGTATTTGATAAAACTTAGTTGCTGAAGCAAAGAGGACTTCAAATTCTTACTTATGAAAGTCAAAGAATGCAACCTTCACTATGGATTATACCTCAATGTAAGGAAAACTGTGAATTTCACAACTGGACCAATAAGCAACTCGATAAATGGAGAAAAGATTGAAGTTTTCAAAGACTAAATTTTGCTTGGATCCACATCAATATTTATGGAAGCAGCAGTAAAGAAATCAAATGACATATTGCATTAGATAAATCTTCTGCACATAACCTTTTTAAAGTGTCAAAGAGCAAGATAACAGTTTGAGGACTAAGGTGCAGTTGACTCAAGTCATGGTATTTCTAATTTCTTCATATGTGTTTGCAAGTTGGTCAATGAATGAGGAAGACCATAGAAGATAGATGCATTTAAATTATGGTGTTAGATAGAATATTAAAAGTACCATGGGCTACCAAAAGAACAAACACATTCATGTTGGAAGAAGTCCACCAGAATGCTCCTTAGAAACCAGGATTGCCAGATTTATTTTTCATACTTCAGGCATGTTAATTAGAGGAACCCATCCCTGGAGAAGGATATTGTGCTTGGTAAAGTGGATGATCAGCAAATAGCAGATGGCAAATAGATGGCATACAGTGGCAGCAGTAATAGGCTCAAATGTAACAAATGTGAGGATAGAACAAGAATAGATTGTGTTTTTTTCTATTGTGTAACCAACTCGATGGCACCTAACAACAAGAACAGTGTATGAAAGTTCCAGTCTCTCGCACCTTTGCCAGCATTTTTTTTAAACTTTGTTATTAATACTAGAATGAGATGATATCTCATTGTTGCTTTGATTACAGGGTCGCTATGGGTCGGAATCGACTCGACGACACTTAACAACAACAACAACAACAATGGAGTTCTGGGAGTCCTGGTGTGGCGCTGTTGGTAACTGCACTGGACTGCAAAGTCAGTTTGAACCACAAATTCGGTGGTTCAAACTCACCAGCTGCTCATTGGAAACCTTACACAGAGTCTCTATGGGTTGGTACCAACTCTATGATACTTAAAAAACAACTAACAACAACTGTAGAATAAGTACTGGACTGCTAACTGCAAGGTTTGTGGTTCAAACCCACTAGCATCTTCTCTAAAATCCTACATAGGGTTGCTGAGTTGGAACCGATTAGAAGGCACTTAACAACAACAATTTGTTGGATTTGTAGGATAAACATTGGGCTTCTAACCACAAGGTTGCAGGTTTCAAAACCACCAGCTGCTCTTCGGAAACCCCATACAGGTCGCTGTGAGTCAGAACCAACTCCAATGGTACTTAACAACAACAATGCCTAATGATGACGAGCATTTCTTAATATGTTTGTTGCTACCTGAATGTTTTCTTTGGTGAAGTGTTTGTTCATGTCTTCTCTTCATTTTTAATTGGATTAATCCCTTTCTTGTTGAGGTATTGATCTTTCTATATCCTTTTCATTTCTATTGATTGTATCAATAGTATCCTTTTTATTTCTATTGATTCTGTTGCAATGGCAACCATTTCAATTCTTATTCATTTTATTTGCACTTTATCTTCTTTCTCTGTTAGATTTGCACATGGTTTGTCAATTTTATGAATCCTTTCAAAGAACCAACTTCCTGGAGGGTTTTTTTTTTTTTTTTGTTGTTGTTCTTTCTGCTTTTGTTTTCATTTATTTATGGCTGATCTTTATTACTTTCTTTCTTCTAGTGGCTATTGGCTTACTTGACTAGGTTTTTTTTTTTTTAATTCTTGGATATGTTGACTTATGGTTTTGATTTTGGTTCCTTCTTTTTGTATATGTATATTTATTGCTAATATTGTTCCTCTGGGCATTGCTTTTGCTATGTCCCATAGGTTTTGGTATGTTTAGTTTTTGTTCTCATTTGATTCAAGTAAGTTTCTTTCCCCTCCCCCCTATTTGCTTTATTACCCAGTCATTTTTAAACAGAGGGCTATTCAATTTCTGTGTACTTGATTTTTTCCTTGATCTTCCTATTTTTGATTTCTAATTTCATAGCATTGTAATCTGAGAGATGCCTTGTAGTATTTTGATGTTTTTAAATTTATTGAGGCTTGCTATGTGGCCTATCATGTGGTCTATTCTTGAGAATGTTCCATGTGCACTGGAAAATAATGTATATTGTGCTGTTGTTGGGTTGAGTGCTCTGTATAAGTCTCTGAGATCAAGTTGATTGGGTTGGTTAGTTCTTCTGAGTCTTTGTTGAGTTTCTTTCTAATAGTTTTGCACTTCATCAAGTGTCGAGTATTATTATTATTGTAGAGTAGTTTTTTCTTCAATTCTATTAGTTTGGTTTATGTATTTTGAGGCATAGATATTTATTATCAGAAATTATTATTGCCATTCCTGCTTATTTGTTATTTCCTTAGCTTGATGTATTTTCTCGATCCTTTGTTTTTTAGTATATTTTTGTCTTTGTGTATGAGGTGTGTCTTTTGTAGATAACATATTGAAGGACCCAGTTTTCTTATCTAATCTGCTACTCTTGATCTCTGGACTGGTACATTTAATACATTGACATTCAGAGTAATTATCAATAGATATGGATTAAGTGCTGTCATTTTGCTGTTTGTTTTTGTGGTGCTGCTGGTTTCTTTGTTCTGCATGCTTTCTTGTGGCTGGGAAAGAGCATGATGGGTTTCCACAGAATGTGTCACCTTATCCACTTGATTCTTAAAATCTTTCTCTGCTGATAACTCTTTGGTGCACATTCACATGAGACACAAATGTCTTCACTTCTGGAGGCAGATTCAGAGAGGTTTATCCACATACCTCTTTCCCATACTACTTGCCACCCATTTTCCAATCATGATCCTTCAAGTCCCTGACCATTCAGTCAAACCATTAACCTAAGCCTATGAATCAATATACTGTTACATATCTGGTCATATCTCCTTCCAAGTAAAATGAACAATCAGGTACATGGTTACAAGTTTTGCCCATTGAAAGATTTTCTTTTATCACTGTCCTTCAGGGATGTCCAGAAAGGGGCTCTAGTGCTTCTGCTGTCCACTTTTGAGTGATGCCTGTATATCATGCAGAACCATCTGTGAACTAAGCATGAGTTTTTTCTTCCTCATTCAACTAACTGATCATTAGGAAGTCCTTGTGAGGCATAGACTTGGAGAGAGAAGGTACTGTGACAGGAGTGGAGACCATTGACATTTTAGCCTATTCTTTATATAATTTTCTTATGCCTTCAGATCCTGCTCAAGCCCCATCTCATATATACTATTTCCATGTAATAATGGGATGCTGCTGTGCACATCCAACATTGTGACTCTGTGGGTCAGACAACACCAAGCTCATGATGACTTGCTCAGTGGCCTGTGGTTAGGTACTCCATTTCTACTAAGACTCAGTAACAAGCCAAAAGCTGTTTCTCAAAAGGAGAGTAGTTATCTGCAGAGAATGACAGATATTTACTCCAAAATCCTTGGGATCTGGGCTGTGATTCATCAATAGGGGCCTACATAAGACTCAAAACTGTATCTTTGTCTGCCACTGACAGTTCAATCACCAGTGGATCATATGGCCAAATGGCAAAGCAGCTTGGACAACAGCCTGAACCGATTGTTGCACAGCCTTATCTTGTTCTGGGCCCCACTCAAGAGTAGCAGCTTTTTGAGTCGCTTAATAAATAGGCCAGAGTGGCATACGTTGTATGTTGTTTCCAAAATCTAAAGAGGTCTTTCTAGGCTTTGCACCTCCTTTTCAGTTCAAGAAGGGGTGAGATATAATAACTTATCTTTCACTTTAGTAGGAATATCTCAACATGTCCGATATCACTGAACCACTAAAAATTTCACTGAGGTAGAAGACACTTGAATTTTTGTTGGGTTAATTTTCTGCTTTCTATCATACAGATACGAGCTCTGATAGCATAGTAGGTTACTTATGACTTGGGCTATTAACTGCAAAGTCAGCAGTTAGAATCTACCAATGACTCTGCAGGAGAAAGATGACAGTTTTGTTCCCATAAAGACTTACAGCCTTGGAAATCCTATACAGAGTTGCTATGAGTGGGAACCAACTTCATGACACAAAATCACCACAACCAGCACACAGATATCTTATTAATAAGTCTAGACTCATAGATAGCATCTTCTTTAATAGATCCAATCAGCATAATATCATTAATGTAATGGATCAGTGTGATGTCTTGTGGCAGGGAAAGGCAATTAAGGTCCCTATGAACTAAATTATGATAGTGCTGGAGTGTTAATATACTGTGAGGTAGAATGGTGAAGACGTATTGCTGGCCTTGCAAGATGAAGGCAAACTGTTTCTGGTGATGCTTTCAAATTGAAATAGAAAAATAAAACAAAACAAAATGAAAAACATATTGGCCAGATCAATAACTCATACCAGGTGCCAGGAGATGTATTAATTTGTTCAAGCAATGCAACCAAATATGGAATAGTAGCTGGTTATGTTTACGATAATCCACTGTCATTCTCTAAAACCTATCTGTGTTATTTTTGCACAGGTCATATAGATGAATTGAATGGGGATGTGTTGGGAATCATGATCATGCCTGCATCCTTCAAACCCATGGTTGTGACACTAATCTCTGAAATCCCTCCAGGAATGGGGTATAGCTTTTAGGTTACTATTTTTCTAGTTAGAGGCAGTTCTAATGACTTCTACTTGACTTTTTCTATTATAATAGCCCTGATTCCACATATCTGAGTTCCAATGTGGATGTTCCAACAATTATTGAGTATGTCTAATCCAATTATGCACTCTGTAACTGGGGAAACCACTGCAGGATGGATTCAGGGACCCACTGGACCCACTGTGAGATGGGCCTGAGCTAAGACTCCATTAATAACTTGGCCTTCCTATGTCCCAATTTGACTGGCAAGTCACAGTGACATTTTGGCTCTCCTGTAATTAGTGTCAATTCAGAGCCACTGCCCATAGTTCCTGAATAGTCTGATTATTTCCTTTCCCTCAATGAACAGTCACTCTTGTAAAAAGCCATAGACTTCTTTGGGAAAGGCTGGGGGAAAGACTGACAATATAAATATTTGGCAGTATAGTGGAGCCAAGGGAGCCAGTATTCCTTTCATTATAGGGGTTCTGGGCTTGTAATCCAGAAAGTCTGGAAAGCGATGGTGGAGCTAACTCTTTATTCTTGTGATTCAGGTTAGATTGCCATTCACTTGACCTAGAATTCTTCTGTTGTATAAATCAAGTAAATATTTAGTAGGTATCTCATCTATTTCATTCTTAGGGACACATTGCCTCAGGAGCCAGTGCCATAAATCCTCAGGAGTCTGACTATTTTTATTACTATTTTGCCTTTGCCTCCCATATGGTAGCCACACTCTCCTTGTCATTGTAGATGAAGTTCTGCCACTTGCACCATGAGGTCCAATCAGCTCCATTGTAGTTAGGTGTCTTAATTCAATTAGGGCAGTTCCCAAGGGCAAATCTGATTTACATGAAGTAACAATCACAGCAATGTTCAAGGAGGCTGGGCTCCCTTCACAAATTTGTTCCTCAAGGTTGTGTCCTCTGGGCATGCTAAGTATAGTTCTATGGGTCTATAATCATAAATCCACCCTAACATGCCAATTTCCCTACGTCTTTGGATACCTTTTTCTATTGTATACCAAGGCAGGTCTGGTACTTGAACTTGGTGTATTGTAGGCTATTGTGTAGTCCATGCTTAAGTGAACCAACCAAATAAACGATTAGATTCTCTCCTATCCTCTTAAGCTAAAACTAATAAAGACTCTGTTCTTAGTTGATCCATGCCAGTAACTCTCACTGATCCAATCTTATGTTTCTTACACCATTATCCCACATCCTTAATGGCCATCCCCACACACATGTTCTCCAGGATTCTGTTTGTACATAGTAGAAAAATCAAACAGTTCACTTGAATTGTAGCATGCCTCTTCAAGTGCCACGATCACCTTTTTGGGACAGTGGGATTGAAGTCTACTCCTAGGTCTAGAAGCAATAATGGATGATGATTGTATTTCCTGGAAATATTCAGCAAGTGTTGTAAAGCATCTGCCTCAGGCAATGCCTCAAACAATACCCAAGGTGCTACCCCAGATAAAATTTCAGACAATGAATCATCAGGTTAAGACGGCTGCTTTTGTTGGCAGAAGTGATTCAAAGGAATTTAGGGGCTTAATGCCCCAGTTTCTAATTATCTGCTCATATGTCTCCATCCCAAGTTGTAGGGTTCCATTTTTTCCCAATATATGTTCTCACTGTAACATCAAACATCACTTGAAGTTGAGAATACAGTTGGCATTGTGATTCAGTCACTCTTACAATAAAACTCTGGGTTTGGTTTTCAGCAATATCAGCTCTGATACAATAAGAAAAAAGGTTTTCTTTCAAGGTACAAATGGAATCTTTGAGATCTTTTCTGACACTTAAATTATGGCTCCTTAGCCCTGAGCTCATCTCTTTCCTTTATCACGTGATCTATTGTAAATAAGACCAAACAACTAGCTTCTCTATACTTCTCTTTCTGACAGAATTGCAGAAATGTATCAAACATGATCACTCAAAACCTCACTTTTCTCCAACAGGTGATCTATTGGTGTAGATATTTTGCGTATTAATATTCTCACTTCACACCATGTATTAGCATCATTTTCACCCTCTTTACTGGTGGAGTCAGAGTTATCAGCACCTTTAGAATTAGTCAGACTTGAAAACCAATTTAGAAAACTCATCCTATGATTTTTTTTCTCTAGAACCACCCTCGGTACCCAAATGTCTTAGGCTGTGTCCTTTAGAGAAACAAAATCAGTGAAGCATATATAGGTACATATAATGAGGAAATTTATGTCAAGGAAATGGCTTACATAGTTGCAGAGGTGGGCAAGTACCTAGTCTGTGGGTCAGATGTCAGGCTGTAGTCTTCTGATTCATGTAGCTTCAGGATTGATGAACCAAGATCTGCAGGTCTGATGGAAGTGAGCAGGTCATACAAGTAAGATGGAGGTTTCTGACAATTTGCAGGATTGGCAGGCAATAGACCAAGTAAGTGGCTTAATTCACAAGAACTGGAGGTCAGAGCTAGAGGCCATATCTAGATCCAACAGAAAGCAACAAGCTTTGCCCAAGTAGCCAATATATTGGAATCAGTCCACACCCATGAAGAATTTCAATTGATTGGCTGTTCATAGAGATCTCATCATAGAGATGATTACAATATATGAGAGCTCATCATTGTTGTTGTTGTTGTTGTCATTAAGTGCCTTCAAGTTGGTTCCAACTCACAATGACCTTATGCACAATAGAATGAAACACTGCCTGATCTTGTGCCATCCTCACACTTAAGCCCATAGTTACACTTAAGCCCATAGTTGCTGACACTGTGCAAATCCATTTTGTTGGGTGACTTCCCCCTTTTTCACTGACCCTCCACTTTACAAGCATGATGCTCTTCTCCAGGAATGGTGGCTCCTGATAATATGAGAGATGAAGTCTTGCAATTCTAGCTTCTAAGGAGTACTCTGGCTGTACTTCTTAAAACACAGACCTGTTTGTTCTTCTGGCAATCCATAGTACATTCAACACTCTTCTCCAGCACTGCAACTCAAATGCATCAATTCTTATACAGTTTTCATTGTCTAACTTTTATATGTATATGAGGTTATTGAAAATACCATGCCTTGGGCCAGGCACACCTTACTCCTTAAACTAGTATCTTTGATCTTGAACACTTTAAAGAGGTCTTGTGTAGCAGATTTTCCCAATGCAATTCGTCATTTGATTTCTTGGCTGCTGCTTCCATAAGTGTTGATTATGGATTTAAGCAAAGTGAAGTCTTTGACAACTTCAAACTTTTCTCCATTTAATATGATGCTATTTATTGGTCCAGTTGAGAGGATTTTTGCTTTCTTTACATTGAGATGCAACCCATACTTAAGGATGTTGTCTTTGATCTTCACCAGTAAGCACATTCCGGATTATTCACTTTCAGAAAGCAAGGTTGTATCATATGCATATCACAGGTTGTTGATGAGTCTTCTTCCAATTTGGATGCCATATTCTTAGTTATATAATACAGCTACTTGAATTATTTGTTCAGAATACAGATTGAATAAATATAGTGAAGGAATGCAAGCCTGAAGCACACCCTTACTTATTTGAAATTATTCAATATCCCTTTTTTTGCTCTAACAACTGTCTCTTGGTCTATGTATAGGTTTCTCTTGAGCACAATTAAATGTTCTAGACTATTCACTCTTTGCAATGTTATCCACAATTTGTCATGATCCATGCAGTTGAAAGCCTTTGCATAGTTAATATGCACAAGTAAAATCTCTCTGGAATTCTCTGTTTTCAGCTAAGAGCTATCTGATGTCAGTATTGATATACCTAGCTTCACATCATCTTCTAAATCTGAATTAAATTTCTGGCCAGATTTATTTTTTAATTATCTTCGGCAAAATTTTACTTGCATGTGATACTAATAATATTGTTCAATGATTACTGCCTTTCATTGGGTCATCTCTCTTTGATTGGGCACAAAAATGCATCTCTTCCAATTGGTAGATCAGGTAGCTGTCTTCCAAATTTTTTGGCTTAGTTGAGTGAGCACCTCTAGTGCTGCATCAGTTTGTTGAAAGACTTCCATTTGTATTCCATCAGTTCTTGGAGACTTCTTTTTCTCCAAAGCCTTCAATGCAATGTGGACTTCTTCCTTCAGCACTATTGGTTCTTAATTATATGCTACCTTTTGAAATGTTTGAATATCAACAAGTTCTTTTTGGTACAGTGACTCAGTGTGTACCTTCCATCTTCATTTGATGCATTCTGCATCATTTAATATTTTTCCCATGTTGTTGTTAAGTGCTGTTGAGTCAGTTCCATCTCAGCAATCCTGTGTAGGATTTCTGAGGAGTGGCTGGTGAGTTTGAACTGCCAACCTTTCGGTTCAAACTGACCTAGAGGTCAGTGCTTAGCCTATAATGCCACACCAGGATGCCATTTTGCATAGAATCCTTCAATGTTGCAATTTGAGGCTTGATTTTTTTTTTTTTCTTTTTCAGCTCTTTCAGCTTCAGAAATGCTGACATTGGACTTCCCTTTTGGTTTTTAAACTCTAGTTCTTTGCACATTTCATTATAATACTTGACTTTATCTTCTCAAGCTGCACTTTGAAATTTTCTGTTCTTCTTTTTGACTTTCTCATTCACTCCATTTGCTTTCTATGCTAGAGAGCAAATTTCAGAGTCTCTTCTTATATCCACTTTTGTCTTTTCTTTCTTTCCAGTCTTTTTAATGACCTTTTATTTTCTTCCCATATGATGTTCTTGATGTTATCTCAAAACTCTTCTGATCTTTGGTTATTAGTATCTAATGCATCAAGTCTGTTCTTGAGATGATCTCTAAATTCAGGTGAGATATGCTCAATGTCATAGTTTGGCTCTTTTGACTTGTTTTAATATTTTTTAACATCATTCTGAACTTGCATATGAGCAGTTGATGGTTTGTTCCATATCTTCCCCTGGCCTTGTTTTGGTTGATGATACTGAATTTTCCACTGTCTCTGTATTGCTATAGGATAGGTACTGGACTGTGAACCACAAACTGGTGGCTCAAACCCACCAGATGCTCTTTGGAAACCTTATAAAAAGTTGCTCTGCGTCAGAACTAACTGGACGGCACTTAACAAAAACAACAACTTTCCACAAATGTAGTCAGTTTGATTCCTGTGTGTTCTATCTGGTGAGGTCCATGTAGCCTTTTATGCTATTTGAGAACGGTATTTGCAACAAAGAAGTTATTGGTCTTGCAAAATTCTATCATCCAGCATCCAGCATCATTTTTAACACTGAGGCCATATTTTCCAACTACTAATCCTTCCTGGTGTCCTTTGAAGTCCTGGTGTGGCAAAGTGGATTAATGCGCCAGACTGCAAAGCCATTTGAACTGCAAGGTCAACAGTTCAAGCTCACCAGCTGCTCCTTGGAAACCCTATACAGGGTCGCTATGGGTTGGAATCGACTCAATGGCACTTAACAACAACAATCCTTCCTGGTGTGGCACTGTGGGTTAATGCGCCAGACTGCAAAGCCATTTGAACTGCAGGGTTGGTGGTTCAAGCTCACCAGCTACTCCTCAGAAACCCTATACAGGGTCGCTATGGGTCGAAACTGACTCAACAGCACTTCATAACAACAACAATCCTTCTTCTTTGTTTCCAACCTTTGCATTACAGTCGCCAGTAATTATCAAAACATCTTGATTGCATTTTTGAGCAATTTCAAACTGAAGGAGTTGGTAGAATTCTTCAATTTTATCATCACTTCAGTGATTGGTGTGTAAATTTGAATAATAGTGGCATTAAGTGGTCTTTTTGTTGTTGTTGTTATGTGTTGTGGAGTCTGTTCCCACTCACAGCAAGCTAGTACAGGGTTTCTGAGCTGTAAATCTTTACGGGAGCAGAAAGCCTCATCTTTCTCCCACAGAATAAGCTGGTAGTTTCCAACTGCTGACTGTGAGATTAGAAGCCTGATTCGTAACCACTACCAGAGCTCTTTGGCCATTTTTTTTTTTTTTT
>NW_006408777.1:1037352-1039734 GCF_000296735.1 Chrysochloris asiatica | reverse complement strand
AGCTGTGAGCCTTCCAACCTTCTAAATATTCCATTATATGTGGTTCAGAGTTCTGGGACCATCCCCTGAGCCTGCTTTTTCGGGTATTCTGTGTTGTTGCTGATGGAGCTCTTTACAACACTTCCACCTGATCCACCATCTTGTTTCCTTTTTTCCTTGGTCTTTTTTTTTAGGCGTATAGATATTATCCTACCACAGACAGCATTGTTCCTCAAAATAGATCTTGAATTGTTCTTTTTGATAATGAATGTGACACTTATCCTCTTCAGTTTGTAATTCCTGGTATAATAAACCATATGACTGTCTGATTCAAAATGGCATGTTCCAATCCTTTACAACTCTCTAATACCTAGGATGAAGTCCTGGTGTGGTGCTGTAGAATAATGTGCTAGACTACAAAGTCAGTTTGAACTACAAGGTCAGCAGTTAAAGCTCGCCAGCTGCTCCTCAGAAACTCTATACAGGATTGCTATGAGTTGACACTGACTCTATGGTACTTAACAATAACAATACCTAGATATTGGTTTTTAAGCTTTCCATTTCATTTTTGACAATTCCCAATCTTCTTAGATTCATATTTTGTACATTCCATATTCTGATTATTAATGGGTGTTTGTAGTGGCTGCAACCATGGGCCTCGAACATATTAGTGATCATGAAGATGGTGCAAGATCAGGCCATGTGTTATTTTGTTAAACACAAGGTCATCATTATCAGAACTGACTCAATGACAACTAACAACAGTAAGAATGCACTGGTACATTCAGGTCCATGTGTAAATGAATTTTTATTTTTCTTCCTTTCTCTCACCCTTAATCACCAACACCTCTGTAACAATTTGCACAGTGATTTACACATGGGATAGAAGTCATATTTTAAAAAATAGTTATAATGATTAAATAAGATTACACACATGAAAAGCGTCTAGCAGGGTACTCAGGAATATAAACCAATCAATTAATGTTAACTAAATGTGGAGTCCTGATGTGGTGTGGTAGGATGAGCACTAGCCTACTAACCACAAGGTTAGTGGTTCAAACTCACCATCTGCTCCTTAGAAACACTATACAGGGTAGCTATGAATTAGAACCAACAAATGTGAATTTGCTGAATGAATTTTTCTTATATTAAATTATGAATGTTCTTCCTTTGAAAATCATATCTATATGACATAAAAGGAAGCAAACAACAATCCTAGCAATTATTAAATAAGTAAGTTTAACTAATTGCCATCATGCAAAGAAATCAACTTTGGTTAAAATTCCTCTTCTTATCTGTCATGGCCTCCCAATCATCTTCCTTGCCTTTTAAATTCTCAGATGAAGTTTTTATGCCTCTTTTTAAGTGGTCAGAGTCTGTGGAAAAGGCCTTACTGTAATTTTTTAAATGGCTAGAAAAACTTGCATCAGAAATCTACTTTTGCACACTGGTACAGGAAGTGGTCTCAAATATTTCAGGGTGGATGAAGACATGTGGGTTTTTTTGGCAGGCTAATATTTTGATGCCTCTTTAAGTAGATATTTATGAAACATTGGTTAAATATTTACTTAGAGGAGAGGCTAGAGAAGGTTATATGAATGGGTGACTGTGTATAAGAGATTGATTGGACTGTGATGTTTTAACTTATTAACTTTCATTTCAATCATCTTCAAGCTGCATTCACAAAGAGAGTTCAGTATTCTCAAATAGGGTAATTGATTCATTTTGACAAAAATAAACAGAACATAGTCTCTACTGATGCTTTTACTTTCTTACTTTGAACATGTCATCTTTAAGTAGATTTGAAATTTACTTTATGTACTATACAGTGGAAATAATTTTTTAAACTAGTTGCATAAAATTGGGTAGTTAGTGTCCATGAACCCCTTTCAGTGGCTTTGCAACTGAGAGTGTTGCATAAAATTATTATTAATGTTCTTGCTTGCTGTGTTTTTTTTGTTTTTTTTTTAACATAGCTGCATGATAAATCAGTAGAGAAGAAAGGGAAATACACATGAATTACAAGGAAAATTCAAAAAAATTCATCTCTATATGCTTTTAGGTTAATTAAATTTAAATTCTGGCTATAAAATTTCCATTTCATTCAAAGCTAATACTTCAAAAGTTTTTTTAGAAAATCTTGGTGGAACAAAGCCAGTTAGTAATATATTATAACAACTGCTTTTGGATTGATTAGCATAAACTAAAAATGAATGAACTAGCTACTATAAATATTCTTTATACGCTAGAAGCATTGATTTTTATGACTTACCTCACTTTTAAAGTTACTTTCCAAAGCAGTTTATGGATTTTTAGCTCCTTACTTTTGTCCTGAACTACATAGATTTATAAGCCTCCCGCTTTTAAAAACATAACAATCTTGTATTATATAACAATATAAAT
>NW_006408777.1:1036400-1036997 GCF_000296735.1 Chrysochloris asiatica | reverse complement strand
AAAATGCCACAGGAACCTTGGGACAAAGGTGGATAATACACTTTGTCAGTTTTGCTTTGTTCTAATTTTCTTTGGTATCTGGTAATTGGTGCACCCGCTGTTTGTCCACCTCCATTCTGGTGAATAGAGGGAGAGTCTGAGCTGTGTGGCCGCCCCCCACCCTCACTGCTGGTGGGTTTTGCCACGCATGTGCACAGATACTCAGCCCAAGCAGAACCCCTGAAATTTTATTATCTGTTTCTTTTTTGTTCTGTTTTTTTTTTTTTTTAATTTTAATTTTAATTTTTTATCATGGGAAAGAGAGGAGAGGGCTGCAAGGAGGCAAAGAGAGTTTAAAGGCAAAACAGGCCAAAGGTTGGATTCGAGCCTGAGGTATAGCATAACAACCAACACTGGCAACTTGGAGTCTCTTGGGCAGCTTTGAAGGCAGGAACTTGAAGAGAGGACATTAAAGTCATACTCATATTAAGCTAGAGATTTTTATTTTTATTTTTTCCTTCTTTTTCTTCTCTTCTGCCTCTCCCTTTTCTGTGATTAGAGACTGAAGTATTCAGTCTTGTTTTTGTTGTCGCTGCTTTTTTTCTTTTCTTCTTTCTC
>NW_006408777.1:1019579-1021125 GCF_000296735.1 Chrysochloris asiatica | reverse complement strand
CAGTCTAGGAGCAGAGGTCCCTAGGACCATTGATGGAGAATAGCGGAGTGCCAGACCCTACCCAGAGAAGTAGTGATGCCTGAGATGGTGGCAGAGATGATGACTTGGAGAGATGGAGCAGCTGGGGACTTTAGATCCAGAGAGGGAGAGGGACTGTGTGCTGATGACCGGGGAGAGGGGTGTGGGGGGGCAGGTTTGCAGGATATATCCTTTGGTTGGTTGCTGATGCATGGAGGGGATTCTAACCATGGCAATGAAACAATTAATGAATGCAAAACTAATGTTCTCCCATGCAAACTATCACATAACTCACAATCAAACATTAACAAAAAAAATTTAAGCCAAATGTTGGGTTTCCAGGTTATGCTCATAACCTTAATACAAATAGTGCTAAGCAAATGATACACAGTTCATTAAGTTATTTATATATGTCTAAGAGTGCTGCCCACCACTTGTCTGTGAGTTTGCCATATTGTGGTGGCTTGCGTGTTGCTGCAATTCTGCAAATTATGCAACTGGTATTTTAAAATCAGCTGGGAACCCATTGTGAAAAGATTTCAGATGAGCTTCCAAACTAACACAAACTGTGAAGAAGCAGATACAGAATACTTCTGAATATTTAATCACTGAAAATCTTATGAATACCAATGGAACACTGTTAGATAGCACCAGAATATTGAATATTGAAACATGATGAAGATCACCAGAATACAGTCAGATATAGTCCTAGAAAATGAGCCACCTCAGGTTGGAAGACACTCAAAATATGACTGGGAAAGAGCTGCCTCCTCAAACTAGTGTTGACCATGATGATGCAAATGGAATAAATCTTTTGGGACCTTCATATGCTGATGGGGCACAGCCTAAAATGAGGAGAAGAAGCTGTAAACATCCATTAATAATAGCAACATGGAATGTACTAAATATGAATCTAGGAGAATTGGAAGTTGTAAAAAATAAATGGACTAGTATTGGTCATTTTTAATCTGACAACTACATGGTTTATTATGACAAACTGAAGAGGAATGGCAACACATTCAGCATCAAAAAGAACATTTCAAGATCTATTTTGAAGTACAACACTATCTGTGATAGGGTAATATCTATAAATCCTAAAAGGAAGACCAGTTAATGCTGCTGTAATTTATGCCCCAATCACTAAAGCCACTTATGATAAAATTGAAGAATTCTACCAAATTCTTCAGTCTGAAATTGATCAAGCATGCAGTCAAGATGTATTGATAATTATTGATGATTTCAATGCAAAGATCTAAAACAAAGGAAGGATTAGTCCTTGGAAACTATGGACTTGGTGATATAAATGATGCTGGAGATAGCATGATAGAATTTTGCAAGACCAATAACTTCATTGAAAATACCTTTGTTAAATAACATAGATGACTAGACTCTGGTGGGAGTTTTTATTCATGCCTCACCTAACAAGAGACAGTAACTCTGGCCACACAGCCAAGCTACATTTGCATCCTGTAAAACCCTAACAAAAAGGCAAGAGCCAATCAATACAGGCTGCTATATATCAGAACAG
>NW_006408777.1:1015819-1017769 GCF_000296735.1 Chrysochloris asiatica | reverse complement strand
CGTCCCACTGATATGAAGTTAGGGAAGATGCACAAGAATGCCCATACTTGCAGATAATATCCATTTGACCTAGCTTCAATGGCTGGATGAACAGAACTTGACTAGAGGAAGAAAGAAGAGGAAAATAGTGCAATCCACTACAATTTGATGAACTCGGCATATACTTATGAATGTAGCAGCTTAAAAGAGGCAACAAATCATTACGGCAACAAATCATTACAGCAACAATCATTCCCACCCCCCTCTGTACACAGGGTTGACAGGGATGGGCATGTAAACATTGGCTACCCAAAATGGGGGAGGGGAGAAGGGCCGGTAAACAAAGGCACAAAGTGACTGGCTTACAAGTTTTCAAGAGGGACCTTGGTTTCAGAGGGTGTGGGGGAAGATAGAATCTCCACTAAGTGGTTTTCAACTTGTCTAGATGGGACTGGTGAAAGGAGATGGGGATAAGACTCTTGTGGTTTAATAGTGAATAATTGCTATCAGGACTGATAGTGAATGTTGCAAATATAAAGGTAGAAGTTTTGTAACAAAAGAAGGGGAGTGGTTGATCTTGCAGTCCAGGAGCAGAGAACCCTGGGAGCTCTTCTGCTCAAGGGAGAAGAGCAGAGTGCAGGACCCTATTCAGAGAAGCAGCAATGCCAGAGATGGAGGCAGAGATGATGACGTGAAGAGATGGAGCAACTGGGGACTCTAGACTCAAGGAGGGAGAGGGGTTGTGTGCTGGCAACTAGGGTGCTGGTGTGCGGGGTATACCCTTTGGTTATTTGAATGGTTATAGATTCCTGAGTGCTCCGGTGTACATCCATAAAACAACAAATAAAACCAGAGGGATTGGAAGCAAATGCTGTTGAATGATGATGCACGGAGGGGGTTGTAATCATTGGAATGAAATGAAATATGATAGAATGAATGTAAAGCTGATGTACTCCTATGTAAATTATCACTCAATTCACAATAAAAACTTAAAAAACAACAACAACAAGCAGGAGTGGTAATATTAATCTCAGACAAAATAAACTTTAAAGCAAAGGCCAGAATAAGTGACAAAGAAGGTCATTATCTCATGGTTAAAGGGTTAATTGAACAAGACAATTTAATCAAAATAAATATCTATGCTTCTAACCAAAGATACCCAAATTGCATAAAGCAAATCTTAGTACAATTGAAGAAACAGAGAGATACCATTACAATAATAGTGGGAGATTTTAATACACCACTGGTGAAAAAGGTCAGAACAACCAGAAACAAGCTCAGCAGAGGCACAGAGTTACTGAACAATGCAATCAACCAACTTGACCTTATAGAGCTGTGAAGAGCATTCAATCCAACAGCAACACAATACACACATCACTCTTCAGAATAGACCATGTGATAGGCCACAAAGCAAATCTCCATAAGCATAAAAACATCAAAATATTACAAAGCATCATCACAGACCATAATGCTATAAAATTAGAAATCAACAATAGGAAGATTAAGATTAAAGTACTTTGAAACTGAATAACACACTGTTTACAAGCTACTGGGTAGTAGAACAAATAAAAAGCAAAATAAAAAAAATTCCTAGAAATGAAAGAGAATGAAACCACAACATACCAAAATCTTTCGGACACAGCAAAAACAGTGCTGAGAGGACAATTTATTGTAATAGAAGCACATATACAAAAAGAAGAAAGCACCAAAATCAACACACTAACACAATATCTCCAACAACTAGAAAAAGAATAGCAAAGTAAAGCCACAAGCACAGAAAAGAAATAATAAAGATTAGCGTGGAAATACATGAGAGAACTTCCGGTTTGGGGGCAGAAGAAGCAGAGACAGGCAGTGGAGGCTTCTCTGCGGAGGCACACACAAAAAAGGCGCTTTGCCAGAATAGTTCCAGAGTTTTAGATGTAATATAAAGTGTGTGTGTGGTGGTGGTGGTGGTGGTGTGTGTGGGGG
>NW_006408777.1:1008793-1015544 GCF_000296735.1 Chrysochloris asiatica | reverse complement strand
CAGGAACCTTCAGGCAGGTGGGAATGCACCCCTAAAAGGGTCCAGCATTGCGTCATAAGGTACAATTTTCTCAAGGCACAAAGAGGAAATCCCTGAAAGCTCCAGCCGTCCTGCAAGCTAATCCTTTGGCTGCTTCTTATGACATCTGACTGGGGGATTTAGCACTGAAGTTGACTCTCCTAGCTGGGAGGGACCTTTTATTCCTGCCTTACCTAACAAGAGACAGCAGGTCTGGCCATACAGCCAAATCATATTTTCACCTTGTAAAACCCCCACATAAAAGGCAAGAGCCAACACCAACTGTATACAAGGATGCAGCCATTTCGAGAATTACGCTGTGCATACACAGATACCTAACAGACCTTCAGAGATAAAAATAGTGGACAATCTTTTTTTCCATTCATTTCTCAATATCTATCTGTGCACCTCCACCGTGGTGACTAGAGTAGGGGCCTGAACGAGTGGAAACCCACACTCACTGCTGGAGGTTTCTACTGGGTGTGCACACTGACCTGCACAGCAAAGGCTACTGGACAGTCTGCTATCGTTTTGTTTTTTTTGTGTTGGTTTTTATCTATGCTTTTATTTTATTTTGTTTCTGGTTTTGGTCCTACTTTTGTCCTGGAGATGGGAGCTTTCTCTCCCTACATTACTCAAGAAGAGACAGCAATTGTGGCCATATAGCCAAGACACAAGCATATCCCATAATATCCCACCATCTGGACAGGAGCCAATACCAGCTGCTAGGCATTACACAGATAGCCAACACTTGCTAAGACAGCTTGCAGTTGAGTAATAAGAGATGTGAAAAGGGAAGCCTATCTCCAGATCACCCCCACCAAAAGACATTCAGTAAGCTTAACAACACAGCAATATACATTCATTTAATCATAGAGAACACATCTAACTATAGAAAATTCCCAAGAAAAAACAACAAAAGGTCTCAGCACATGTCCAGAAACAAAAGAGAGTAACTGAGACAAATGAGCTGGAGGCAGACATAGACTTACCATTAGAAGAACAGCAGGCTTTGGATCTGCCTGAGAAGGAATTCAGAAGAATGAACCGTGCTTCAACAAATCCAAGTGCTTCACAGAAGAGTGTAGGAAAATGACAAAGAAGTTAGGAAAGTGCTACAAGAGCAATTAAGCAAGATAGATATAGCATTGGAAACAATTCAAAACCTGCAAAAAAAGCTTCAGATGATTAATTGAATTGAAGTGCTAGAAGCCAGAACCGGTGAGCTGGAGACAAATTTCTCAATGCTGCTATAATAGAAGAGCAAGCAGAAAAAAGGATAAAAGAATATCAATAGAGTCTAAGATTCATGCTGGATAACATGTAGAGGAATAACTTAAGGCATTCAAGAACAGGAAGAATCACAGAAGCCCACAGAGGTGATAGTTGAGGAACTTCTGGAAGAAATTTTCCCTAACATATTGAAAGATGTGAAGATAAACATTCAAGAAGCCAAATGAACCCCAGGAAGGATAGACCCCAAAAGAAATTCACCAAGACACATCATAATCAAGCTCTTCAAAATCAAAGACAAGAAGAGAATTCTAAAAGCAGCCAGGGAAAAGAGAAGTGTCACTTACAAAGACAAGCAAATCAGATTAAGTTTTGACCTCTCAGTAGAAACCTTGCAGGCAAGAATGCAATGGAAAGACATATACAAAACCCTAAAAGAAAAAACAAAAACTGCCAACCAAAAATCGTCTATCCAGCAAAACTGTAAATCAAATATGATGGTGTAATCAAAACATACCTGAATAAATAGAAGTTAATAGACTTTGTCAAAGCCAACCCAGCACTTTAAAACATACTAAAGGGAGTTCTTTGGACTAAAAACCAACAAGAACAGATAACAACCAGAAATTGACAGACGTAGAGTGGAAATAAATGAGATGGAAAACAGAAAAAAAAAAAAAATAGAGAAAATCAACAAGACAAGTAGCTGGTTCTGTGAAAAGACTAATAAAATTGACAAACCTTTGGCAAACCTAACAAGAAAAAAATAACACACATAAGGAATTGCATGGGAGACATTACAACAGAACCAATAGAAATAAAAAAGATAATAACAGAGTACTATGAAGAACTGTACTTCAACAAATTTGAAAATCTAGAGGAAATGGGTTTATTTTTAGAAAAACACGACCTGCCTAAACTTACACAGAGGTAAGTAAAAAACTTGAACAGACCTATAACAAAAGAAGAAATAGATCATATCATCAAAAAACTCCCAACCAAAAAAGTCCAGGCCCAGATGGCTTCACCGGTGAATTTTACCAAACATTCAGAGAAGAGCTGATACCTATTCTACTGAAATTATTCCAGAATATATAAAGTAGTGGAAAACTTCCTAATACACTTTATGAAGTAAGCATAACCCTCATATCAAAACCAGGGAAGGACATTACTAAAAAAGAAAATTATAGACCAACATCCCTCATGGACATAGATGCAAAATTTCTAGACAAAACCTTAGCCAATAGAATTCAACAACATATCAAAAATAATAATACATAGTGACCAAGCAAGATTCATTCTAGGGATTCAAGGATGGTTCAATACTAGAAAAACAATCAACATAATTCATCACTTAAATTTTGAAAAAGGACAAAAACCACATGATTGTATCTATTGACACTGATAAGGCATCTGACATAATCCAGCACCAATTCCTGGTAAAAACACTAAACAAAACAGTAATTGAAGGAAAATTCCTCAACATAATTAAGGGCATATATACAAAACCAACAGCCAACATCACTCTCAACTGGAAGAAACTAAAGGCATTCAACCTGTGAACAGGAACCCGAAAAGGATGTCAGTTATTGTCACTTCTATTAAACATTGAGTTGGAAGTCTTAGCCATAAGGCAAGAAAGGGAAATTAAAGGTATCCAAATTGGCAAAGAAGAAGCAAAATTCTTTCTATTTGCAGATGGTGTGATCCTATACATAGAAAATCCCAAAGACTCAGCAAAATAACTACTGGAAATCATTGGAAAATTCAGCAATGTGGCAGGGTACAAGATTAATATATAAATCAGTTGGATTCCTATATACTAATAAAGACAGCTCTGAAGAGGAAATAAGGAAAATGATAGCATTACAATAGCTGCCCAGAAGATGAAGTATTTAGGAATAAATCTAACCAGAGAAACAAAAGACCTATACAAAAAAATCTACAAAACACTACTACAGGAAACCAAAAGAGATTTGCAAAAATGGAAGAATGTACCATAGTCATGGATAGGAAGTCTTAACATTGTGAAAATGTCAGTACTACCCAAAGCATTCTACAGGTATAACACAATCCCAATCCAGATTCCAACAACATTCTTTGAAGAGCTGGAAAAAACAATCACAAACTTTATTTGGAAGGGAAAGAGACCTTGGATAAACAAAGCACACCTTAAGAAAAGGAACAAAGTGGGATGTCTCATGCTTCCAGACTTCAAGATTTACTACAGGGCCACAGTGGTCAAAACTGCCTGGTATTGGTACAATGAAAGACATATAGATCAATGGAACAGAATTGAGAACTCCAAAGTAATTTCATTCACATACAGTCAAATGATCTTTGACAGAGAGCCAAAATACATTGGACGGGGAGGAGATAATCTCTCAACAAATGGTGCTGGCAAAACTAGAAATCAATTTGCAAAAGAATGAAACAAGACCTATGCCTCACACCATATATGAAAACTAGCTCAATATGGATTAAAAATCTAAATATAAATCCCAGAAGTGTAAAGATTATCAACGGAAAAATAAGGACAAACTTAAGAGTGCAAATATATGGCATACATAGACTATTAAGCATGGCAAAAAAGCACACAAACAAGAGTGAACCAATTAGATGACTGGGACACACTAAAAGTTAGAAATGTATGTGCATCAAAATAACTCACTAAAAGATTAAAAAGGGAAAAAATCTTTTGCAATGACACATCAGACAAGGAACTAATCTCTAAAATGTAGAGGAAACTACAACACAGCTACAAGAAAAAGACAAATAACTCAATTAAAAAAATGGGAACAGGGTATGAACAGACACTTCACCAAGGAAGACATTCTGGCACCAAACAAACATGAAGAAATGTTCAAGGTCATTAGCTATCAGGGAGATTCAAATTAAAACAACAATGAGCTATCTTCTCACATCAGTGGTGAGAATGGTATTAAAAAAAATAGAGGACAACAAATGCTGGCGAGGACTACATTGCTGGTAGGATTGCAAATTGGTTCAACCACTCTGGAGAATGGTATGGCACTTCCTAGAAAGCTAGAAATAGAAATACCTTATGATGCAGCAATTCTTCTAGTTGGTATATATTCACACGAAGTACGAGTCAGAACGCGAGTAGATGTATGCACATCAATATTCATTGAAACACTATTCACAATAGCAAAAAAATGGAGACTATCCATATGCCCATCAATGGTAAAATGGATAAACAAACAATGGGTATTATGCTACCTTGAAGAATAATGATGAAGCTGCAAAATACCTCATAACATGGATGAGCCTTTAGGACATAATACTGAGTGAAACTAGTCAGACACAAGAGGACAGATGTTGCATAAGTCCATTATTGTAAAAACATAAGAAAATATTTCCTTACTAAAAGAATAGTTCTTTGAGGGTTACCAGCAGCAGGAAGGAGGAGACAGTAACTCAAAGGTCAGGGGGTGAACACATGTTGACTTGGGGAACAGGGAAAGCAGTAAATAGGGGGGGAGGCAATACACAAGGGTGGCAATTAGGATAGCAGAGTCAGGAGGATGAGGAAAGACCCTGGGAAGTACACAAGGGCTGAATGAAATAGAGGTAGACTTTATCTTTTGCATAGCCTTGGAATGACAAGGCACTATGATCAAGACACAGTCTGAAGGGGTAAAGGAGAGGAAATAATGTTAAGATATTTGACTGTTCACAAAAGGACAGATATTGCATAAGACCATTATTGTAAAAGCTTAAGAAAAGATGTCCATAAAAAAGGAAAAAAATATTTTCTGAAGGTTACCACGGGTGGGAGGGAAGGGATGATAAGGCACAGATTGGGGATAGTATCATCATAGCTTGGGTGAGGAAAGGAATGGCAGTACACAAGAAGGAGGAGGGGGATGGAAGAACAAGGAAGATAGGGAAACACATAGGAAGGTTTGCATGGGCTAAAAGGGGCAGAGGTAAATAGAGATATATGCTCAACCTTGGAACCATAGGGCTCTGTGATACAGAGACTGAAGCATGATTTGAGTGGGTAAAAGAGGGGAAATAATGTTAAGGTGATTGATTGTATTATGAATACTTGTTTCCCCTGCTTACTAATGAAAAGGAGAAACTTGAATGGGATATAAAGGAATCTCAGGAAAAATGATTACAGAAAGCTTGTAAACCTGTCTTCAGTTTATAACTGATTGGAATACCTAAAAGGGGTTCTAGAACTTGACCAGTGAAACAAGCTTTTTGGGAAGGCTTTGTAGAGTATAGGGCCTTATATGGAATCCTGAGCCCCATCCAGAACCTTTGAGGTGGGACATTCTCACTTGAAAGGACATATAGAACAGCCCAGAGCAATTAGAGGAACAGAAAATACTTCTTTAAAGAAAGATCAGCGGGAAAAACCCTAAACAGTATGACTGGTTACTACAAGAATAAGCAAGTTGTTCAACTGGGAGCCATCAAGGCAAGCCAAAAAGTCCCTCAGTACAAACCCCCTTCCAAAGCTGAAACTCAAAGGGAACTCACGAGCAGGATTGTATGCTTGCTGGTGACTGTGTTGGTGTACTTGTGAATGGAAATGGTGGAAAGGCAGTAATGAAGACATGGGTTGAGCTTGACCACGTTCCATAGATTCCTATCAACATTTAGATGAGAGAAAGGAGAGGAAAGAGTGGTTGTTCTGTAATTTGGGGAGACTTTGGAACCCCTGAGTCCATGGACACAGGGGACTAGAGCTGAGAGTGAAGCATCCAGCTGATATGAAGTGGGGGGATGTGCGCAAAAACACCCAAACTTGTAGATAGTATCCATTTGACCTAGCTTAGATGGGCTGTTGACCAGAACTAGAATAGAGGAAGATAAAGAAATTTGATAAAGGAAGCAAGTGTAAATTGCTATAATTTGATGAACTTGACCTTAACTTATGACTTTAGTAGCTCAAAATACCAACCAAGAGGGAAGGAGTCTTCACATCAAGGATCAAGCCTATCCTCTCAGTACACAGTGTTGATGTTGTTGTTATGTGCCATGGAGTTGATTCCGACTCATAGTGACCCTGTACAGGGTTTTCGAGGCTGTAAATCTTTATGGGAGCAGAAATCCTCATCTTTCTACCAGGGAATAGCTGGTAGTTTTGAACTGCTGACCTTGCAGTTTGCAGCCCGATTTGTAACCACTACACTATGAGAGTTCCTTACACAGTGTTGATAGGGAAGGGAAACTTTGACATTGCTTACCTAAATGGGTGCATTTAGATAGTCAATTTAGGCATGAATTGGTTGGATTACAGGTTTTCAAGAGGGAGTTTAGTTTCAGAGCGAGTGGGGAAAGTAGAGTCCTCACTGAATAGTTTTCATCTTCTCTAGATGTGTCTGGTGAAAGGAGATGGGGATAGGATTCTTTTGATTCAATAGTTAGTCATGACTAACTTTGATTGTCACAAGTGTAAATAAAGGAAGAAGTTGTGTGACAAAAAAGGGGGAGTAGTTACTCTTACATTCTAGGAACAAAGGAC
>NW_006408777.1:1007178-1007713 GCF_000296735.1 Chrysochloris asiatica | reverse complement strand
ACATATCTGTATATTTTGTTGTTGTTAAGTGCCATCTAGTTGGTTCTGACCCATAGTGACCCCGTATAGGGTTTCTGAGGAGAAGCTGATGAGTTCAAACTCCTGACTTTGTGTTTCATACCAACTTTGCAGTCCAGTGCATTAACCCACAGTGCCATGACAAACTCCTGTATGTTTGTCAACTTCAGTGCTAATGACAAAATGTAAGGGCTGCAATCTGAAGTTATATATAATAAAGAGAATTGGGGATATCAAGAAATGTGATCAAGCTTGATGGCGGATAGGGTAGAGGTGCACTGAAGTTCTCCATCAGCAATACCACAGAATATCAGGTGAAGCGGGTTTAGAGCAGAGCTCCAAAACTCTGAACCACATATCTAGGAATATTTTTAATGTTTGAAAGCTTATAGCTAGTGGAACATGTAGTGGAAGTAAGAAATCGAGTACTTTTGAATCTTCCGGGTTCAGTGACCCAGAGCTAGACAATTTGGGCCAGACAAAACAGCAAGACCAAGTGGGGGAGCAAGCAGACTAG
>NW_006408777.1:986916-987993 GCF_000296735.1 Chrysochloris asiatica | reverse complement strand
CAAACAAGAATAAAACAGGGTTCTTCAACATGCTGTCTACAAGAGACACATCAAAAAGATGGAGACAGCCTAAGATGCCCATCAACTGAAGAATTGTTACACAGACTTTGTACATACACACAACAGAATACTATGCAACGCTGATGAATAATGATGAATCTGTGAACACCTCACAACAAGGATGAATCTGGAAAGAGTTAAACTGAGTGAAATTAGTCAATCACAAATGGAAAAATAGTCTATGAGATCAATGTTGTAAAAAGTTAAGAAAACGTTTCCTTTCTTTTTTTGGTCAGTCTCCCAAAATGAGTTATATTCATAATGGGGGCAATGTCACCAATACAGTGCACAACCTCAGCTTTATGAGGCCCCATCACATTGTTGACATTTCCAGAAATGGTGGCTAGACTGGGTTGGTCACTCAGGGTGGAGGCATGGACACCTTTCCCTGAGCTGAGTCTAGGTGCTCTCGGCATTGTACAAGACTACCTGTATATCTCCTTTTTGGAGGTTCCTGTGATGTCTTTTGTTTAAGTGTTTGAGTTAGGCATAAAAAAATGGTGCTATGATGTCTCTCGATGTGGGTCCTTTCATGGCACTTTGCGTTTGTGGATAGCTGTCACAAGTAAGCATATGGTGGGCTCCCATCTCTTGTCAGGTGTACTGGGGAAACCCAATTCTCTTAAATTGTAGTGTCTACATTTAATTATCTTATCTAGGGAGATACAATGTATTTCTAGAGCTTTACTGACTTTAAAAGTTTTTCTTGATAAAAGAAGCATTCTTTTTTATTTTATCAAGAAGGTGGGGAAGGAGAGGGACACATATTAACATTGGTGTCAGGGCAGGCAATATACAAAAAGGAGGTTAGTAGAGGATTGATGAAGGTAGTGGGAGACAGAGGGTGGCATACAATAGTTAAACTGAATAGAAGCAAATACTGTTAACTGATGGCATGTGGAGGGAATTGCAGTCATTGTTATGAAGCGAAGTACATGATTTGTTGAATATAAAACTGATGATCTGCTCTGTCAACCTTCACTCAATTTACAATAAAAAGTAAAAAAAAAAAAAAAA
>NW_006408777.1:985905-986816 GCF_000296735.1 Chrysochloris asiatica | reverse complement strand
AAAACTGATGATCTGCTCTGTCAACCTTCACTCAATTTACAATAAAAAATAAAAAAAAAAAAAAAACAACTGTGATCAAATTATATTCATCTACAAAAAAAAAAAAAAAAAAACTGTGATCAAATTATATTCATCTACTCTGTAAGGGTTTAAAACCAGCACTGTCCACCAGGCACACACACAAGCTTTCTTTTCATGGTTCAAGGAATGTGGAAAGGTGCCATTGTTTATGACCATCACAGCCTATTCAGGCTATTCAGACCCAATCTCTTCAGAGGCAGAAGCTAAGCAGAGTCAGTCCTGGTTACTAATGAAATGTAAGGCCACCTGGAAATGCCAGGTGCTGACAGCATTTTGCACACTGCATCTGGCCAAAAAAGAATAATACTATTCAAGGGCGCCACTAAGTGTCTGCCAATGCCAACCACAGGGGAATCAGAGAGTAGGTGATCAGAATTTCTATATATGGCCTCCCTGAGTTAGCTACTGCTGGCAATTTAGACAATAGAGGTCTTTCTGGCCCAGTGAGGTTATAGAGGTGGACTGGCTAGAGGTAGAAGAGGGCCCATCCTGGGACAGGCAGAAACCTGGGGTTTGGCACAGGAATACATTGTCTGAGAAGACGTCAGTTCAAACAGGAGCCTGCTATGGCCTAGAACTGGAAGATGTCTGTAGGTTACTCCATACTCTAGGCAGACACTCTGACAACATCATTATTCTGAGATAGAGGATTGGGTTTCAATGCCGAGTGTGACTTGCTGAGGTGGCTTCTAGGCTATTTAGTGGCTATTAGGGTGGGGATAACTAGCCTCAGGGGAAGTGCCGGGGTCTGGCCTCGGCAAGGGGGTGAGGACCCGAAGATGGGGTGTCCGGTGACGATGGCGAGAGAGAGATAGAGAGAGAGAAAACAG
>NW_006408777.1:983670-985060 GCF_000296735.1 Chrysochloris asiatica | reverse complement strand
GAGTGATTAACTTTTCAGTCTAGGAGCGGAGGACCCTAGGACCATCAATGGAGAAAAGCAGAGAGCGGGATCCTACCCAGAGAAGCAGTGAGGCCTGAGATTGAGGCAGAGAAGATGACGTCAAGAGATGGTGTGGATGGGGACTTGGGATCAGGAGTTGGAAAGGAGCTGAGGACTGTGTGTGGGGGCGTGCAGGCTTGCAGGGTACACCCTTTGGTTGGGTGAGGATGCATGGACAGGATGGTAGCTATGCCAATGAAACAATAGATGATAGAATGAATGTAAAGCTGGTGTTCTCCCATGTAGACTATCACACAGTTCACAATAAAACATTTAAAAAAAAACAAAAAAAAAACCCCACCACTACCATATATATAAAAACTTGAACCCATATTTGTCTTAGATTTTAAACAATGGTATGTGTATGCACACTTATTATTGATTTATTTTTGGTACCATTTGTATCATATGGGTTTTGAAGATTAATTTTTTTTCTGTTTCTTTCGATTCCTATCCCATTACCAAATTTAATTTTAGAAATTATGCATACTTAATATCAACTGCTTCTTCCTGTCTCTCTATATACTATCAGAACTTATAATTTATCCTATTGAGTAAGATGATTTAAAAAAGAATTAACTACCTCAATTACATATAAAGGGTTCCTTTGGAGGAAGTTTGATCTACACAGTTACAAAAACTAAAATACTAAATCCTAAATGTGTTATGCCATGGCATGTGTTATTTTTATTTGATTTGTAGTTGAACTTCAAGGATAAGTAAAGTTTCCTATTAAATTTGAGAAGTCTCAGCCATTATTTCTTCAGATGGTGCTTCTGTCTCTTTCTTTCTCACTTCTCCTTCAAGGACTCCCAGTGTACTATGTTGGTGTCCCAAGAGAGATGAGACTTTGCTCATTTTTTCTTCATTTTTTATTCTTTTTGTACTTTGAACTGGATAATCTAATTTGGCCTATCATTAAACTAGTGAATTTTTCAACTTTAGTATTTGAGTGTGTCTTTAAAAAACAACTAAAACAGCCCCATCAAAACAGTGGCTTCTGAGCCAGTTAAATTCAAAGTTGAGAGGTCAGCTCAGAAGACTATTGAGACTGTTGGAATTCCAAAGAGGTAATCTTAATAAATTCTCTCAAAGGCCATAGGACAATCATGGGGACATATTGGAAGTGGTTTTCAGAAAATTGCAAACTACATTGGTGAGAAAAAGCCAGAAAAGTTGTGCCAAGGAAAATTTTCCATTATAACAATGAACTTGATCATTCTTTGAGGCCAGTAAGGGATTTCTTATGAGAATTTTTTTGGGAAGGCTTATTGCATCCACCCTATAACATTAATCTTGCACCTTCAGATTACTTTTTTTCTTTCAAAAT
>NW_006408777.1:980997-982550 GCF_000296735.1 Chrysochloris asiatica | reverse complement strand
ATGCCACATTTTTCTTCATATAACTCAACTTCTTGGATTATTTGCTCAGCATACAGGTTGAATAAGTATGTTGAAAAAATACAACCTTGTCACACACCTTTTTAAATTTTAAAACATTCAGTGTTCCCATGTTCTGTTCAAACTGCCTCTTGGTTCAGGTACTGATTCCCCATAAGCACAAAAGTGTTTGTTAAATAACTCCAATATCTGGACTTCTTCAAGAACAATATCTATTAGCTGATTTTTTTTTTTCTGTGTATAGGTCATGCTTTCTTATTTATTTGTATTTCTCATATATATATTTTAATCCTAGGCATTTACAATAATACAAAGGACTTCCAAAAGTTCATAGTAATATAGGAATTAAAAGACAATGAATTTTTTCAAAAAATTTTTTAAACCCCCTTATATAATGTGGCAATTCTGAAATCAGAGTCTCCTTTTTTTGCAAGAGTTTGTTGTTGTTACTATTCATTTGCTTAGTGATTTTCTGAGCCAATTCTGTTAAGTTTTTAAAATTGTCATGGGTGATTACCATGGTGTTTGTTTCACTAGCTTTGTGTTTCTGTGTGCCATAGAGTCAATTCCATCTCATAGAACTCTATATTGATGTTATGGTTGCTGTTATGTGCTGTTGAGTCAGTTCCAACTCATAGCAACACTATATAGGGTTTCCAAAGAGTAACTGGTGTGTTTGAACCACCACCTTGCAGTTAGTAATCCAGTGCTAATATTACAGAGTGTCACTCAAGGACTATTGGACTATTGGAACTTGTTAAAATCTCTATGAAAATCTCATTTCTCAGCTTTTCTTTTCAAGTTTTTTGACAAGTCTTCTCTTCATTACTAATGTTGTTTACTACCTCAAGCAGCTGAAATCTTATACAATTGCCCCTAATTTTTTTTTTTTAATTGGCTGGAGGAAAAAACTTTTCACGCAGGACTAACTATGAGTCAGCTAAAATAAAGAGAGCTTTACAAGGGTGGTCTGCCAGGGAACTACCAGACAGGTCAAGTAATGACATTTTTCTAACAATGGTGCTTTGAGCTCCAACTTTGCTGTGCTGTCTTGTGTACTTTAGGCCATGTAGAAGGAGATGAAAATAGAACAAGTAAAACTACAAGAAGGTTTACTTTTCTTACAGAGATTAAACTGTTTCTTAAATAAATGCTACTGGATTTCTGCAAGACTTTGGTTAATTTACAGAGTTATGAAAATATTGATTCTGATCAATTTTTTATGGATAGAATTTGCAGAGGTTCTTGTTCTGTCCTTTTTGCTGATTCCACTTTGTCCATGTTACTTAAAAATATTTGTGGAACCTCTGCCATCACTATTGTTACCAAGAAAACAGGAGGACTAATAGTAAAATAAACTATAGTCAAGAAATGCATTACCCTTGGAACGGCAGGGCTCTGAGATACAGGGATTGAGTCATGATTGGAATGGGGGGGTATCATGTTAGGATGCTGGAATGTTTCTTTATTACGTGACTAACCAAGGGGCTAGAGTTTTAGTCTGTGTTACAGGTCAAAAGCTCTCCAGTATGGAG
>NW_006408777.1:977883-979334 GCF_000296735.1 Chrysochloris asiatica | reverse complement strand
AAAGAAGAAATGCATTACCATTTAGTAATACATAAAGAGCAATATTCTTTTTTAAGATTCTAATTCAGATCAAGAGCATTTTTAAAGATATAGAATTGAGTATTCAGCCACAAATCTGTCAATGCTTAGCAATCGATATTCATTTTTTGTAGGTATTATGAAATAGGTATTTAAGTTTTCTATGCAATATTTGCTTTTATTAAAATACAGAAGTGAACATAAACTAAAAACATTTTTTAATTTATCTTTAATAAAATATATAAGAAATCCTTCTAATATTTTTTTACAGGATTATTTAATAGTTAATGAATGATAGCTCAACTATGAATTTGCCCACAAAAAATAAGATGAACTTTATCTTGATCTAAAATTATGGTATGTTGTTGTTTTTAAGTGCTATTGAGAAGGTTTCAACTTACAGTGAGCCTGTATAGGGTTTCCAAGGAGCAGCTGGTGAGTTTGAACTGCCAACCTTGCAGTTCAAACCAACCTTGAGATCGAGTGCTTATCCTATTGCACCACACCAGGACTTCAAAATTAAGATATGTTGTTGTTGTTGTTAAGTGCTGTTGAGTCATTTTCAACCAATAGCAACCCTGTATAGGGTTTCTGAGGAGCACTGGTGAGCTTAATCTGCTGACCTTGCTGTTCAAACTGACTTAGCAGTTTAGTACATTAACCCACAGTGCCATACCAGGAGAGTGAAAAAAGATGACAAAATAGGCAGAAAGGCTATGCAGACTCTCTGTAGCATGGTTATGGAAAACTGGATAAGAAAGATACAGAGGACAGTCCTGGAATTCTGTCCTCCAGAGGCTACGGATAGAAAACTATAATGGTGTGCTCACTTTGAGAAAGAGTTAAATAGACGCGAGAAAAGACAAGGTGACTGATGAATAGCAGCAGCTGATGGTGGCAGCCATCTTTCAAGATAAAAAATGACTTTACCAATGAAAAAACAGACTTACATGGTAAAAACCTACTTGTGGCTCTTGGAGACAAAGGTGCAGTTTATTTGATTCCCCCCCCTCCCGCCCTTTTTTTTTTGACCAGCATACAACCCCAGGGAATTTCCCTCATTCTAGGTCATTGGAGCCTCTTGGAGGTTGTAAGTCAAGGAAGGAGCTATATACAGTAAAATCACCAGGGTAGGCTCAGATTTAAATCTGTAAAGACAACCTTGGCCAGCCTTGGACTGACTCTCACTAGTAGAGGTTGTTGAATGGACTTGTGTGGTAGTGTAGGGGGAAGATAAAAAGAAAAAAGAGAAGTGGAAAGGAGGTGGGAGATCTTGTTGGTACAGCCCTCCCTGTGCATCTTGGCAAATTTGAACTTTCTCAGGCAGCTGTGAAGGCAAGAGGTCAGTAGGTGGCAGAGTAAACCACCTGTAGGTAGAAAATCATTGATTTGAAGTTTAGTGTTGTTGTTGTTAAGTGCCATTGAGTCGGTTC
>NW_006408777.1:972933-976988 GCF_000296735.1 Chrysochloris asiatica | reverse complement strand
ATACATCCAAATGTTCCACAGAAAGGTCAAGGAAAATAAGGAATATTTCAGAAAAGAATTAAACGAACAATCAAACAAAATAGATATAGCATTGGGTACAATACTAAATCTACAACTAGAGATCCAGATGATCAATGCTAAAATATTAAAAATGGACAACACACTGAAAGGATAAAGAGTATAATTAAATGGAATTTAATGGAAGCTAGAATTAATTACCTTAAACATAAATCTCTAAAAATTGCTAAGATAGAACAATCAGAAAAAAGAATGAAAAAATCTGAAGAAATCCTAAAATTCATGTGGGACAATATAAAGAGGAATAACCTACAGGTGACTGGAATTCCAGAATAGGAAGAGACAAAGAAATCCACAGAAAAGGTAGTCAAAGAAATCCTGAAAGAAAATATTCCTAACATCATGAAAAACAAGAAGATAAGCATTTCAAGAAGCTGAATGAAACCAGGCAGGATAGATACCAAAAGAAAATCACCAAGACATATCATAATCAAACTCTAAATTCAAAGATAAGGAAATAATACTAAAAGCAGCTCAAGTAAAAAAGAAATGTTGGCAACAAAGGAAAACCAATAAGATTAAGCTCTGACAGCTGAGGACTCTAGTCTCATAGAGGGAGTGGCGATGAGTGCTGGCGGCCAGTGGGCAGACTTGCAGGGTGTGCCCTTTGGCTGTTTGAATGATTGTATATTCCTGAGTGTTTTGGTGCACATCCAAAAAAACAAAAACAAAAAAACCCCAGGAAGAATGGAAGCAAATACTATTGAATGATGAAGCATGCAGGGGATTGTAAACATTGCAATGAAATGAATATGATTATAATAATTGCAATGAAATGAATACAATAGGATGAGTGTAAAACTGATATTCTCCCATGTAAACTATGATTCAATTCACAATAAAGACTTTAAAAAACCAAAGAAGTTTAAACTTTGATTTCTCAGCAGAAATCATTCAAGCAAGAAACCAATGGGGAGGTATATACAAAACTCTGAAAGCAAAGAACTGCCAACTAATGATCATATACTCAACAAAACTGCCCATCAAATATGACAGCAAAATTAGAACATTTCATGATAAACAAAAATTAAAGGACTTTGTAAAAGGCAAGTTTCCAAAGTATATTAAAGGGAATTCTTTGGACTGAGTATCACCAAGAGCAGACAACAACCAGAAATTGACACACATAGCAACACCAACTGGAACTCAGTACAGATATGGAAGAGCAGAACAAAAATACAAGACTGAAAATATGGGACCTGGGATGTCATTCTGTGAAGAGAACAGCTACAAAGCAAAGGGAGGGAAAAGTACAGTTACAGAGATACAGGTGGTGAGAGGTCAGGTAGATTTCAGGGGGAAAAAAAGGCTGTTTTTAAATTGAGGTAGAAATTAATCAAATACAAGATAACCTCAAAGAAATTTAATACACCTTCATATCAAATCTAGAAAATGAAACTCAAATAAGATTTGGGAAACATTAAAACTGTGAAGAAATTGACAAGAAAAAGCACAAAATATGAACTCAGCACAGGAAAGCATGCAGATCAAAGAAACCAGCAACACCACACAAAAAAGAAAAACCAAATAGTAAAATGACAGAAATAATCCATACCTATCAATAATTACACTGAATATCCATGGATTAAACATACCAATGAAGAGACAAAGAGTAGCAGATTGGATTAGAAATATGCTGTCTATAAGAGACACACCTTACACATAAAGTAAAACATAGACTAAAAATTAAAGGAAGAAAAAATATATCAAAAAAATTTTTATATTGCAATAAAAAATGAGTAGATGTGACAGTAGTAATCGGTGAAAAAATAAACAGCACAAGAGACAAAAAAGGACATTATCTCATGCTTGAACAAGAGGACATAATTTTAATAAATATCCATGCTCCCAACAAAAGAGCCCCCAAAATACAAAAAGCAAACCCTAATCATATTGAAGAAATAGACAACTTTACAATAATAGTGGTAGATTTTAATACACCACTTTTGAAAAAGGACAGAACAACCAGAAAGAAAATCAACAAGGACACAAAGAAACTAAACTACACAATCAACTTGACCTCATAGATTTGTACAGGGTATTCAACCCAATGGCAGCAAAATACACATCCCTTTCAGTGAACATGGAACATTCTCCAGAATAGGCCGTGTGTTAAACCACTAAGCAAGTTTCAATAAATTTTAAAGCATCAAAATGCTACAAAGCATCTTCTCAGATGACAATGTTACAAAATTAGAACTCAACAATAGGAAGATTAAGGAAATAAAATAAAATATATGGAAACTGAATAGCAACCTGCTTAAAAGCTACTGGGTAGTAGAACCAATAAAAAATTAATTAAAAAAATTCCCTAGATACAAATGAGAATGAAAGCACAACATACCAAAACCTTTGGACACAGCAAAAGCAGTGTTGAGCTGGCAATTTAAAGCAATAAACACACACACCAACAAAGAAGAAAGAACCCAAATCAACACATTAACATAACATCTCCAACAATTAGAAAAAGATCAGCAAAGTAAGCCTACAGTCACCAGAAGAAAATAAATAATAAAGATTTGAGCAGAAATAGTTGAAATAGAAAACAGAAAACCAATTGAATCAACAAGACAAGAAGCTGGTTCTTTGACACGATTAATAAAATCGACAACCATTGGCAATCTAACAAATGGAAAGTGGGAGATGATATAAATAACATGCATAAGAAACACATGGGTGATATCCCAACAGAACCAATGGAAATAAAAAGGATAATAACAGAATACTTGAACATATTTGAAAATCTAAAGGAAATGGAAACATTTTTAGAAAACCACAACCTACCTAAATTAACACAGAGTGTAGTAGAAAACCTGAATCTATAACAAAAGAAGAAATTGGTCTGGTCATTAAAATACTCTGAACAATCAAAACAAAAGGTCCAGTATCTGATAGCTTTACAGGTGAACTTTACCAAGCTTTCAGAGAAGAGCTGACACCAATTTTACTCAAATTGTTCCAGAATACAGAAAAAGATGAAAAAATTCCTAATACATTTTATGAAGCGAGCATAACCCTCAGACCAAAACCAGGCAAGGACATCATTTAAAAAGCAAATTATAGACCAGTATCCCTCATGAACATAGATGCAAAATTTCTCAACAAAATCCTAGTCAATCGAATTCAACAATATATCCAAAAATAACACATCATGACCAAGTGGAATTCATACCAGGAATTCAAGAATCGTTCAATATTAGAAAAACCATCAATATAATCTACCATATAAATTAAACAAAGGAAAGGAACCACATGATCATATTGATTAATGCAGAAAAGGCATTTGATAAAATCCAACACTCGTATTTTTTATTAAAAAACACTCAATAAAGTTGAAATTGAAGGGCCATTCTTCAGCACAATTAAAAGTATATGTACAAAACCACGTTTTGGTGTGGCACTGTAGGATTAGCACTGGACTGCAAACCACAAGGTCAGCAAGTTCAAACCCACCAACTGCTTCTCGGAAAGCCTACACAGGGTTACTATCAGTTGGAAACAACTCGATGGCACTTAGCAACAACAAAAACATATAAAATCAACAGCCAACATCACTGTCAATGGAGACAAACTAAAAGCATTCCCTTTGTGAACAGGAACCAAACAAGGGTGTTTGGATAAAGATATCACTACTTCTATTCAATACTGTGTTGGAAGTCTTAGCCAGATCTATAAGGCAAGAAAGGAAAATTAAAGGCATCCAGATTGGCAAAGAAGAAATAAAATTCTCTCTATTTCTCGATGATATGATCCCATACATAGAAAATCCCAAAGACTTGGGAAAAAATTACTGGAACTCATTAGAAGATTCAACTATGTGGCAGGGTACAAGCTCAGTATACAAAAATTACATGGATTCTCCTATAGTAATAAAGAAAGCACTGTAAAGGAAAGTAGGAAAACAATACTATTTACAATAGCCACCCAACAGATGAAATACATAAACATAAACTTAAGCAGAGAAACAAAAGACCTAT
>NW_006408777.1:971868-972833 GCF_000296735.1 Chrysochloris asiatica | reverse complement strand
AGGAAAGTAGGAAAACAATACTATTTACAATAGCCACCCAACAGATGAAATACATAAACATAAACTTAAGCAGAGAAACAAAAGACCTATACAAAGAAAACTACAAACCATTACTACAAAAATCCCAAAGAGACTTACAAAAATGGAACATTTCATGCTCATGGATAGGAAGATTTAACATTGTGAAAATATCAATACTATCCAAACCAATCTACAAATAGTAGGTAATCCCAATCCAGATTTCAACATTCTTTAAATAGATGGAAAAAAATGATCATGAATTCTATATGGAAAGGAAAGAGACCTCAGATATGCAAAGCTCTGCTTAAGAAGAACGAAGTTGGAGATCTCTCACTCTTTGATCACAAAATTTACTACATAGTCACAGTGGTCAAAACAGGCGGGTACAAAGATCAATGGAACAGAATTGAGAACCCAGAAGTAAATCCATCCACATACAGTCAGCTGAACTTTGGCAAAGGGCCAAAACACACTAAATGGGGGAGCGATAGTGTCTCCAACAAATGGTGCTGGCAAAACTGAAAATAGATTTGCCAATGACTGAAACAAGACCCAGATATCACACCATATACAAAAACTAGCTCCACACGGATTAAAGACCTAAATTCCATTCCCAGAACTGTAAATATCATCCATCTAAAAATAGGGGCAAACTTGTTGTTGTTATGTGCCATGGAGTCAGTTCCGACTCATAGTGACCCTGTTCAGGGTTTCTGAGGTTGTATGTAAATCTTTACAGGAGCAAAAAGCCTCATCTTTCTCCTGCGGAACAGTTGGTAGTTTCGAACTGCTGACCTTGCAGTCACCGCACATTTGTAACTACTATGCTACCAGAGAGGAACTCTAATACATGGCATACAAACATTATTAGACATTGCAAAACTCACACAAACAACAGATGACAAAATAGATGACTAGTATGTACTAAAAATGAGAAGCAATGT
>NW_006408777.1:968161-970713 GCF_000296735.1 Chrysochloris asiatica | reverse complement strand
GAATTTGCAAAACACCTCATAACATAGATGAACCTTGAGAACATTATGCTGAGTGAAATTAGCCAATCACAAAAGAGCAAATATTGTATGAGACCATTGTTGTAAAGGCTTAAGAAAATATTTCCATACTAAAAGAAACATTTTTTGATGGTTACCAGGGGTTGGAGGGAGGGGATAGTAGTTCACTGGTTGGGGAGTAGACACATGTTAGCTCAGGTGATTAGAGGGCAATATGAAAGTAGAGGGAGGGCAGTACACATGAATATGGAAGGTAGCATATGAACAATGAAGATAGGGGAAGACTTAGGTAGGTATGCATGGGTTAAATGGGAAAGAGGTAAATAGTGATTTATACACACCCATGGAGCAACACTGTTCTGTGATACATTGATTGAGGCATTGTCTGAATGGGTAAAGGGTAGGGGGAATGTTTAGGTGCTTGACTGTTTTGTGGATATTGTTTTTCCCTGCCTAATGTAAAGTAGACATTTAAATGATAGAAGTTAATATTGGGAATTATGATTATAAGAAGCTTGTAAGCCTGTCTTCATCCTACAGCTAATGTTGTTGTAAAGTGCTGTCGAATCGATTCTGACCTATAGCAACCCTGTTTCCAAAGAGTAGCTGGTGAGCTTGAACCACTGACCTTGCAATTCAAATGACTTTGCACTATGGCACATTGTGCCATAGATTAGCTAAAATGGGAATTAGTATTTTCTCAGAGAAATAGGCTTCTTATTAAGTATTTTTGGAGTATGGGGCCTTAAGTGGAATCCTGAGCCCCACTCATAACCTTCTGAGGTGGGACATTCCCACTTGAAAAGATGTGGAGACCAACAAGGAATGGCTAGAGGAACATAAAATATTTCTTGAAAGAACCACCAGTAGAAGAAAAGCAGACTGTTGGGCTGTTAGAATATCAAGCAATCTGTTTTCCTTGGAGGTATCAAGGCAAGAAAAGTCAGAGCATCAATAAAACCCCCTTCTGAGACTGAAACTTAAGGGAAACCAGCAAACTGTCTAATATACTCCCTGGTGTCTAGCTTGGTCTATTTGTGAGTGGGTTGGGGAAATTGCAGCAATGAAGACATGGGCTGAGTTTGACCATGTTCCATTTACATCCATTAACCTTGAAATGAGAGAGAAGAGCAAGACCTGGCTGATCTGACATTTAGGGAGATGTGCCAAATTCCTGGGCACTGGTCTAGTTACTGAAGGCTAGAGTTCAGAGTGAAGCAGCCAGCTGGTTTGTAGTTTGGGGGGCATTGTGAACTTCAAAACTTACAGATAGTACCCATTTGACTATCTGCCTAGAACTCTATCAGATGAAGATAAAAATGCTGGATACTCTGAGCAATTATAAATTGCTACAATTTGATGAACTGGACCATTGCTTATGGATACAGTTATTCAGAATTCCAACTGAAATGGAAGGATTATTCATATCAAGCTTGTTTTCCTCAGTGCACTTGGTTGATAGAGATGTGGAATTTAGACATTGGCTATAAAAAATGGGGGACTATATAGGCATGAAGTGGATGGCTTACAAGCTTTCATGGCATGCTTAGTTTCAGAACGAGTTGGGCATAATCCCCATTAAATAGTTTTCCTCTTTTATAGATGGATCTGGTAAAAGGGATAGGTGATGATGGTGACAGTAGTTTATGATCCAATTGTGGGTAGTTGTTAGGATTAATTGTGGTTGTCACAACTGTAATTGTACAAGATGTGTGACTAAAAAGGGGAGTAGTTAATCTTTCATTTCAGGAAAAGATGATCCCAGGACTATCGAGAAGGAAGAGCATGAGTGGGCAGGAGGTAGGCTTGCAAAATGTGCTCTTTATACATTTAAATGAATATATTTTGCTTTGTACGTGTACATCTAATATTTTTGCTTTGTTGACCTGTGAAAAATAAGATGTAAAAGGGAAGTCACAAGGAGGAAGCATGATAACTGTTGTTGCAGGGAGGGGATTATAATCATTGTGATGAAACAAAATGTATGATACATTGAGGGTGAAGCTGATGATCTTTTTAAAGTTTTTATTGTGAATTATGTGATGATTTACATGGGAGAACATTAGCTTTACATTCATCCTATTGTATATCGTTTCACTGTCATGATTACAGTCTTTTCCACACATCATCAAACAACCAAACAAACCCCATAAGTCTACCCCTTGGTCGTCAGAACACAGCCCCTGTCCCTCTCTGAGTCTAGAGAACCCAACCACTCCATCTTTCCACATCATAACCTCTTCTTTCATCTCTGGCATCACTGCTTCTCTGGGTAGGGTCCTGCACTCCGTTATTCTCCTTTAATTGGCGGAAGCCATGACATCAAAGAATGGAACGGTGAGAGACCCTATGCATGAAAAGCTCATTGTTTAGCAAAGCGACAATGAGTGTCTCCTTGGGTGGCAAAGCCCCGAGGGGAACCTCATGCCAAGGCCTTGCAGTTCTTGTTTTTTCCTTTTGTGCATGGTTCAATTTTGATCATATTATAAGAAGTTCTTTAATAATTTTCTATATATTCACTTGATAATTTGCTA
>NW_006408777.1:954180-960096 GCF_000296735.1 Chrysochloris asiatica | reverse complement strand
TCCAGTGTTTATCCTACTCTGCTACACCCTACAGAAGACTTAGAAGAGTTAAATATCTAGCACACATTTACACAGTTAATAAGTGATATAGCCACAATTCAAAATCAAGCACTCAACCTTTCTTTCAGGATGTCCTGGCTTGAAGAGCTGTACCCTGAACATTTCTTACCCTGAGTTGTAATCTGTGAACTATCCTAATGAACCCTGTAACCATGAGCATGGTGCCATGTCTGACTTCTGTGTGGCCATTGCAATGAATTATTGAAACCAGCTAAATAAAGAGGGCTGTGGGAGGAATGGTTTCGTGACACATTTGCTGCAGTGGGGCAAGAGGAGAAAATACACACACACATGAGAAAAACAAAACAAACAAGCAAACAACAGTGAAAATTACAAGGAAAGATAAAAAGAAAACAGTCAGTAGCAAGAAAAAAATAATAAAATATTGAAAAAGAAAAAAGAGTGAAAGGAAAACAAAACCATTGAAGAGAACAAATAAATTTAAAGAAAAGCACTAAACATAAGTAGGGAGAGGGAAGACGAAAAGAGAAAGTGAACATAGAGTTGTAAAGAAAATGAGTTTTTTTAAAAAGGACAAAGAAACAAAAGAAAAAAAGAAAAAGAAAAGTGAGATAGTATGAAAAACAGGGAAGTGGGAAAAAAAAAGAGTAGAAGAAATACTAAACAAACAAACACAATGAAAGGAAAAAAAAATCAAGACAGTGACAGACCTAAAAAGGTGTTCACATGGTAGGTGTGGGAGAGATGAGACAGTGGCATTCCCAGCCCTAGATGGAGTTTCTATAGACTTAGTGTTGTTTCTGTTCAGGATACTGAATCTGGAAGTAGTTCACTCAGACCCAAAAGATACCTAAGATAGGGTTTCATGCCCAGAGGGTTGCCAAGGGTGGAGTGGCCATTCACAAGACTTCCTGCAGTATGGCTCACCTGAATTCAAGTTCTTGGGTTGGTGCAGAAAGCACTCAACTCACAATAATGTGGTTCACACTGCAGCTCACAGCGATGTGGCTCTGACCTCCCCAAGAGCAGGAAATATATTGGAGGTAGATGAGAGGGGGACTGGCAATGTCTCTGGTCAGGACAATATGGGGAAAAAGAAAGAACCACACACCTTTCTCTCTGGCAGTCACTGGCATGCATCTGTACTGCCAGGCTGCTGTGCTGTCTGCCCCTAAACTGTCGTGCTGTGGCTGTCTGTCAACATAGTTTACATAGTTTACTTGTCTCCTTTTTTTTTTGCTTTGCCTGTTCTGCTGCTGCTTCTTGTAATCTTTTAATCCACTTCTTTGTCCCTTCCTCTGAAGCTCAGGGTTCCAGTACTGTCATCTGCATCTGTGTCATTAGGTCTCTCATATTTTTGTTGTAGAGGATCTGGATAGCATGTCTGCCTAGTCTGCCATCTTGCCTGAAATCACCTAACAAGTCTCTTCTAATTTTTTTCTGTGTTCTCTTTGTTTTGTTTTGTTTTAAGTTTTTACTGTAAATTGAGTGAACAGGGCAGATCATTGGTTTTACATTAAAAAAATCATATACTTTGTTGCGTTACAATGATTATAATCCCCACCATGTACCATCAGTTAACAGTATTTTTCTCTATTCATTTAAGCTCTTTTTTTTTTTCTCTTTGTTTTTATCTACAGCTTCTTCTTCTTCTTCTTTTTTTTTTTGAAACTTTTCTTCATTCACTGAATCAACTTAAATATCATTCTTTTGAATTCTTTGTCAAGTAGTTCCAATAACATTTCTTCCTCAGAAACATTTTCGGCTCTCCATCGTATTCAATTGTTTGGAACACTCTGTCTTGTTTCTCTGTGTAAACTGAAATTGTCTGTTGTCTTCAAGACATTGTGATGTAATTTTATTTGTATTTAATTGATGACTGCATGTTGGTGTGTTCTTGGGCACTTACCACTTGTCTGCTAGTGGGTGTAATTAGAGAAAAGAATTGTATATACAGTTTTCCATTCACCATTCATGCAGCTAAGTTCAGGATGGGTTTGGCTGGTGTTTACTGCTGTCTATCATTAATCAGGTGGTATAAGAGCTCGTAATGCAAATGGCCAATGGGCAATACTGCACAGGATATAGTTGTAGATGGGCTATGTGGGCATAATTTCTGTCTTCCATCAGGTAAGACAAAAGAAATACAGCACACATACACAAGAAAACAAAAACAACCAATCAAGCAACAGTTAAAAATGAAAATAATGAAGTAGAAATTAAAAAAAGACAGGCAGCAGTAAGAAAAAGATGATGTTGTTAGGTGCCATCGAGTCATTCTTGACCCATAGCAACCCCACATATAACAGAATGAAACACTGCCCAGTTCTGTACCATCCTCACAATTGTTGCTATGCTTGATTCCATTGCTGCTGCCACTATGCCAATCCATCTCGTTAAGGTCTGCCTCTTTTTTGCTGACTCTCCACTTTAACTAAGCAGTATGTCCTTTTCCAGGGACTGGTGCCTTTTGATAATATGTCAGAAGTATAAGAGACAAACTCTGGTTATCTTGTCATCAAATGAGCATTCTGGTTGCACTTCTTCCAATACATATAGTTTGTTTTTCTGATAGTCCATGCACCTTTAAAATTCTTCTCCAACAGCATAACTCAAATGCATCCATTCTTCTATGGTCTTCTTTATTTATTGTCCAACTTTCACATGCATATGAGGCTATCGAAAATACCACGGCTTGGGTAAAGCCCACTTTTGTCCTCAAACTGACATCTTTGCTCTTCAACACTTTAAAGAGCAGTAGGTTTGCCTAATGCAATATGTCATTTGATTTCTTGACTGCTGCGTCCATGAGTGTTTATTGGAGGTCCAAGCAAAATGAAGTCTTTGACAACTTCAGTCTTTTCCTCCATTCATCATAATGTTACTTATTGGTCCTGTGGTGAGAATTTTTGTTTTCTTACTTTATAATCCATACTGAAAGCTGTGGTCTTTGATCTTCATCAGTAAGTATTTAAGTCCTCTTCACTTTCAGAAAGCAAGGTTGCATCATCTGCATCTTGCAGCTTGTTAATGAGCCTTCCTCCAATCCTGATGCCATGTTTTTCTTCATATAATCCAGCTTCTCTGATTATTTGTTCAGCATACAGAGTGAATAGATATAATGAAAAAGTACAACCCTGGTGCATACCTTTCCTAATTTTAAACCATTCTTTGTTAGCTTGTTCTGTTCAAACAACTGCATCTTGGCCTATGTACAGGTTCTTCATGAGTACAATTAAGTGTTCCAGAATACTCATTCTCTACAATATTGTACACAGTTTGTCATGATCCACACAATTGAAGGCCTTTGCATTGTCAATAAAGCACAGGTAAACATCTTTCTGGTATTCTCTGCTTTCAGCCAAGATCCATCTGACATCAGCAATGATGTCACTCATACTATGTCTTCATCTGAATCCAGCTTGAACCTCTGGTAGTTCCTTATCATTGTACTGTTGTAGCCATGTTTTAATTACATTTTGCAAAATTTTACTTGCATGCAATATAAATTATATTTTCTGATGACTTCCTCATTCGATTGGGTCACCTCTCTTAATATCTTACTTATTATAAAGATATGATATAAAAATATAAAGGAGTACTGGTGTGGCACTGTTTTGCACTGGATTTCAAGGTGAGTTTGAACAGCAAGGTCAGCAGTTCAAGCTTACTAGTCACTTCTTGGAAACCCTATACAGGGTTGCTATGAGTTGGAACCGACTTGACGACACTTAACAACAACAACAATAAAGATATAATAACTAAAAAGAGAGAAAAGAGAATAGAAAATAAAGTCATGTTGCTGTTGTTTGGTGCTGTCATGGTTCTGACTCATAGTGATCTTATGCACAACAGAAAAAAACATTGCCTGGTTCTGCACCAATCTCATAATTATTGTTATATTTTAGCCCATTGCTACTGCCACTGTGTGAATTCATCTCACTTGGGGTCTTCCTCTTATTCACTGGCCCTCCACTTTACCAAACATGATGTCCTTCTTCAAGAACTGGTCTCTCCTGATAACATGTCAAAAATATGAGAAATGAAGGCTAGCCATTCTGACATCTAAGGAGCATTCTGTCTGTAATTCTTCCAACACAGATTTGTTTGTTCTGCAAGTAGTCTATGGTACTTTTAACATTCGTCTCCGACACTTTAATTCAAATGCATCAATTCATTTACAGTCTGCCATTGTTGCTGTTGTTAAGTGCCCTTGAGTCACTTCTGACTCATAGAAACCCAGTATAGGGTTTCGAAGGACAGTTCATGGGTATAAACAGTCATCTTGGTGGTTAGTAGTCTAGTGTTTATCCTACAGCACCACACCATGACTCCATGGTCTGTCATAGAAAAGAAAAGTAAGAAAGAAAATAAAAAGAATGAAAAAAACTAAATGAAACCAACGAAAAGTAGGAAGAAAAGAGAGAATGAAAATCAAGAGCAGAAAACACCAAGAACAAAGAAATGGGGGAAAGCCCAGAAACATTTTTGTAGTTTGATATTACAAAGCAATTCTAAAATAAGAATCCTTATAACTAAATCCTTGTACAAATATTTGAATATTTTTATTGAAAATTTTAGAAATGAAATTGGTATATGAGCAATACCTACATTTTTAGGCCAAAGACTTACATCCAAATGCAAGTTAAATGTTAGTTAGAATCCAAACATATTTTATTCTTTAATTCCATTCCCTGCATGCCAGTAAGCATACTAATGGTGTGGTGGTAGGCAGAGTGCAGCCTATACTTCATGGACAATATTTTTGAAGAGAAGTCAGTACTTTCTATAATCTCTTAAGTGTTGATGGTAGAAACACAAAGGGAAGTTAGAACAAGACTATCCTGACTAACCTGACTTCTTGTTGTTATTAAGTGCCATAAAGTTGGTTCCTATTCATAGTTAACCTGTATAGGGGTTCCTAGGAGCAAGGTTTGAACTGCTGACTTTGTGGTTCACAGTCCAAAGCTTTAATTTGCCTGGAATAGCTGCTGAATGGGGCAATGACTTTTGAACTCCTTATACTGATTTTCTATTCAGCACCTGCCACCTCTCCTTTATCTGGCCAAATTCCCATATAAAACTCAATCTGGAGCTTATGACATAATTATGAAAAAGTACTTCTTGCAAGTGTGGTTACTTCAGGCTTGAACTTCATTGGGTAAGTTTTTCTTAGTGATAAACCACAGTCACTTAGGACAGCACATCTCCATGTGCAGCTGTAAGGATCTACTTTAATCTGTTGGAAAGGTATTCATTGTTTTACCAGCGCATAGTATCATTAACTAGCTTGTGACCACTATTCTTGAATAAAACAAGCACCTTTACTGCCACATAAATTTACCTGTCTCAAGCTTAATTAATGATCAATTCTTAGGATGGGATACATGCTACCTACATATAGGGATAAAGAAACTGCCAGCCTTACTCACACTTGCCCCCCTGGTAATCACCCAAGTTTTTTTCTTTTAGTATGGAAATATTTTCTTAAATATTTACAATAATGGTCTTATGCAATATTTGTCCTTTTGTGACTGACTAATTCCACTCAGAATAATGTCCTAAAGGTTCATATGTGTTATGAGGTGTTTTGCAGCTTCATTGTTACTCTTCAAGGTAACATAATATCCCATTGTGTATATGTATCAAAGTTTGTTTACCCAGTCTTCAACTGATGGACACATAGGTTGTCTCTGTCTTTTTGCTATTGTGAATAGTGCTGAGATGAACATCGTTGTGTATATCTATTTGTGTCCTCGCTCACATTTCTTGTGTATATATACCAAGTAGAGGAATTGCTGGATCATAAGGTATTTCTATTGCCAACTTTCTGAGGAAGCACCATATTGTGTTCCATAGTGTTGAACCATTTAACAGTTCCACAATGATATAGGA
>NW_006408777.1:948973-954080 GCF_000296735.1 Chrysochloris asiatica | reverse complement strand
TTTAAGCTTAAGATTACATCCTGCTTAGTTTCGAGACACTGAGGTACCTGAAAGATAGCAAAAAACAATCTTACAATCAACATCCTGCTTAGTTTTGCCAAGAGACACTGAGGCACCTGAAAGATAGCTAAAAAACAATCTTATAATCAACATCCTGCTTAGTTTCGGCAAGAGACACTGAGGCACCCGGAAGATAGCAAAGAGACAGTCAAGAGCTGTGGGAACACATAGAAATTTAACTAGAGGTTTTGGAAATTTGTTAGTATAGGGGAACTGCTGCTTTGTTCTTGACTATGAAACTTTAGGTACTTTTATGTTCTTATTCTTAAATCCATGTACGACAGTCATGGTAAAAATACTGTTATGATTGCGGATTGTGATTAATGAAGCTATAAAAAGTAATAGATGAGAGTAAAAATGCAAGTCAAGATATAGAACTTTGCTTAAAAGTTAATTTGACATTCTTAGGAGGATTAAAGAAAAACAAAAAGAGTTATGGTAATAAACCCGATGTTATTGGGATAATTAGGGGATGCAAAGTAACAGGATACAATAAGAATCAAAAGAATGTTCTGATGTTTCTGTGTTTTTTTGTTGAACACAAAGAATGTAATACTTAGTTAAATTATAATTGATCATAATAGTATATAAGAAGCAAAAAACTTTTAAGTAAAGAGAAGTCATCATCATCTGCCTAAGATTCATGACCCATCGATTCTGTCTGTGTGTGTGTATGTTTTCACTGACTCCGTACCCTCCTCTGAGCTCTCACAAATTGTCGAGGCTGGTTCTCGGCATTTAATGGTCCCAGGGACCTCTACTCCTGGACTGTGAAGTCAACCACTCCCCTCCTTTTGCTACAAAAATGACTACCTTTACATTTCCAACCCTCACAGTCAGTCCTGATAGCAATTATTCACTATTGTACCACAAGAGTCCTATCCCCATCTCTTCTCATCAGCCCTGCCCAGACAGACTGGATACTACTTAGTGGAGATTCTACCTTCCTCAGCATCTTCTGTATCTAGGCTTCCTCTTGAAAGCTTGTAAAGCAGTCACTTCTTGCCTTTGTAGTGCCTCCCCACCGCCCCCGCCCCATTTTGGATAGCCAATGTTCAAGTTGCCCATCCCTGTCTACTTCGTGTGTGGAGGGGGTGGGAATGATTCTTGCTGTAAGGATTTGGTTCCTCTTTTGAACTACTGCATTCATAGGTATAGGTCAAGTTCATCAAATTGTATCAGATTATTTTTTTTCCTTCTTCTTTTTTCTTCTAGTTGAGTTCTGATCATCCAGCCATTGAAGCCAGGTCAAGTGGGTATTATCTGCAAGTGTGGGTGTTCTTGTGCATGTCCCCTTGCTTCTTATCAGCTGGATGCTTCACTCTCCACTCTAGCCCTTTGTGGCTATGTCACTGTCTCTGGGTCCAGGAGTCCCCAGGTCTTACTATACTGCTGGTCAACCAGGTCTCTACCCAGATTCATAGGAGTCCATTGAACATGGTCGGACTTAGCTCACAGCTTCATTGCTGTTTTTCCCTTACTTTCCCTTATCGGTGACCAATCAGACAGTATGCCTGCTCGTGTATTCCCCCTAAGTCTTAGTCTTGGAAGGGGGTTTTCCCTGAGGGGACCTGACCACTTGCCTTGATGTTTCCTGGGTGAGTAACTTGCTTGTTCTTGTAGTAGTCAGTCGGACTGCTATTATTATTATTTTTTTAGTTTTCCTGTCATTTAAAGCTGATGATCTTGTCTTTTAATCTTCACTCAATTCACAATAAAAAGTTAAAAATCAATTAAATTAAATTAAATTAATTTAAGATATAACTCATCATTCATTTCCTTAGTTATTCAGCCTCTTTCAGTATTATGTAATAGAACCTAATCTCTACTTCTCTTTCCTAATCCTAATTCCTAGGATATAATCATATCAATAGAATAATAGAAGTATAATTAATCTTTGTAAACTTTAATTATCTATAAGCACATTTTATGAAATGATGCTAATGATTTTTAACTTCATAGAAAAATGCACCAATTTACCTGTCAATAATGAAACATTGCATTGTTGTTAAGTGCCACTGAGTCCATTACAATTCATAGTGACCCTGTATATGGTTTCTGAGGAGTTGTTGGCTTTGAACCACCAACCTGTCATTATCTTTCCAGTGCTTATCCTACAACACCACACTAAAACTCCATGTGTGATTTCATTTGTGCTTTTGAGTGCTACAACAATCTTGTAGGATTTTCAGGAAGAGAGAATTAACCAATAACTGGCTTCCTGCATAAATGGCATGGAAACCATGTCTTAAATCAGCCTAAGGTTGATTCCTATGATGAGGATGTCAGACATGCCTTCACCTTACAACCTTCTTTATGCTATTCTACCACCAACCATCCCTCCCACAGCACTCTCTGCTTCACATCTAGGTTCACTAATCCATTGCAATGGACACATAGAACTCAAAGGTAATACTCATGATTATGGGGTTTATTAGGGAAGTGAACAGGGTACAATTCATGATCAGAGTCAACTTAGGATGCAATAGTTCCCCAGTCAGGAACACCTCTTCTCTGCCATGCTGCAAGCATGACTTGCTCTTGTTTTTACCTCTCAGCTATGTGGTCTCTTGGCCTCTGCCCTGCTCAGACAAATGTTACAAAGCTCCTTTATCTCTGTCTGTAAATGCCCAAAGGACACATTCTTTAAACCAGCTTTGTGTCAATAGGCACTCACCTTTACTCAGTCCATGGGTCTAGAAGTCCTCAGCTTCTCTGTCCCTCCATGTCACCACCTCTGTCACCACCTCTGCTAATGCTGCTTTTCCAGTTAGGGATTTCATGCCACTCATGTTCTTCTTTCTCGATGTCCCTGGGATCATCTGTTCCAGCCTCTGACACAGCTCCTTTTAAACCTAGTGTGATGGCAAAATCAACCAATTCTGGTGGCAGAGTCCTGTACACCCTATTTGCATGGTCCCACTCAGTCATTTGGTGAGAATTAAGACTTTGGATAGACAAGCCATATCAAGTAAATTCAAGGTATCATCCTTCCCTGACCTTATCCTGTTTCTTTCCTATTATCTTCCAGGTTTTTCCTGGAGAATATTTCCCAATTATATCCTTTTCCCCCATCTTGTCCTTTGCTATGGAACATGTTTTCCTCCTAGGCAGTAATCAGTTTCAGCTCTTCTATACATGTACGGGATCAACTGGCCTTGAGACATTTTAGGCATTTATGTTGCAGCAATCATATCCCTTCTGGAATACATTTTTAATCACATTACTACTTATCTATGAACCCTTTAGCAGAAATTCTGTATCTTTGTACCCATGATGTTTTCAGAACCCAAACAGTCTTCTACTTTAACTAAAGAAGATGAAAATAGATTCCCTCTCCTACTGGTAAAAAAAAAGGAGCTCTGTAATGTAGGGGTTACAAGTCAGGCTGCTAACCTCAAGGTCAGCAGTTAGAAACTACCAGCTGTTCCACAGAAGAAAGATGAGGCTTTCTGCTCCTGTAAAGATTTACAGCCTCAGAAACACTATACCGGGTCACTATGAGTCAGAACCAACTCCACATCACATAACCAACCAACAACTGGTCAAATAAATGTCTTTAAAATAAATGGAGTATTGTTCTTCAGTTCCTTATAGGTATGGATTGCCTGAAATTAAAAAAAAAAAAAAAACTATGAGGAAACTCACAAGAAAGAACACAAAAAACACACAAAAAAAAAAAAAAAGGTGGGTCCTGGTGTGGTGCTGTAGGATAAGTACTGGACAGCTAACCACAAGATTGGTGGTTCTAAACCACCAGCAACTCTCCTTGGAAACCCTATACAGTGCCATTATAAGTCAAAACTGACTTTACAGCACTTAACAACAACAATATTCAACAAAAGACCCTTCTTTTTTCCTCTACAAAACCCTCTTGGGATATTTATGGTATTACCCTACCTCAAATTTCATTCCTTTTAATGTATCCATCCCTATTTCACTTTTACAATATAGACAAAAAAAAATCCATTCATTTTGCTAATGAATCTGGAACTAAAATATCTATAGTACAACAAAGCAATACAGTAAACATGATCAGAGACTGTACTGCAATCTCAGAAGGAAAGTTGACTGCAACAGTATGGAATAGGTAAAGTGTCATGATGAAGGTAGCATTTGACCTTGTGCCTTAAATTAACTTTAGTACTTGCATACTCAAGAGTCAGGGGAAAGAAAAATATAAGCACAAGAAATATAGGAGTTATTGGTGCAAGGACAGAGAGATAACTGTACAAGGTTCACCTGGCCTGGCCCAAGTTTCCTACAAGTCAATTGTGAGAGAAGTAGTTGTAAAGGAATCATGGACAGGTCCCTGAAGATTCTTACTGTAAAACAACGGATAGGTAACACTTTATTAGTGTTAGTGAACATTGCTGAAACTTTGAAGCCTTCTAAACAATGGTATGATAATGATAAAATTGTTCTTCAGAAAAATGAATTTGGTAGCCATGTGTAGGATGGTTTGAGGAAAGAAATGAGGAAATGATAAAGCAATTATTGCTTTGATTCAGGCAATGAGAAGTGAGGGCTTCAACTAGGATAAGGGCACTAGGAATGCAGAGACAGGGATATATATGACAAATGTTCTGAAATAAAATAGTTGTTGTTGTGTACCTTCAAGTTGGTTCCTACTCACAACTACTATGTTTGGGTTTGTTGTTGTTAAGTGCTATTGAATCATAACAACTCAGCTCAGGGTTTGTTGTTATTAAGTGCAATTGAGTTGTTTCAGCTCATAAAGACCCTGTATAGAGTTTCCAAGGCTTTAAATATTTTTGGAAACTGGAAACCTCATCTTTCAGCCATAGAGTGGCTGGTGGGATTGAACTGCCAATCTTGTGGTCCAAAGTCTTGTGCTATTCTATGGCATCACCATGCCCCCTTGTACAGTGTTTGGTGGTGGTGGTGGTGTGCAGTGGAATCAGTTCTGACTCATAGCAACCCTGAATAGGGTCTGAGGTTGTAAATCTTTATAGGAGCAGACAGTCTCATCTTTTTTCTGCTAAGCAGCTGGTAGTTTTGAACTGCTGACCTTGAGGTTAGCAGC
>NW_006408777.1:946863-947969 GCF_000296735.1 Chrysochloris asiatica | reverse complement strand
AAGAATAAAAAGGGAGCCCACAGAATGAGAAAAAATATTTTGCAATGACACATCAGACAAGGAACTCATTTATAAAATATATAGAAAACTACAACACCTCTACAAGAAAAAGACAAATAACCCAATTTAAAAAATTGGCACAGGACATGAACAGAATCTTCACCAAGGAGGGGATCCAGGCAGCCAACAAACATATGAAGAAATGTTCACGATTACTAGCCATTAAAGAGATGCAAATCAAAACAACAATGAGATATCATCTCACACCAGCAATAACAGCAAAGATAAAAAAAGTAGTGGACAGTAAATGCTGGCGGGGATGTGGAGAGACTGGGACACTCCTGCATTGCTGATGGAACTGCAAAATGGTCCAACCTCTCTGGAAAGCAATATGATGCTTCCTCAGAAGGTTGTGAATAGAAATACCTTATGATCCAGCAATTCTTCTACTTGGTGTTTACCCACAAGAAATATGAGCAATAACATGAGAAGATATATGCACACCAATGTTCATAGCAGCACTATTTACAATATCAAAAAGATGGAGACAGCCAAAGTGCCCACCAACTGAAGAATGGATAAACCAACTGTGGTACATACACACAATGGGATACTATGCTACCTTGAATAACAAGGAAGTGGCAAGCCACCGCATAACATGGTTGAACCTCGAGGACATTATGTTGTGTGAAATTAATCAGTAACAAAAGGAGAAATACTGCATAGGACCACTACTGTATAAGACTAAGAAAAAGAACACATACTAAAGAGGGGTGGATTCTTTGCTGGTTGCTGGGATGTGGGAGGTAGGGTGAGGGGAGGGAGGGAAGGTGGAGCACAGGGTAGGGAATAGACACAGGATAGTTTGGGTGCTGGGGAGGGGGACAATATACAAGAAGGGCGAGGGGAATGGAAGAACAAATCAGAGGGGAGAACAATTAGGCAGGTTTGCATGGGCTAAGTGGGACAGAGGTAAATAATGATTTATGCACAAACTTGGAACAACAGGGCTCTGGGATACAGGGATTGAGACATGGTTGGAATGGGGAAAAAGGGAGAAATAATGTTAAGCTGCTTAGCTGTCTTTTGAATCTTGGTTTTCCTTG
>NW_006408777.1:942536-943698 GCF_000296735.1 Chrysochloris asiatica | reverse complement strand
ATAGGTGGAAGCCCCAACCACAACCAGACCTTCAGAGACGGGAAATTTCTCCACTTGAAAGGACAAGCAGACCAGCCGGGAGCAGCTAGAAAACCAGAAGATACCTCTTGAAAGAAGGACCTACAGGAAAAATACAAAACAATAAGGGCAGTCCAACTGTTACCACAAGAACATACAGGTGGCTTTCCCAGGAGACATCAAGGCAAGTGGTCGGATCTTCTCAGTACAAATTCTCTTCCAAGACTAAGACGCAAGGGAAATATACGCTTTGACTGACAACCACGCACGTCACCAAGAAGGGGAAGTGACTGAAGAACATCAATGAAGGGGCGAGCTAAGCTACTACTATGAACACGGGTGGAGACCGGGTCGGCCAGAAGAGAGGCAACATCTGGAGACTCATGGGCTCAGAGTCAATGACACAGCCATAGAGGTCTAGAGTGGAGAGCATGGCGGCCAGCTGATAAAAAGAGGCCGGACAGATGTAAGAACACCCACATTTGCAGATGATACCCATTTGACCGGACTTCAATAACTGGATAAACAGAGCTCAACCTGAAGAAGAAATAAGAGGGGGTGTGGGGGAAAGCGTCATCTGATACAATTCAATAAACAGGGCCTACACCTATGAATGCAGTAGCTCAAAAAAGGAAACAAACCCCTGCTGCAAGAACCATTCCCACCCCCTTCACACAAAGGGTACACAGGGATGGGCAACTTGGACATTGGCTACCCAAATTGAGGGGAGGGATACAAAAGCAACAAGTGACTGGCTTACAAGCTTTCAAAAGGGAACCTAGATCCAAAGGGCGTGGAGGAAGTCTCCAGTGAATAGTGTCCAGCCTGTCCAGAAAGGGCTGATGAAATGAAATATAGATGGGTCTCTTGTGATGCAATGGTGAATAATTGTTATCAGTACTGATTGTGAGGGTTGGAAATATAAAGATGGACATTTTGTAGCAAAGAGGGGAGTGATTAACTTATCAGTCTAGAGTGGAGGACCCTGGGACCATTGATGGAGAAGAGCAAAGAGTGGAATCCTACCCAGAGAGGCGGTGAGGCCCAAGATGGAGGCAGAGAAGATGATGTCAAGAGGTGGTGGGGCTGGGGACTCGGGATCAGAAGATGGAAAGGGGCTGAGGACTGTGGTGGTGGTGGGGGG
>NW_006408777.1:940254-941456 GCF_000296735.1 Chrysochloris asiatica | reverse complement strand
AGATGTTGTAATTTCCTATAAATTTTAGAGATTAGTCCCTTGTCTTATATTCTGTTTCAAAAAAGCTTGCTTTTTACATGTTTGGTGAAATCTTTTGATGCACACAAGTTTCTAGCTTGTAGGATGTCCAGTTTTTAGTATGTCATCTATTTTATCTATTATTCTTTGTGTGTGCCTTTGCAATGTTTGATAGTCTATTTGTGCCATATATTAGAACCCTTAAGTTTGTTCCTATCTTTTCATTGATGATCTTTATAGCTCTGCGATTTACATTTGGGTCTTTAATCCATAATGAGTTACTTTTTGTTTATAGTGTGAGATATGAATATTGTTTCATTCTTTTGCAAATTAAATTTCCAGTTTGCCAATATCATTTGTTGAAGAAACTATCTCTTCCCCATTTAATGTATTTTGACACATTGCCAAAGATTAGTTGACTATATATGGATGAAGACTGTTTATCTTTGAGGTGCCTGTTTGCCATTCTAGCACATTTTCTAACTTTCTTGCTTCCTGTCTTCTAATATAGGTCACAGAAAAACAATCTGATAAACAATTCTCAACAAGATATTAGGAATGTATGTTACTTTCTCTTAAGAATATTCTAATTTAAAAATAGGACCATAAGGAAAAGGCTACCTGTAACAAAAGTGCAATTAATTTCCAGTGTGTATTTCTATGTCATTGCATTATGATGTGTATGTTTATAAAGATGCATTGTTTTTGTGGTAAAAGACTTGTCAGAATCAAAACTAGAAGAATATATCTCTATAAATCAATTGTCTTTATTTGGCCAAAGGAAGTGTTGATCAACCTAACAAACTGTCAATATAATAACTGTATAATTGTGAAAGATTCATTTGTAGTTTCATATACACCATATATTCTCCTACAAGTACAGAAGCAAGATTTAGAACCTGTAAAGATTTGATTATTGGTTACTTTTTTTGCATTGTTAAGAAATTCTTCATGGTTCACTTCAGCAAATCTGTGCCTGTTTACATTAGAAAAGTTTTCATAACTCATTATTTTCTTTTTGAATAAACACACACATATATGTATATATAGATATAATTTGCACTTTTGTTACAAGTAGCCTTTTCCTTATGGTCCTACTTCTAAATTAGAATATTCTTAAGGGAAAGTATATATATATATATATTTGTTGTTGTTGTCAGGTGCCACTGAGTCGGAACCGACTA
>NW_006408777.1:931859-936569 GCF_000296735.1 Chrysochloris asiatica | reverse complement strand
TCGATGACACCTGACAACAACAACAACAAAGGCTCAGTAACAAAACAAAAAGCTGTTTCTCAAAAGGAGAATAATTATCTACAGTGGATAACAGGCCTTTACTCCAAAATCCTAATGGTTTGTGCTGTGATTTGTCATAAAGGGGCTTGACAAAGACTAAACTGCAACTCTACTGCCACTGCTACTTTAAACACCATTGAGTCAACTGGACCATACAGTGGAAGTGGCAGAGTAGTTTGCATGGAAGCCTGAATCTGTTGCATATCTTTCTCCTGCTCTGGCCCACATGCAAAACTAGCAGATTTTCAAGTCACTTGATAAATAAGTCAGATTAGCGCACCCAAATGAGTGATATTTATCTTCAAATACAAAGAAGTCCACCAAGCATTGTGCCTCCTTTTTAGTTGTGGGATGGGACAGATGTAATAATTTATCCCTCACTTTAGTAGAAATATCTTGACATGACCCACATCACCTACCTGCTAGAAATTTCACTGAGGTGGAATGCACCTGAATTTTTGTCAGGTTAATTTTCTGCCCTCTAACACGCAGATGTTTTATCAATAAGTCTAGAGTCCTTGATACTCCTTCCTTTATGCCAATAAGCATAATGTCATGGACCAGTGTGAAGTCTTGTGACAGAGAAAGTTGATCACAGTCCCTGAGGACTAAATTTTGACATGCTGCTGGAAAGTTGAAGGCAAACTGCTTCTGGTTATTCTTGAAAATGGAATTGAGAAAAAAGCACTGGCCAGATCAATAGCTCCATAGCAGATAGCAGGAATTGTAGTAATTTGCTCTAGCAATGAAACACTATCTGGGACAACAGCTGCAATTGGAGTCACCACTTGGTTAAGTTTAGAATAACCCACTGTTATTCTCTAAGATCCATCTGTTTTTTTAAGGTCAGATGGTGGTGGTGGTGATTATGTGCCATGGAGTCTGTTCCGACTCATAGCGGCCCTGTACAGGGTTTCCAAGGCTGTAAATCTTTATGGGAGCAGAAAGCCTCATCTGACTCCTGTGGAACAGCTGGTAGTTTTGAACTGCTGACCTTAAGGTTTGCAGCCCGATTCATAACCACTATGTTACCAGAGCTCTTCTTGCAAGGCCAGATAGGTGAGTTGAATGGGATGAGGTGAGAATCATCAATCCAGCATCCTTCAAGTCCTTGATTGTGGCACCAATCTTTGCAATTCCTCCAGGAATGTTGTATTGCTATCTTCCTATTTTCCTAGGTAGAAGCAGTGCTAATATTTCTACTTGGCTTTTCCTACATTGATAGCCCTTATTTCACATTTTAGGCATCCAATATCAGGTTCAGCCAGTTTCTAAATATGTTTATTCCAATCATGCATTCTGGAATTGGGGAAATCACTACATGATGAATTCATGGACCCATTGGACCCACTGTCAGATGGACCTGAGTTAAGACTCCAATAATAGCTTGACCTTCATATGCACTACACTCTGTCTAGTACACCATAGTGATGTTTTGGATCTCCTGGAATTAGTGTCAATTCAGAGTAGTGTCCAGTTGTTGTTTTGTTTTTGTTAAGTACTGTGGAGTCAGTTCTGACTCATAGTGATCCTGCGCAGCATTTCCAAGGCTGTAAATCTTTACAGGAGCGGAAAGCTTCATCTTTCTCCTGTGGAACATCTGGTAGTTTCTAACTGACAACCTTGAGGTTAGCAACCTGATTCATAGCCACTACACTACCAGAGCTTCTTCAGTTATGCATAGAATCACCTAAGTTGGAGTCTACTTAATGACAACTAGCAAGTGCAGAAGCCACAATAAGAGAGCATGTTGTAGCACAAAATTAGAAATAGTGTCCAGTAGTCCCCAAAAAGTCTGATTTCCTTTTCCCCAAGGAATAGTCCCTCTTGTAAAAGGCTTTAGATCTCTTTGGGGAAGACTGGCAGAAAGGCTAACAGTACAAATTTATGGCTGTGTAGTGGGGTCCTTTTTGAAGGGGACCCAAAATCCTCTTCATTGAAGGGTCTGTGGGTCTGTATATAAAATAGAGAGACTGCGACTCTCTATTCAGGTGATTCAAGTTAGACTGCCATTCATTTGCTTGTACAGATCAAGTAAATGGTTAGTAGGTTCACATCTATTTCACGCTTAGGGACAATTTCCCTAAATAACCAACACCATAAGTCCACATGCGTCATTCTGCCTTGATTTCTACTTTGATTGTGCTGTCCATTGTGGTAATCAAGTCCTGCTTGTCTGTCAGTTAAGTGCTACCTCTTGACCCCTAACACCAAAGGTTCCAATCAAGTCCATTGTAGTTAGGTGCCTTAATTCTATTAGGGCAGTTCCTACTGTCAAATTGGACTTACATAAAATAGCAATCCCAAAAGTCTTTAAGGATGCTCAGCCTCCCTTTCACAAATTTGTTCTTCATTGTTGTGGTAAAAGGTATGTTCTCTGGGAGCTCCATGTGTGGGTCTATCCTGATAAATGCACTCTAATATGCCAATTTTTTCAAAGCTCTGGATATTCTCCTCTACAGTATACCAAGGCAGGTCTGACAATTCAATTTGATGTATTGTACACCACTATGCAACCCATTCTTCAGTTAACAAACTAAATAAACTATTAGCTCCTCTCTTAACGTTTCAAACAGAAACAGTGAATAAGAATCTGTGCTTAAGCTGGCCCATATCAATAAATTCAGACTGATCCAGCTTTATGTTCCTTGCATAATATTATCCCACAGCTTAAATAGTCATTCCAACATATATTCTACATGTTTCTGTTTGTGCATATTATAAAAAATCAGCTGGCTTTTTTTTGGATTGTAGTGTAATTCTTCTAAAGTCACAATTTGTACTTCATCTTTTGGGGCTTGCTGGATATACATGTAATAGATCTCAAAGCAATAATTGGTGGCAGTGTTTCCTGGAAATATTCAGCAATGTCTTGCACGACATTTCCTTAGGCAATGCCTCAGGCACCATCTCAGCATTCACAGTTGGGTTAATCTCACAAGGTTTCAGAAAAGGGGATACTGTTTTTACTGATAAAAAAATTAGCAAACAAAGGTAGAGTAATTTGAGGTTCCAGTTTGGGTGGTGGCAGAGACAGCCAGGTAGGAAAGGCTCCATGGGTAAGGGATTTAAAACCCAGAGAAGCTGTGCTCATGGAACACCACCAGAGCTCTGGTTCAGGGTGTCAGTTTCCTGCATACACAAGTGGAAAAATCACAGTATAAAGGAAAATACTGCAAGTTAGGAATCACTCCAGATGGGATTCCCTCTGCAGCTACCCCGCCCGGGCATACAGGAGTGGGGCTATAGCTAGATTGGAACAGGGAACCAGTGCTAAAAGAAGTGCAGTGACATTTGCAAAAGGAGGTGCAGGGGATTCTACACATTTTTTCCACCTATACCCTGTAGTGTCTTCTTTGCCCAGCCTAGACAAAGGTGGGTGGGTGTGCACCCCCCAAAGAAAAGTTCAGTGCTGACCCCACAGTTTTCCCACAGCACAGAGAGAAAGAGCGTATGATATCAACCTCAGGGTCGCAGCCCTAAAATTAACTTGTGCAGGACCCTTTACTCTGGCCAATCTAACAAGAAAAAAAGCAGGCCCTTCAGGCCTGACATACAAACCATATGAACAATTTGTAAAACCCCAATATAAAAGGATGCAACTATCTCGAAAATTACGCTGTGCACACACAAATACGTAACTGACTTTCAGAGACAAAAATCATAGACAATCTTTCTCCCATTAACTTCTCGATATCTATCTGTGCACCTCTAAAGTGGTGACTAGAGAAGGGACATGAGTGGGCGGACACGCCCACCCACTGCTGGAGGCTTCTACGGTGCACATACACTGCCTGTGTAGCAAGGCAACTGAATAGTCGGTGACAGTTTTATTTTTGTTTCAAAGTGGTGGTTTTTGTCTCTGCTTTTATGTTGACTCTGCTTTTGGCCCTTTTGATCACACATTTTTCTTGGAGGTGGGAACATTTTCTCCCTACTGTTATGCCCAGATTTCGGGGTCCCCAAAGACCACCATGGAGCCGATGCCGATGCAAGTGCACACCATGGAGCCAATGCTGATGCAAGTGCACAAGGGTTGTTTTTATTCAAGCTCGAGCCCAGACTCCATCCATATCCAATGCAGTCGATTTAGTATGAAGCCTCTAACTCCCAGTTTGCAGGGTTTTAATACAGTTTTTATGCAAGCTCGGGGGTTTTCAGCTTTACAATTTTTGGATTGGCTGATATTTAGCAAGGTATGAAATGTTACAATCTAATTGGTGGTCTGAGTTGCTTGGCTGAGATAAGGGAAAACATCTGGCATCTGGCCTTGAGCTGCTGGCTATGCTTATCTACTTTTTGCTGTTGCTAGGGGTGGAGGGCTATTTTTATATATAACATAAACATGGCTTTTTTTTTTTTTTTTTCTTGAAACTAGAGTACGTGCTTAAGCCTATGTACAAAATGGATTCTTCTCTTTGGTCTCATACTACATTACCCAAGAAGAGACAGCAACATGGGCATATAGCCAAGGTACAAGAATACCCCATAATATTCCACCATTTAGACAAGAGCCAATAACAAATGCTAAGCATTACATGTGAAAAGGGAAGGCTATCTCCTGATCATATCCACCTGGAGACACCCAGTAAGCTTAATAACACAACAACAAACATCCATTTAAGCATTAAAAAACCCACATAACTATTG
>NW_006408777.1:923546-924904 GCF_000296735.1 Chrysochloris asiatica | reverse complement strand
GATGAATGTAAAGCTAATGTGCTCCCATGTAAATTATCACATAATTCACAATAAAACAAATAAATAAAACAACATATTGCATTTTGCAAATCTGCTGCATGAAAGCTCTTTAAAGTGTCCAAGAGCAAAGGTGTGCCTGACCCAAACTATGGTATTTTCAATAGCCTAATATGTATGTGAAAGTTGGACATTACAAAAATTAGACTTGACATATTTGAGTTATGGTGTTGGAGAAGATTATTGGAAGTACCATGACCTGACAGATCAAAAAATCTGTGTAGAAAGAAGTACAATTAGAACTCTCCTTAGAAGTCAATATGATCAGACTTCATCTCTCATACTTGGAACATATTATCAGGAAGAGCAGTCCCTAGAGATGGACATCATGCAGTGAAGAAGAGGGAGACCCCCAATGAAATGGATTGGCACAGTGACAGTAACAATGGGCTCAAGCAATTGTGAGGATGTCACAGGACTGGATGGTGCTTTTTTCTGTTGTATATAGTATCACTACAGGTTGGAACTGGTTCAAGCGCACCCAACAACAACATCAACATGAGTTGGAACTGACTCAATGGCACTTAACAACAGTAAGAACACCCTGGTGGTGTGCCATGGAGTACGTTCTGATTCATGGAGTAAGTTCTGATTTGGGAAATCTCTCTGCCCACTCTACCACCTCATTTTCAATTTGCTACTCAAGCAAAATGCCAAAGTATTGGGATACAGATTCTTCCCAATATAGCTGTATGGGGTTGACCCTGTATGGGGTTTCCAAGACTGTAAGTCTGTTTGGGAGCAGAAAGCATCATCTTTCTCCTGTGGAAAAGCAGATCCACCCTGAGTACACTGGTGCTGATATTTAGAATACTTGGCACAACTTCCAGCATCATAGCAACACAAAAGCCACCATAGTATAACTTAATTATTCTTTTGAATTCCTTCAGAAAGTTCTTCTGGCTCTGTATTTTTGTCGTTTATATGAGCAACTCATTCTTTCGTGTTAGTGTGAACTCTGAAACTTTGTTTGCTTAATGACATTGTGTGGATCTTGTATTTGTATTTAATTGATAATTATGTTTTGGTACGTTAGGTACTCACCACCTGTCTCCTGCTAAGTATGATAGAGAATGAGTTTGTATGTGTGCAGTTTTCTGCTCATTATTCATGTAATTGAATGGATTTGGCTGGTGTTGTTTGAAGTCTATTGATGATCAGGCAGTATAGAAACAAATGTTTGCTCTTGCCCAGTAGATGAAGCTGCATGAGGTAGGAGTATGGTTGGACTATGTGGACAAGATTGTTGTATCTCATCATGTGGAGCAAAGGACAAAAGAGAGAGAGAAAAGAAAATAATT
>NW_006408777.1:920147-921338 GCF_000296735.1 Chrysochloris asiatica | reverse complement strand
ACAGAACTTCCTTTAGGATGTTTTTCATAGCAGGGTTGGCTTTGGCAAAATCCCTTAGCTTCTGCTTATCCTGGAATGTTTTGATTATACCATCATATTTGATTGACAGCTTTGCTGGGTAGAGGATTCTTGGGTGGCAGATGATATCTCATTGTTGTTTTGATTTGCATCTCTTAATGGCTAGTGATCGTGAATATTTCTTCATATGTTTGTTGGCTGCCCAGATCTCCTCTTTGGTGAAGTGTCTGTTCATGTCATGTGTCCATTTTTTAATTGGGTTATTTATCCTTTACTTGTAGAGGTATTGTAGTTTCAATATATTGTGGATGTTAGTCCATTGTCCAATGTGTCTTTGCAAAAGATTTTTCCTATTCTGTGGGTTCCCTATTTACTCTTTTTGTGAAGTCTTTTGATGCACATAAGTTTTTTATTTTTAGTGTGTCCCAATTATCTATTTTGTCTACTTTTGTTTGTGTAATTTTCAAAATGTTTGGAAGTCTGTGTATGACCTGAATTAGAGCCCTCACATTTGTCCCTATTTTTTCATTGGTGGCCTTTATAATTCTGATATTCACATTTAGGTCTTTAATCTATACTGAGTTGGTTTTTATATAAGGTGTGAGGTAAAGGTCTTGTTTCAATCTTTGCATATTGCTTTCCAGTTCTGCCAACACTATCTGTTACAGACTATCTCCTCCCCATGCACTATATCAAAAATCAGTTGGCTATATGTGGATGGGTTAATTTTTGTATTCTCAATTCTGTTCCACTGATCAATGTATCTTTCATTGTACCAGTACCAAGCTATTTTGACGACTGTAGCCATGTAGTAAATTTTGAAATTGGGGAGTGAGAGGTTTCCAACCTTATTCTTTTTATTAAGCAGTGCTTTGTTTATCCTGGGTGTCTTTCCTTTCCATATAAAGTATGTAATTGTTTTTCCCATCTCTTTGAAGAATGTAAATGGAAGCTGGATAGGGATTGCATTATATGAGCAAATTGCTTTGGGTAGCATTGACAATTTCACGATATAAGTCTTCCTATCCAGGAGCATGGTATATTCTTCCACTTTTGTAAATCTCTTTTGGTTTCTTGTAGTCGTATTTTGTAGTGTTCTTTGTATAAGTCCTTTGTGTCTGTGGTTACATTTATTCCTAGATATGTTATCCTTTGTGTGGCTATTGTAAATGG
>NW_006408777.1:917538-920047 GCF_000296735.1 Chrysochloris asiatica | reverse complement strand
CAGGAAAGTACTATAAGAGCAATCAAGCAAGATTGATACAGCACTGGAAACAATTCAAAACCTGCAAAAAGAGTTCCACATGATTAATAATAAAATATCAAAAATGGACAATACATTGAAAGGGGAAAGAAGCAGAATAGAAGAGATGGAAGCCAGAACTAGCAATCTGGAAGACAAATCTCTTAATACTGCTAAGATAGAAGAGCAAGCAGAAAAAAGAATAAAATAAATCTGAAGAGAGTCTAAGAACCATGCTGGATAACATGAAGAGGAACAACTTACAAATTATTGGCATTCCAAACAGGAAGAATCAGAGAAGACCACAGAGGAGATAGTTCAAGAGCCCCTGGAAGAAAATTTCCCTAACACCTTGAAAGATTAGAAGATAAGTATTCAAGAAGCTGAATGTACCTCAGAAAGGATAGAACCAAAAAGAAACATATAAAAATCAAGCTCTCCAAAATCAAAGACAAGGAGAGGATCCTAAAAGTGGACAGGAAGAAGAGAAGTTACACTTAAAAAGCAAGCAAATCAGATTACCTTCTGAGTTTTCATCAAAAACCATTCAGGCAAGAAGGTAATGGGGAAACATATGCAAAACCCTAAAAACAAACAAACAAACAAACAAAAAAACGGGCAACCAAGAATTGTCCATTCAGCAAAACTATCCATCAAATTTGATGGTGCAATCCAAACATTCCAGGATAAACAGAATCTAAGAAATTTTTTCAAAAACAATCTAGCACTTCAAAACATGCTAAAGGGAGTTCTTTGGACTGAAAACCAATAAGAACCAACAACAACCAGAGATTGACAGGTGTGGTAACACCACCTGGACCTGAGTTGACAAATAGCAGCGTTCAGAACAGAACAAAACTACAACAGTGAATTGAAAGGAGCTGGGAGGTCAACCGAAGATCAAAATAATACCAAAGTCAAAGAAGGGATAAATGTAGAAACAGAGATCCAGGTGGTGAGGATGTCAGGTAGATTACAGGATACAATAGATTTTCTTAAATGCAGAGAAAAGTTAATAAACTATAAGGTAACCCTTATATATAAGAAAGTTAATACTTTACAACTTACCATGAAAATGAACTCCCAAGTAGAACAAGCAAACATGAAAACTAAGAAGAAACTGAAAATAATAGCAAAAAACACACAAAGTAAGCACAAGAAGGCATGCAGAACAATGGAACGACCAGCACTACCCAAACATTAACATAATGGCAGCAATAAATTCATATCTATTGATAATTACATTGGATGTCAATGGATTGAATGCACCAGTGAAGAGACAGAGAGTGGCAGATTGGATAAGAAAACAAGACCCTTCAATATGCTGCCTGCAAGAGACACACCTTACACACAAAGACAAAACCAGACTAAAAGTTAAAGGATGGAAAAATATATATACCAAGCTAATTGCAACAATAAACAAGAAGAAGTGGCAATTCTAATCTCTGATCAAGTATACTTTAAGACAAAAAACAGCATAAGAGATATAGTAGGACACTATCTCATGATCAAAGTGTCAATTGAGCAAGATGACATAACCATAAAAAAAAAAAAAATCTATGCTCCTAAAGAAAAATCACCAAGATATATGAAGCAAACCTTACTAGAATTGAAGAAATAGATAAATCTACAATTATAGTGGGAGATTTTAATACACCACTTTCAAGAAGGGACAGACTACCAGAAAGAAACTTGACAAAGTCACAGAGAAACTAAACAGCACAATCAACCAACTTGACCTCATAGATGTGTACAGAGCATTCAACCCAATAACAGCAAAATATACTTTCTTCTCCAGTGCACATGGAGCATTCTCCAGAAATGACCATGTGTTAGGTCACAAAGCAAGGCTCCATAAATTTACAAGCATCAAAAGACTACAAAACATCTTTTCAGACCAAAATGGTATAAAACTAGAAATCCACAAGAGAACTAAAGAAATAAAGTTGAATACATGGAAACTGAACAACACCTTGATAAAAAGCGACTAGGTAAAAGAAATTAAATGTGAATTCATAAAGTTCCTAGAAACAAACAAGAATGAAAACACAACATATCAAAGTCTTTGGGAAATGGTGAAAGCGGTGCTGAGATGACAATTTATTATGATAAATGCGCACATCCAAAAAGAAGAAAGAACCAGAATTAACACATTAACACAGCATCTCTAACAATTAGAAACTGACCAACAGAGGGAAATTACAGTCACCAAAAGTAAAGAAATTATAAAGATAACAGAAGAAATAAATGAGATGGAAAACAGAAAAACCATAGAAAGAATCAAGAGGACAAGAGGCTGGTTCTTTGAAATAATTAATAAAATTGACAAACCATTGGCAAACTTAACAAAAGAAAAGAGGGAGAAGACACAAACAACTCGCATTGGAAACCACACGGTCGATGTCACAAGGGAACCAAATGAAATCAAAAGGATAATAACAGAATACTATGAAGAGATGTACTCCAACAAATTCGAAAACTTAGAAGAGAT
>NW_006408777.1:892163-893906 GCF_000296735.1 Chrysochloris asiatica | reverse complement strand
TCTTTCAGTCCCTTCTGCCTTCATCTCCTTGTTGTTGTTAAGTGCCGTCTAGTCTATTCTGGCCCATAGCGACCCTGTATAGGGTTTCTGAGTAGCATCTGGTGAGCATGAACCACTAACCTTGCAGTTCAAAAGGCTTTGCAGTCTGGCGCATTAACCCACAGCACCACACCAGGACTTCTCTCCTACCTGTGATAAAAAACAGACCAAAAGGGGGACAGATCAGTGCCTCAGCTTGGGCTGAGTGTCTGTGCAGATTCCTGGCAGAAGAAACCACCAGTGGTGAGGGTGAGGTGTGGCCACTTGGCTCAGGCTCTCCCTCTATTCACCAGAATGGAGGTGGGCAAACAGTGAGTGCACCAATTACCCAATACCAAAGAAAAAAATAAAATCAGAACAATGCAAAACTGACAAAGTCTATTGTGCACCTTTCCCCCAAGGTTCCTGCAGCTTTTTTCCGTGGCGTCTCTGTGGCCCCTTTTTCGTCTTGCTACCTGGTCTTGCCCAGGATATGGGCTCAGGCCTCCAATTCCGGCCTGGCAGATTCACAAGTACGCAATTTTTTACTTTAGCTCCAAACTCCACAAGCTATAAGCCTTCAAACCTTTAAAATATTGATATCTTTATGGGTCCGAGTTTTGGAGCTCTGTCCTGGTTCTTTTTTGCCTGGTATTCTGTGTTATTGCTGATGGTGACCTTCACTACACCTCCATCAAGCCCCACCCTCCCTGCTTATTTATTATTGCAGTTACCTTGGTATATTTTTTTCCACACTTTAACTTTAGTCTGTTTTTGTCTTTGTGTGTAATGTATGTCTCTTGCAAGCAGCATTTTGAAAGGTCTTATTTTCTTATCCATCCTGCCACTCCCTGTCTCTTCACTGGTGAATTTAATCCATTGACCTTCAGTGTAATTATTGATAGGTATGAATTAATTGCTGTCATTATGTTAGTTTTTTGTGATGCTCTTCATTCCTTTGTTCTGCATGCCTTGTGCTGAGTTCGTGTTTTTTGTGCTATTTCTGGTCAGTTTTCTCTTAGTTTTCATGTTTGCTTGTTCTGCTTGGATATTTATTTTCATGGTAAGGTGTGAAGTATTAATTTTCTTTGGGGTTATCCTATAGTCTATTAACCCCCACCCCATTTAAAACGGTCTATTGTATCCTGTAATCTACCAGACCTACTCACCACCTCGATCTCTCTTCCTATATTTTTTCCTTCTTTGACTTAGTTATTATTTTGATCATTAATTGACTTCCTAGTTCCTTTGAATTTGTTGTTGTAATTTTGTTCTGTTCTGGACTCTTGCTATCCGTCATCTGAGTTTCAGGTGGTGTTGCCACATCTGTCACTCCAGTTGTCATCTGTTCTTATTAAAATACTTACTGATGAAGAGCAAAGACCACAGCCTCCAGTATGCATTGCACCTCAATGTAAAGAAAAGAAAAATCCTCACCACTGACCAATAAACAACATTCTTAACAAAGAAAAGATTGAAGTTGCCAAGGACTTCATTCTTTTTGGATCAACTATCAACACTCATGGAAGCAGCAGTCAAGAAATCAAACAATGTATTGTATTAGACAAATCTGCTACACAAGACCTTTTTAAAGTGTTGAAGAGCAAAGTTGTTACTTTGAAGACTAAGGTGCGACTGACCCAAACCATGGTATTTTCAACAACCTCATATTCATGTGAAAGCTGGACAGTAAATAAGGAAGACCATTGAAGAATTGAGGCATTT
>NW_006408777.1:889644-892063 GCF_000296735.1 Chrysochloris asiatica | reverse complement strand
AAGAGCAAAGATGTTACTTTGAAGACTAAGGTGCGACTGACCCAAACCATGGTATTTTCAACAACCTCATATTCATGTGAAAGCTGGACAGTAAATAAGGAAGACCATTGAAGAATTGAGGCATTTGAATTATGGTGTTGGTGGAGAATACTGAACGTACCATGGGCTACCAAAAGAACCAACAGATCCGTGTTGGAAGAAGTGCAGCCAGAGTGCTCCTTGGAGGACAAGATGGCCAGAATTTTTCTCTCATACTTTAGACATATTGTCAGGAAGGACCAGTCACTGGAGAAGGATATCATGGTTGGTAAGGTGGAGGGTCAGAGAAAAAGAGGAAGACCACTGGTGAGATGAATTGGCAAAGTGGCAGCATCAATGGGCTCAAGCGTGGCAACAATTGTGAGGTTTGCCCAGGACTGGGAAGTGTTTCTTTCTGTTGTGCATAGGGTCACTATGAGTCAGTACCAACAACAAACTGTTGGATGAATCTGTGAGAAATTATGTTCAAAACTTCATTTGTATTTATGCTATATAAAACTGCATTGAAAGTTTAAAAATTCATGGAAGGAAATGCAATGAAGTAAAGAGGTAGAATAACAATTTTAAGCTTAAGAAAAATGTTGATTTCCCAACTGCTTTGCAATAAATTGAAGCTAAGGGTGAACTGGTATTTGCTTCTTATGTGGTTTGACTGCATGTATTACAGAGGTTATTCTTGTTGTTAAGAGCCTTTGAGTAGGTTTCTAACCCATAGCAACCCTGTATAGGGCTCCCAGCCAACCTTGCGATTCAAACCTACTTTGCAGTCAGAGGCATTAACCCACAGTGCCACATCAGTATTCCAGAGGTAATGCCTAGAAACTTGGTGCTTTAAATTAAAGTTCACCATTGCTGCTAATGGATTCCATAGAGTGTTTAGTTATGAATGATGCAGATAATATGAATTTAGATTCTCAGTCATTAACTTTAAAAAAAAATGTGGGGAATTAATGGATTTACTGTGTCACCTCCATTTGTATTGTGTAAAAAATTAATACCAGGCTGCTTTTAACTAGTTTTTAAAAAGAAAGAAAACAAGGTAGTGCAGCAGTAACATAAATAAAGAAGAAAAGTAGGGAAAGGGCTGGACATAGAGGGGGAAAACTGTACAGAGCAGGGCATTCAGTATGATTTGGCAACTTTTGTCAGCAAAGGAGCTCATAAGGTGGTGTGATGGTGCCAGTGGGTGGGACACCAGGGTCCAGATGGAGTTCCTACAGGCCTAAATGCTGAGTGGCTTCAGGGCACATGGTCTAGAAGTAGTTCCTGCAGTCTCAGAAGGTTTGCTGAGGCCAGCCAGGGTGCTCGTTCCCAGAACTTTTTTGGATCCACAGGGCAGCTAGAGGCAGGACGGTTGGCTATAAGAGTTCTTGGCCTCCCAGGGGTGAGTGGGTTGGTCTGGAGCTGCATGAGGTGGCATTCGAGAATCTCCAGATCAGGGTGGATGGAAGGTGTACCCAATGAGGCTCCACATCAGACAGAACAAGTGGGTGTCCCTGGTTGATGGGTGGATGGGGGCAGTGGTTGGCCACAATTCTGGTCACCAGGAATAAGTGTGGAACAAGGGAAAACCTCACATTTCTCATCACCAGCCACTGTTAGTGTTGTCTGGATGCTGTCTTGATTGAACGCCTTTTGCAAAATTCAAAATAGCCAAGCTGTATTACTACAGCTGACAGACAGTTCACTCATCTGTCTCCTCTTTCGTCTCTCATGTTGAGCTCTTCTCCTTGTTGTTGTATGGTAATGTGCCGTGGAGTCGGTTCCGACTCATAGTGACCCTGTACAGGGTTTCCGAAGCTGTAAATCTTTATAGGAGCAGAGAGCCTCATCTTTCTCCTGCGGAACAGCTGGTAGTTTTGAACTGCTGACCCTGAGGTTCACAACTCGATTCGTAACTACTACCCTACTCAAATCACCTCTCTATCCCTTTCTCTGGAGTCCTGGTATGGCGCTGTAAGTTAATGCGCTGGGCCAAAAGGTAGATTTGAATCAAGATTGGCAGTTCAAACTCACCAGCTACTCTTTAGAAACTCGATACGTGGTCTCTATGGGTTGGAACCCACTCGACGGCACTTAACAACAGAAAATCCCTTTCTTTGAAGTTTAGGACTTCAGCATTATCATTAGTATCTGTTTAATTTGCTCTCTCATGTCTTTGTTGTAGGACTGTGTAGCATGTCTGCCTAGTCGGCCCTCTTGCCAAAACTCCCCTTCTATTCCTATTTTGTTGCTTGTTTTAATCAGGAATGGGTAATGGATTTTGTCAAATGTCTTTTTTGCATCAATTTATATGATCATGTGGATTTCTCTTTTGTTATATATAATACCATTTGCTCTTAATATCTTTTTTCTTTGATTTCTTGTTGGATTACATTGG
>NW_006408777.1:885272-889495 GCF_000296735.1 Chrysochloris asiatica | reverse complement strand
CTCTAAATGTTTGGTAGAACTCACCAGTGAAGTCTGGACCTGGACTTTTTTGTTTGTTTGTTTGTTTGTTTGTTTGTTTAATGATCTGATCAGTTTCTTCTTATGCTATACTTCTGTTAAAAATTTCTACTTTGGTCCAAGTTAGTTTAGGTAAATATGTGTTCTTAGAAATTTGTCCATTTCTTCTAGGATTTCAAATTTGTTAGAGTACAGTTCTTCTTAGTATTCTGTTATTATCCTATTTCCATTGGATCTGTTGTGACATTACCCATGTAGTCTCATGTGTTTTTTGCATCTTCTTATCTTTTATTAGATTTGACAGGGGTTTGTGGATTTTATTAATCCTTTCAAAGAACCAACTTTGTGTGTTATTGATATTGATTCTTTCTATTTTTTTTTTTCTGTTTCATTTATTCCTGCCCTAATCTTTGTTACTTCATTACTTCTAGTGACTATATAGGCTTACTTTGCTGCTGCTCTTTTTTTAATTGTTAGAGGTGTTGGGTTAAGTTGTTGATTTTGCCTCTTTTCTTTTTTTGAATGTGTGCGTTTATTGTTATTAATTGCCTGATTTTGCTCTGTCCCAAATGTTTTGGTATGTTGTGTTCATATTACTATTTGAGTCAAGGGATTTTAAATTTTTATTTCATCTATAACCCAGTAGTAAGTGTGAAATAAGGGAAAGGTTGCTATTTATTTTCTATGTACTTGATTTTGTTCTTTTTGATTTCTAACTTTTGTAGCATCAGAGAAGATGCTTGTTAGCATTTCAATGTTTTTCAATTTATGGCATAAGATACGATCTATTCTGAAGAATGTTTCTTGTGCACTGGAAAATAATGTATTTGTGCTATTCTTGGGTGGAGGGTTCTATATATATATGTCTGTGAGGTAAGGTTGGATAGTTCTTCTGTATCATTACTGAATTTCTTTCTAGTTGTTCTGTCCTTCATCAAGAATGGTACATTGAAGTCTCCTCTGTTGGATAACCACTGGACTGCGAATCACTAGGGCAGCAGTTCAAACTCACCAGCTATTCCTTGGAAACATTATACAAGGTAGTAATGAGTCAGAACCGACTGACAACACTTACTAACAACTGTAATTGTAGAGTTGTCAGTTTAGTCCTTTGATTCTGTTGTGTGTGTGTTTTTTTAAATGCATTTTATGAGTTTGACTTATGTATTTTTAGATTTTCATTGGGTGTTTAGATATTTGTTATGGTTATGTCCTCTTGTTCAATTGACCCTTTAATCATTACATTGTGTCATTCTTTGTCTCTAATACTGGTGTTTGCCTTAAAGTCTTTTTTATTAGAAATTAATATTGTCACTCCTGCTCTTGATGGCCTTTCTTCTTCTACTCATTCAACTACTCTGTGTCTCTTGAGTAGTGCATTTAATTCATTTACATTTAATGTAATTATTGATTTGTGTGAATTGATTGCTATCATTTTGATATGTGTTTTTGTGGCACTGTTGGTTTCTTTGTTCTACATAATTTTCTATGCTGAGTTCCTTGTGTTTTTCTTGTCATTTTCATTGTTGTTTTAGAGTTTACTAAGTCTTTATGATTTTCTTGTTTTTATTTCTTTTTTTAAGGAGACAGTTTATTGATTGATGTTCTTTGACATTACTAATAATTTATTGATTTATTCTCATTTTTTAAAAGTCTGTTCTATTTTTAAGTCTATTTGACTTCCTCTTCATTTGTAAGATCTATAATTACACTAGTCCCTCTTTTTTACTTTGTAATGTTTTGTTGTTACTAACTCATATCTCTGGTTCTCTATGATCAGTTCAGGTTTGTTTTATTTGGGTACTTCTATATCTGAATTGACTTGTGAGTGATATCGTCACATAAGTTAATCTCAGGTTGTTGTCTGATGTTCCTGTTTCCCTGGCAAAATAACTCCTCTTAGTATTTTCTATAAAGTTGTTGTTGTTGTTATGTGCTGTGGAGTCAGTTCCGACTCATAGCGACCCTGCACAGGGCTTCTGAGGCTGTAAATCTTTACGGGAGCAGAAAGCCTCATCTTTCTCCCGCAGAACAGTTGGTAGTTTCTAACTGCTGACCTTTCAGCTCGCAGCCCAATTCATCACAACTATGCTACCAGAGCTTCTTAAAGTTGGTCTAGGTTTTACAAATTCTTTTAATTTCTGTTTATCTGAAAATAACCTTATTTCACCATCATAGTTGAGTGACATTTTTGATGTATATAGGATTTTTGGTTGGCAAAGTTTTACTTTCAGAATTTTATATATATCATTCTCTCAGACAATTAGTGCTGATATAACTGAAATACCAGAAGTGGATGGCTTTAAAATAGAAATTTTTTGTCTTACAGTATAGGAAGCTAGAAGTCTGTAATCAGAGCACCTGCTCTGGATAAAGGTCCTTGTTTCATTTAAGCACATGTAGATAAACATTTCTTGGCATTCTCTATGCATTTTGTCATCAGACTTACTCTGGACCTAGGAGTTTCACAGTATAGGGACCATTGGATCTTCTTTCTTGGTGGTAATAGGTCCTCTGTATCCTTTTATATCTTCAAAGGAGATTAAGTCAAGATACAACCTAATCCAGTAATTTGCATTGACCTCATTAGTATCATGTGTTGTTGTGTGCTATTCAGTCAGTTCCAACTCATTATGACTCTATATATATCAGTCAGTTCCAATTCATGTACCACCACTAGTCTGTCAGTTTGTCATACTGTGGAGGCTTGTGAATTGCTGTGATTCTGGAAGCTATGCCACAGATATTTTAAATACCAGAAGGGTCACCTATGGTGAACAGGTTTCAGATGAGCTTCCAGATGAAGACAGACTAGGAAGAAGGAATGATTAACTACTTCCTAATAGTTAGTCACTGAAAACCTTATGAATAGCAGAGAAATGCTGTCAGATATAGTGCCAGAAAAATGAGCTCCTCAGGTTGGAAGGCACTCAAAAGGCAACTGGGGAAGAGATGCCTCCTCAAAGTAGAATTGACCATGATGACGCAAATGGAGTAAACCCCGTGGGAGTAAAGACCATAGGACCATTGTTAGCTGATGGGGTACAACTCAAAATGAAGAAAAACAGCTGTAAATACCCATTAATAATTGGAACATGGAATGTACAAAGCATGAATCTGGGAAAATTGGAAATTGTAAAAAATGACACGGGGAGAACCGGGGCTGATGGCAGCTAGGGTAGAGATGCAATGAGATTCGCCATCAGCAATACCACAAAATATCAGGCAAAGCAGATTCAGGGCAGAGCTCCAACGCTAGTAACCACATAGGTAGGAATATTTTAAAAGTTTGAAGGCTTATAGCTAGTGGAACTTATAAGGAAAAGTAAGAGATTGTGTACTTTTGAATCTACCGGCAAATCTGACAACTTGGGGGAGACCAAATGGTAAGACCAAGAAGGAAGCAGACATACCATGGAAAAATGCCACAGGAACCTCAGAGCAAAGGTAGACAATACACTTTGTCAGTTTTGATTTGTTCTGATTTTCTTTCTTTTTTGATATCTGTTCATTGGCCCCACACTGTTTGCACACCTCCATTCTGGTGAATAGAGGGGATGTCTGACCTAGTGGAAATCCTTACTCTCACAACTGGTGGGTTCTTCTGCCATGCATGTGCACAGATATTCTTAGCCCAAGAGCTGGCTCTAAACAGTTTTTTTCTTTTTCTTTTTTTCAATACAGAAAAAGGATGTGGAGAGGGAAAAAGAGTTTTAAAACAAAACGAGCCAAAAATTAAATTAAATCTTGAGGTACAACATAACTACCAACAGTGGCATATAGAAAGCTCTCAGACAGCTTTGAAGGCAAGAAGCTGAAAGAAGACATTAAAGCCATACTTATATTAGGCTACATAATTTTTTTTCCTCATCTCCCTCCTTTCCCTTTTCAGTGATGCCAGACAATAGTATCCAGTCTAGTTTTCATAGCTGTTTTTCTTTTTTGCTGTTGCTATTTTTCTGTTTTATGCTCCTCCTTCTACATTTGGGGGACTCTTTCTCTCCCTATATTACCCAAGAAGAAACAGCAACTGATGCCATATAGTCAAGCTACAATCACAGTCTGTAAACACTAAAATCCAGGCAAGAACCAACACCAAGTGCCATATACCAGGGAGACAGACAACAACTATAAAAGTTAATCTGAGTTAAGCAATAAGAAGTGTGAAAAGGGAAGCCCACATCCTGATCACATCTACCTGGAAG
>NW_006408777.1:877801-881623 GCF_000296735.1 Chrysochloris asiatica | reverse complement strand
CACAGCCCAATTCGTAACCACTACGCTACCAGAGCTCCTTAGCCAATCAGAATCCAGCAGCACATCAAAAAGATAACACATCATGATCAAGTGGAAATTATATCAGGGATGCAAGGATGGTTCAACATTAGAAAAATGATCAATGTAATCCACCATATAAATAATAAAAAAGAAAAGAACCACATGATCATATCGACTGATGCAGAAAAGGCATTTAACAAAATCCAACATCCATTCCTGATAAAAACACTCAACAAAGTAGGAATTGAAGGAAAATTCCTCAACATAATTAAGAGCATATATACAAAACCAACAACCTATATTACTCTCAATGGAGAGAAACTGAAAGCCTTCCCTCTTTGAACAGGAACCAGACAAGGATGCTGTTTGTCACCACTCCTATTCAATATTGTGCTGGAAATCTTAGAAGACCTATAAGGCAAGACAAGGAAATTTAAGGCATCCAAATTGGCAAAGAAGAAGTAAAACTCCTTCTATTTGCAGACAATATGATCCTGTACATAGAAAAGCCCAAAGACTCAGTAAAAAAAGCTACTAGACCTCATTGGAAGATTCAGAAAAGTGGCATGATATAAGATCAACATACAAAAATCAGTTGGATTCCTCTATACCAAAAATCAGAGTGCCTAAAAGGACATTAGGAAAGCAATACCATTAATAATAGCCACCCAAAGGATGAAATATTTAGTGATAAATGTAACCAGAGAACCAAAGACCTATACAAATAAAACTATAAAACCTACTACAAGAAACCAAAAGAGGCCTACAAAAATGGAAGAAGGTCCCATGCTCATAGACAGGAATACTTAACTTTATGAAAATGTCAATACTGCCCAAAGCAATTTACACATATAATGCAATCCCAATCCAGATTAAAATGACATTCTTCAAAAAGATGGAAAAAACAATTACTAACTTTATATGGAAAGGAAAGATGCCCAGGATAAGCACAGCACAGCATAAGAAGAAGAATAAGTTTGGAAAACTCTCAAACCTGATTTCAAAACTTATTAAATGGCTACAGTGGTCAAAACAGCTTGATACTGGTACAATGATCAAAGGAACAGAATCGAGAATCCAGAAATTAACCTATCCACATACAGCCAACTGATTTTTGACAAAGTACCTAAATATATTACATGGGAAGGTGATAGTCTCTTCAACAGATGATACTGGCAGAACTGGAAAGTGATATGAAAAAGATTGAAACAAGACCTTCACCTCAGGTCTTATACAAAAACAACTCAACATGGATTAAAGACCTAACTGTGAATCTCAGGATTATGAAGGCCATCAATGAAAAAATAGGGACAAATATGAAGGCACTAATTCAGGTAATACGCCAATTACCAAACATTTTGAAAACTACAGAAACAAAAGTAGACAAAATAGATGATTGGGACATACTAATAATTAAAAACTTATGTGCATCAAAAGACTTCACCAGAAGAGTAAAAAGGGAACCCACAGAATGGGAAAAAATCTTTTGCAATGACATATCAGACAAGGGACTTTTTTCCAGAATATACAGGAAACTGCACCACCTCTACAAGAAAAAGACAAATAACCTAATTAAAAAGTGGGCACAGGACATGAACAGACACTTCACCAAGGAGGAGATCTGGGCAGTCAACAAACACATGAAGAAATGTTCATGATCACCAGCCATTACAGAGATGCAAATAAAAACAACAATGAGATATCATCTGACACCAGCAATAACAGCAAAGATCAAAAAGTAGAGGACAATAAATGCTGGCAGTGATGTGGAGAGACTGGGACACTCCTGCATTGCTGGTGGGATTGCAAAATGTTCCAACCACTCTGGAAAGCAGTATGGCTCTTCCTCAGAAGGTTAAAAATAGAAACACCCTTATGATCCAGCAATTCCTCTACTTGGTATTTACCCACAAGAAATACAAGCCATAACATGAGTAGATATATGCACACCTATGTTCATAGCAGCACCATTTACAATAGCAAAATGTTGGAGAAAGACTACATGCCCATCAATGGAAGAATGGATAAACAAACTGTGGTACTTACACACAATGGAATATTATCTTACCTTGAAGAATAACAAGGAAGCTACAAGACATCGCATAACATTATGTTGAGTCAGTCACCAAAGGAGAACTACTGAATAGGATCACTACTGTAAAATTCTAAGAAAAAGAACCCATATTAAGTGTGAGGGGATTCTTTGCTGCTTACCACGATGTGGAGAGTGGAGTGAGGGGAGGGAGGGGCAGGTGGGTCACAGGGTAGGGAATAGACACAGCATAGTTCGAGTGCTAGGGATGGGGACAATACACAAGAAAGGGCAGGATGGCCAGACATCGCCTCTCATACTTTGGACATATTGTCAGGAGGAACCAGTCACTGGACAAGGATATCATGTTTGGTAAGGTGGAGGGTCAGAGTGAAAGAGGAAGACCCCCAGCGAGATGGATTGGCAAAGTGGCAGCATCAATGGGCTCAAGTGTGGCAACAATCGTAAGGTTGGCCCAGGACCGGGCAGTGTTTCATTCAGTTGTACATAAGGTTGCAATGAGTCGTTACCAACTCGAAGGCATCTAACAACAGGAGTGGTAGGTGAATTTGAACTCCTGACCTTTTGGTTACCAGTACAGTGCTATTCCTACAGCACCACAGCAAGCCTCATTTACATCACAGAAATGAGGATTTACATCATAGGATAATCATGGGATTATCATAGGATAATCAGATCAAGGTTTATAACATCAAATCATACCATGGGGTGATTACATTTACTAGATCTCATCATTAAGATGATAACTATAAGTGCTTACCTGCTAAATCACTGAGAATACTACCCTTGCCAAATTGACACAAAATCTTATTGTAATCATTCTATTGCATCCATCATGCTGAGAAACCAGAGTTCAGTTTCATTGATTTTCTTTTGTAAATAATTTCATTTGTTCTGAGCTGCTTTCAGGATTCTTATTTTGTTTTTAGTTTTGGAAAATGTTATTATGTCTTGGTGATTTTCTTTTGGCTCTATCATGTTTGAGGTTCATTCGGATTCTTTAATGCTTATTTTCTCATTTTTTACAATGCTAGTGAAGTGTTCTTCCAACAACACTTTAACAGTTTTCTCTGTGGATTTATTGTGTGTGTGTATGTCTTCCTGTTCTGGAATTTCAATCACATGTAAGTTCGCCTTTCTGATGATATCCCACATAACTCTTTATGTCTCAATGCATATTGACTCTGTATAGAGTTTCCAAGAAGCAGCTGATGGGTTTGAACTGTTGCCTTGTGGTTCATAGTGAAGAGCTGATTCTACAGCTCCACTTAGGTTTTCTTTTGTTATTTCTTCTGATTGTTCCTCTCTTGTTGTTAGGTGCCATCAAGTCGGAGCCGACTCATAACGACCCCATGCACAGCAGAACAAAACAATGTCCAATCCTGGGCCAACCTCACTACCGCTACCACACTTGAGTCCACCAATGCTGTCACCTGGCCAATCCATCTCGTTGGGGGTCTTCCTCTTTTTCTCTGACCCTCCATCTTACCAAGCATGATATTCTTCTTCAGTGACTGTCCCCTCCTGACAATATGTCCAAATTATGAGAGGTGAAGTTTGGCCATTTTGGCCTCTAAGGAGCACTCTGGCTGCACTTCCTCCAAAACAGATCTATTGGTTCTTTTGGCAGCCCATGGCACTTTTAGTATTCTCCTCCAACACCTTAATTCAAAGGCATTAATTCTTCTATGATCTTTCTTATTCACTGTCCAGCTTTCGCATCCATATGAGGTTATTGAAAATACCAT
>NW_006408777.1:864508-876056 GCF_000296735.1 Chrysochloris asiatica | reverse complement strand
CATCATTTCTATCACCAAGGCCATAATTTCCAACTACTGGTCCTTCCTCTTTGCTCCTGACCTTTCCATTCCAATCACCAGTAATGAGCAATACATCTTGATTGCATGTTTGATGGATTTCAGATTGAAGAAGTTGGTAAAGCTCTTCTATTTCATCCTCACTGGCTTTAATGGTTGGTGCATAAATTTGAATAATAGTGGTATTAACTGGGCTTCCCTGTAAGCTCATGGATATTATCCTATTACTTACAGCATTGTACATCATGACTGATCTGGATATGTTCTTTTTTGACGATGAATGCAACACCATTCCTTTTCAATTTGTCATTCCCTGCATAGTAAATTATGTGGTTATCAAATTCAAAATGTCCAATACCAGTCCATTTCAGCTCACTAATGCCTAAGATATCGATGTTTATGTGTTCCATTTCATTTTTGACAACTTCCAACTTTCCCAGATTCATACTTCATACATTCCATGTTTCGATTTTCAATGGATGTTTATAGCTGTTTCTCTTCATTTTGAGTTGTGCCCCATCAGCAAATGAAGGTTCTGTGGGCTTTTCTCCCACGAGCTTAACTACATTCATGTCATCATGTCATGGTCAACTCTACTTTGAGGAGACATCTCTTCCCCAGTCACATTTTGAGTGACTTCCAACCTGAGGGGCTCATTTTCTGGCACTGTATCTGACAGTGTTTCTCTCCTATTCATAAGGTTTTCAGTGACTAATGATTCAGAAGTAGTTCGTCACTCTTTCTTCCTAGTCTGTCTTCATCTGGAAGCTCATCTGAAACCTGCCCACCCTGAGTGATCCTGCTGGTTATTTAAAATACTGGTGGCATAGTCCTCAGAATCACAGCAATTCAAGCCACCACAACATGACAGAGAGATGAGTGGTGGCCTTTTGGTTTTATGTTGAAACTGTCACTTTAAATTTTGATATCAATCATGATATAATCAAGATGTTCTCTCCTAAGATGGCGGCTCCGGGAATAGATGTGCTTGTTGAATTAGAAAACAATGGATTTCTTGATTCTCCTACAAATTCCCCTAGCTCTAAGCCCTCCAATTCTCCAAATATCACTTTATACATGTTTCAGAGTTCCAGCACCATCCTCTGAGCCTGCTTGGCCCAGTATTCCGTGTTGTTATTGACGGAGCTCCTCACTGCATGTCTACATGATCCACCATCTTGATTGTTCCTCTAGCAGTTAGTATTGAGAGGCTTGTCTTCAAGCTCACTAATTTGGCCTTCCATTGATTCACTTCTATTCCTTTGCTTTTTCAATGTATTATCTATTTTTGAAATCTTGGTATGAATCTTCTGAATTTCTATTTGCTGTTTTGAAATGGTTTCTAATTTTTTTCATTAATTTTGTCAGTTTGTTCTTGTATTTTTTTTCCTCTGAATTCTTCTAATGTTTTTTATATATTTTTCTGATTTAATCTGGATCTTTTTTTTATCTTCTCTCGGTTTGTTGATGGTCTCCAAGTATCATTGTTTTGAATTCATTATCAGGTAGTTTCAATACCATTACTTTCTCAGAAACGCCTTCTTGCTGAGTTTTGGTCACTTATTGAGCCACTCTATCTTGTTTTTTAGTGTGAACTAAATTGTCTATTGCTTTGCAGACATTGTGTTGTTGTCATATTTGTATTTAATCAATGATTGTATGTTTGTGTTTTTATTAAGCAATCAACACCTGTCTCCTTGTAGGTGTGACAAAGAACAGAAGCAAGTGTGCAGTTCTCAGTTTGCTGTGTATAGTATAATTCAGGGTCAGTTTGTCTGATGGTGGCTGCTGTCTCCCATTGCTCAAGGAATACAGTAGTGGATAATGGCCCTTACCCAGTTGATGGGACTAAGGTAGGTACAGATATAACTGGGTCATATGGACATGATTGCTGTTTCCTATACAATAGGACAAAATTTAAAATAAATCAATGAATCATTGAATATTAGAGAAAAAAGTAAACGAAAACAAAAAACAAGCAACAGCAAGAATAACAAATTGTTGTTCTTGTTGTTATTAAAGGACATCAGATTGGTTCCAACTTATAGTGAGCTTGTATAGGGTTTCCAAGGAGCAGTTGGTGGATTTGAACTGCTAATCTTGCAGTTAGTATTTCAGTACTTATCCTACAGCACCACACCAGGAGCCCAGGAAAAACAAATAGTAACAAAGAAGAAGAAATAAACAAGCAGGAGCAAAATAATAATAATAATAACTATTATGAAAAAAGAGGGAAAGGAAAATAAAAAATAAAATAAAAAGAACAACAAAAAATAATACAATAAACAAGCTAGAGAAGGTGAAGAAGAAAAGAAATAGTAAAGAAAAATTCAAGAGAAGCAAAATATAAGAAAGAACAAGAAAAGGAGTATAAAGAAAAAAACAAACCAAAGAAAAGAGAAAAGACAATAAAAAGGAGGGAGGAGAAAGAAAAGGAATAATAGTAATAATAATAAAACAAAAGAGAAATCTAGGAGTGATAGAGGAAAAACTGTGGGGGGGCAGGGGTCCAGGTATAGGTCAGTGTACTCTGCCAGCTAAAGACCTCATGGGTTGGGAGTGAGGGTTTAGTGGGTGAGATACTCGTCCTAGATTGAGTTTCTGGCAGTCTAAGTGTAGTTCATGATGGCTCAGATGGTGGCTGAGGTCAAGGTACTTGTTCCCAAATGGAACCCTTTTGGACCCAGAGTGTAGCTGGAATCTGGAGAGATGATTATGGAAGGAGTTTGCCCACCAGTGGTGGCTGGGGACTCAGTATTGTATGCTTTGCTAGTCTGATGAAGCAGAGTTCATGTACCTTCAGACATAGGGGTGGTGTGCTTGGAGCTTGGTCCATAAAGGTACTTCTCCAACTTCAGGCAGAGCCTAGTCTGTTTAGAAGGGGATGTTACTAGCTGCTGTGTAGGTAAGAGACAGGCTGGCCATGTTTCTGGTCAATAGGAGGGTATGGTGAACAAAGGAAAACTGTTTTTCTCATCGTCAGCCACAGATGTGTATTTGTGCTAGATTGAATGCTGCTTGCAAAAGTTCAAGATGGTAGTTCCACATCAGGCCAGCTGACAATTCACCCATTTGCCTCCTCTTTCACCATTCCCATTCAACTTTTTCTCTTGTTGGTATTTAATCCGTTTCTCTATCTTTTCCTCTGAAGCTCAGGGCTCCAGGATTATCATCTATATTTATTTCAATTGGCCTCTCATGTCTTTGTTCTGGAGGGTCTGTGTAGCCATCAGACTGGAAGGTCTCCAGTTCTGATACATAGATCTTTATAGGAGTATGCATCCTAATATTTCTCCTATAAAGCAGCCGGTGGGCTTGTACAGCTGACCTTGAATTTAGTAGCCAAACACGTAAAGCACAGTGCCACTAGGGCTCCTTGTCTATACACAGAATTCCCTCTTCCAATTCCTTCTTAATTATGTTTTTACATTTCCCAAGAATATGACATTGATGTTGAAATGCAATGAAAGCTGGATTTATGAATTTATTTAGTCTCCTTAATTACATGAAGTCCTGGTGTGGTGCTGTAAGATAAGCACTGTTCTGCTAACCACAAGATTGGTGGTTCAAACCTCCCAGCTGCTCCTTAGAAATCCTATATAGTGTTGCTATGAGATTTGGTGGCACTTAGAAACAACAACAGCAGGGTCATTTAGGGAAAGGAAAAAATTCACTTTACACAGGTAAAATATTGTATTTACTTCCTTCTTTTCTACATAAGCTAACAATATCATTTTCTTTGGGCTTCCACAGATTTTCCTGTTTTCCCTCTTTTATTTCTCTTTGTTTAGATAAATTTTTGTGAACTTTCTTTTTTACCATTTTAGAACCATTAGAATTAATTTGGCTTTTGTCTTCGGATAATTTTGTGCATATATACATATATCACACACATATTTTATTTTTAAGTGCTGTTGAATTGGTTCTGACTCATAGTGACCATGTACAGGGTTTCCAAGGAATGGCTGTTGAGTTTGAACCACCTACCTTGTAATTCAAACCAAACTTGCAGTCCAGTGCTTTATCCCACAGTACTGTACCAGGACTCCCACTTGCTCTCTCTCTCTCTTATTTTTTTGCTGTGGTTGTTGTTGCTATTAAGTGCCATCAAGTTGGTTCTGACTTATCATGACCCCATATAGAGTTTCCAAGGAATGGCTGGCTAGTGGGTTTGAACCACCAACTTTACTGTTCAAACCGACCCTCACAGTCCAGTGTATTATTCTGCAGCACCACACCAGGATTATCTCTGCTGCTCTCTCCCTCTGTCTGTTGCACTCTCATTTTCTCTCTCTCTCTTTAGACATATCTGTATATCCTTGAATGCATCATAACTTGATAAATGTTGTTCTTAGGATAGCTGTAATACAGCACTTAAAAGTATGGTTTCTAGAGCCATGCTGCATTCAAACCTGACTCTACTATTTACTGACTTTGTGTCCTGTGGCAAGTTACTGAACCATTATCTAAAACCAAACCTATTTTATAGGGTTGCTATGAGGATAAATGAGGTATTTGTAAAGAACTTAGCATTGTGCTAAGTTAAAAATCAGTTGTCTTTGAGTTGACTCATCTCCATGAGTGTCAGAGCAGTTTTGTCTATAGAGTTGTGTCTATAGAGTTTTCAATGGTTGATTTTCAGAAGTTAATTGATTTCTTTCAAGGGGTCTCTGAGTGAACTCTGACCTCCAACCTTTTGGTTGGCAGCCAAGTGTTCTGTTTACCACCCTTCACAAACTCTGCCATATAGTTGTTAACTGCTGTTGAGTCACTTTGGTTTATAGCAGCCCTGTATAGTGTTTCTGAAGTATAAATCTTTGCAGGAACAGAAAGCCTCATCTTTTGCCTACTCTGTACACCATACAGTTAGTGTATGTTAGCTGCTCTTAATATCCATGCTACCATTATTACACAATCTTCTAATTTTTAAAATGCTGTTAAGTATATCGTCCTACTCAGCCCTTCATTATTGTCATAACTGGGTCATCCTAAGTTATCTCTGCTTCAGGCCTTACCTTACTGAATACTGGTATTAATTTATTTCTCTTTAATTTATCAAGGGACTTCTACTTGCTACTAATTTTACATGGCCAACATCTCCCTGTGTGTCCTTGAGCTGAGATGTAGGAGATCAAATAAGTAGAAAAAAATGCTAATTGTGTAGTCTTCCAGCTGTTCACTTACTTGTTTTTCAAAATCCACTCTTAGAAACAAACAGGGGACAGGAAGAAGACTGTTGTTCTAAATTAGAATGTGAATTAATGTGTTTTGGACATAAAAACTTGAACTTTTCCATTTCTTCAAGCCTAGAGTACATGAACTACAACTTGTAATGTATTTACTAAATGAAAAGGTCAAAGACAATGTGGCACTAGGGAAATGTCTGCTTCTGTTGCAGAAATTCTTTTTGTAGGTTCACTTTAGAATGGGTGTGCTTAGGGTTCACCTCAGTTCTGGGAAAGCAGGGACAGTGAGCTCAATTTTGGAGCATGGAGAGAAAGTCTTTTTTGATTTCTTTCTGTCTCTTAATGCTTGAATGAGATAGATTGACTTGGCAGCAGCTAAAGTCATAGTTTATTTTCTATTTTGTCCTATAAAGGGGTTATTATTCTTAAATCTGGGATTCCCTCAATAATCCTCATTGGGGCAGATGAGTGGGTCTGACCATACTCACAGGACAGAGCAGAACCCCCAGGTAATACATGGGGATAGTGGGGAGAAAAGAGTTATTCCCATTTTATTTGAGGGAGAAATTAAGCTTCCCTTTGCTTTTGTGTTCCAACCCATTGTCTTTTATTGAAATTAAGACATCAATGAGAAAAATCTTGAAACTTTTGGAATCTCACCTAGAAATTAAAAGATTATTTATTTATTGAAAATAAAATTAAGGTAAATCCTGTTTCTTCTCCATGCTGTCTTTACTTAGGACACAATTATATAAAATGTATTTAAGTTGCAATAGGAATTTCATCTGATAAACTTAGCGTTCTTTTATTATATAGTTGTTTTACTTTGGTCCATTAATATTCCTGGAAATCTGTTTTCTCATATAGAAAATGAGGGAAGTTGAAATAGATTAGCTATAAAGCTCCTACCACATATAAAAACACTGGGATTCTATTCCACCCTTAATGTAGTGTTACAGCAGTTTTAGATTCATGGTGAAGTGAATGGAGAGGTGAAGCAGAGTTTCAGATTTTATTAAGTCAGCTGACTCAGAGGATCTAATTTCTCCAGATTCTGAGCCCTGAATGGAGGGTAACACGGACCTGTATGGGGTCAGAGTCATGGAGGGGCCAGGCTGCATACCTGTTTGAGGGCAGGGGGAATACTAGGAAGATAGGTCCCATTCAGTAACCTGATTAGCATTTTAGCTTGCCTCCTTGGGCAGAGAGGGCAGTGAATGATTTTTACCTTTTCTTGCTCATTTCCCCCTCCCCCTTTGATGCCTTTTGGGACCTTTTGCCCAGGGGCATCATCTAAATGTTTCCTAAGGAATGGTATTTTGGTATTGATTTGGATTGTTGGTACCCTATTCCATTGATTATTGTTTAATGGCAGTTCCCATGGCCCTGATTGCTAGTGGGAGTAGGCATGGACTGATTAAGCAAATTCCAAATAAAACAGGACTCCACCCACAAGGGTCTTGAATCCTTTAAAGGTGAAGAATTACCCTCCCCATAGGCTCTGTGGGTTCCACCCGTTCCAGGTTTGCACATGGACCTGGGCAACTTTCTGCATTTTTTACAAGGTCTTCTACTGCCAGATTCTAGTCATCTACTTGTATGTAGCAGTTAGCAAAATTAACCTTCTCACATACCCCTCCTCCTTCCAAAAGCCAGTAAATATTTTAGGGCTAATCTATTTTAATAGATGGCATTTAGTATCTGGGTCTGTTAACACGCAAGAAGGGTTAGGGCCACCTCAGTTCCATTGGTTATAGATTCAGTTACCTAGGAGGGTGCCCTCTCTTTTATAGCAACTATAGAAGAGTAGCATGGTTACTGTTTGGCCCACCTTGGTGGTGTGGGTGTATAGCTTACACAGATTTCTTCCTTTCCCACATCGCAAAGTCTAATTAAAATGAGTCCCATGCATCTGCATGAAATCAACCTGTTCATTTTCAAGGGGTTGTTTACTTGATATTGGTGCAGGACAGCCTGTCTTGGGATTGTTCTTGAGGCAGGTAACAGTCAGAGATAGCCTCCTGAATGATTTTTTTTTTTTTTTAATTCTTGTTCTAGTGCCTTTGGACTAATGAACTAAGTTAAGGCCTCTGTCCTGTAGTGTGTCATTTCATGGATTCATTTAAGAAGAGCAGATGCTAGTTTTCACAGGATCAGAACCATTCTATTAAAAAGCCATTTACCTTTTAGCTTTTAACTTCTCAGAACAATTTCATTGTCATTTACTTTCCATTCTTTAACCCCTTTCTCCTATCCTTCTGTCTTAGTTGTACTAAAGTCCTCTGGGTACACATTCAGTTTTTCTTGCCAGCATTTCTAATGCCCTTGTCAGTGCAATCAGTTCAGCATTTTTTTTTTTTTTTTTTTGAGCTAAGATTCCCAGCAGGAGGGCTATTGCCTCTACCCAGTCTTGTAAGATTGGAGTCCTGGTGTGGCACTGTGGGTTAATGCGCTGGACCACAAAGTCGTTTGAACTGCAAGGTCAGCGGTTCAAGCTCACCAGCCTCTCCTCAGAAACTATACAGGGTCACTATGGGTCAGAATCGACTCATCGACACTTAACAACAAGTCTTGTAAGATTACTATTGCACACCCTGCTATCCAAGTCCCTTTTTCCATGTAACTACTTCTGTTCACAAACAACGTCTAGTCCACCACATACAGTTAAACAGGTCAGGTTGGCTGGAAAATGCTTGGTCAACGATTTCTATACAATCATGGTTCAATCCTCCAGTTGCCACATCAGGGAGAAGAATGGCAGGTTTAGTTGCCCTACAATTCACAGGGTAATAGTCAGATTGTCCAGTAAAATAACCTGGTATTGCCTATCTGTCCTGTTGTGAGCCATAGGCTTCCCTTCTTTAGCAGCAGAGAGGCGGCTTTGTTGCGGACCGTGTAAGACTGGTCAGAGGTTCAAGGCCCTATAGGCCTGAGTGTAACAAATGAAGCCACTTGGCAGTTAATAGCAAATTGTTTTTCATCAAATTGTTTAGTCATATTTATTTAATTCCAAACATGAGCCCTGGATGTCCACAGAGAAATGCAATATTCCCCTAAGTTTCTAAGGTCAAGATTTCCACCCTAGAACGAAGGCAGTAAAACTTCCTCAGAGGACGAACAAGGACAGGTTTACTGGGATTAAGCAGGGAGGCTCTGGAGAGGAACTGCCCGGGGTATATTCACTTGGGGTGGAGCAGTAAATTCTAGGAATACGGGATTAAGGACAATGGGGACAATGCCCTCAGACCACCCTGGGTTCAATCAGTTTGATCCAAGTGAAGGTTAAACCCAGTAAGGAAGAAAGGAATATTGGTTTAAGTAAGGTTTACTGGCTTAATTTATCTTAAAGATTATCTTGTCTGAATAATACCATTCTTCTTCTGTAAAGATCCCTCCCCGCTTGGTGTGAAGCTCCTCCCCTGAATAAAGCAGAGGCCTGAGCCGCCCCAGGTGTACATTACTGGTTGGAAGGCATAGAGTAAAGATAGCAGTGCATTACTGGTTGGAAGACATGGAGTAAAGATTGCAGGGCAGTGAGTTGCTGCCTGCAGAGGCCATGATGCCTGTAGTCCCAAGCCTGCCCACCAGTGATGTATTCACCCTGGCTTTGGGGTGCCTCATTGTCTCCCTTCTTCTGTTTGTCTGTGTATTCTTTCACTATCCCTATCGCCGCTGGATCTCCCCTCCTCGTGAACCAAACACTCATGACAACTATGTCGAAGGCAGACCCTGACACGGCTTGATAGGGACGGGGGCAAGCTGGCCAGAATGAATTTCTCAGCCTCTTTTCTGAGAGTATATTGGTTTCTGTGGGATGGTCAGTTTCCAGGCTTTAATCAGACCTCGATGGGGGATGCTTCTTGGCTCTCCCCGGAGATCCGCTAGTCCACACGGGGGTTTTACCTGATTGTCCATCTCCTCAGGCCAATGTGACTGGTTTCCTGAGTCTGAATCAGTAATCACCAGGCATGTTTCAGAAAGCTGTTTGAACATGGAACTCTGGAAGCAGGTCCTGGCCCACTAAGGTGACCAGTCAGTTATTTTCTCTTCCCCCATGAAGCAGTCCAGGGGTTTCAGGAAGAACTGGTCCTGAGGCTTTCCTGAAATCTCAGTCATCATCACTATCCCCATTATTATTTTCAGCTGAGGTCCCATAAGTGGAGCAATAGGGGTGGCAGAGGTTGATGCCAAATCATGCTGGCTCCCTCACCCCCTGACAATATTAGTCTTCTGCAGACAATAAAACTTGTTCCACAATCTATTGAGTTTGATGACTTTTTCTACCCTGAGATTTGGGCATTTATTTTTCTCAGTGTCCAGGTTTTTGTATAAGCACATCGGTCGGTCCTTGCTTAAGGCCCTTGTTCCTTTCCAGGGTCCTCCCTGGGGTCCCACAGGCTTACCTCTAGTGGTCTTTTAGGAGGACAATTATGGCTTGAAATTTATTGTGCTCTTTGCTGTTAAATACCTCGAAAGTGATGTCCACCAGTTGGGATGGATTCATGCCAATTGCCCTGTCAAATTTCTGCCATGTCTTTCTAAAATCCTGGGTGCTCTGGGAGATAAAAATCATATTAACCATTCAGATATTTGCTGAGTTCTCAGGATCAAGGTGTGTACTTACAGTAAACTTGGTAGATTCATTTAAAGAATTTAGAGGGGTCCACAGTTGGCATCTACTGAATTGCTTGTACCATGTTCAAGTTTTTTGTTTTTGTTTTTTTTTTGTTTAGGAATTCCCTTTTTTAGACCTCTGAGAATGCACCTTTTATAGTGCTCCAGTGTAGCATAGTGGCTACAAATCAGGCTGTGAACCACAAGGTCAGCAATTCGAAACCACCAGCTGTTCTGCAGGAGAAAGATGAAGCCCTCCACTCCCACAAAGATTTACAGTCTCGGAAACCCTGCACAGGGTCACCATGAGTTGAAACCAACTGCACAGCATACAGCCATCAACACCACTAGTCATGGCAGGCCCATCTAGATTTTAATTTGTGTCAGCTAGAGGAATTGCCTTACTGGGGGGCAAGCGTCCTGTTCACGTGTTTTTTGCTTGTTTTGTTTTTTGGGGATGCATGCTGTTTTGTCCCATGACTTATCTCAGACAAGCCTTTTTCATTCCTTGTCAGGAGCATTGTTAACAGAGCCTCAATATCTGCCCAATTAGGATGATGGGTAGCAAAATAGTGGTTATTAAATTTGTTCTTTTAGTTAGGTCATCCTATTGTGGCACTGTGCATCAATGTGCTGGGCCACCAAGTCTGTCCAAACCAAAAGGTCAGAGGTTCAAGTCCACCAGCTGCTTCTAGGAAAACTCACACAGGGTCACCATGAGTAAGAACTGACCCAGCAGCACTGAACAACAACATCTCAATATGAAGGCTTTGAATTTTTCCTACTTAACAAGTACAAGAGAGAGACAGAAGTATGCATGTGCCCAGTAATATCCTGCGGTTTGCCCTTCCGTACTTAATTCTGTGAGCATCTGCAGAAGGGGTATTGCCTTGCCTCTGTTCCAGGTAGCCCTCTACCAAAATGGGTCCCTAGAAGGATATGGTATAGAGAAATCACTTCCAAACTGCTTTCCTCAGTGGCTGAATATGGCCGGGCAAGTTCATTAGGTCAAGTTATAATTTTCTCTAATGGCAGCAGCTGGGGTATCAAAGGTTGTAATAAGACGAGGTTGCTCTGGTATCGTAGTGGTTACAAATTGGGCTGTGAGCCGCAAGGTCAGCAGTTTGAAACTACCAGCTGTTCTGAGGGAGAAAGATGAGGCTTTCTGCTTCTGTAAAGATTTACAGCCTCAGAAACACTGTACAGGGTTGCTATGAGTCAGAACCGACTCCACGGCACATAACAACAACAACAACAATCAAAAGCTGTATTTCACAAAAAGTAACCATTTATATCTCTTTGTATATTCATGTACAGGCTTGCTTAGAACTGTTTTTACCTAATATTCATCTGTATTCATTTTTCCTCTGCCTGGCTTTCATATTAGCGATATAAGTGCATTATAGTACATATGCACTATGTAACTTACATCTTCTTGGAATTCCAGGTTGATTTCAGTTTCTTAAACATAAATACAAGACTAAAACATAGTAATTTTACAAACAAATAGACAATCTGACAGTGGTTTAATAATTTAAGCTGTAAGATGGTATAATAATTTTATGGATCCATTCAAAGGTAATTTTTCCCATCATCTAGATCATTCACTGGCCAAGCTGTATTACAGTAAAACACCATTTCCTTTGATGTCATAGGAGGATACCCAGATGAAACAAGTTAGAATTATGTTTTACAATGCTTTTCTTTCAGATTGAGGCCTATATTTATTT
>NW_006408777.1:861869-864203 GCF_000296735.1 Chrysochloris asiatica | reverse complement strand
ATGAGTCAGAACTGACTCCACGGTACTTAACAACAACAACAACAACAACAACAACCATGCCCTGATGTGTGTACCTAGAATAACACAAAAGGGGATCTCAAAGTGAAGGCGGAGGTGAGTTCAGGAAGACACAGGGCTGAAGACTCCCAAGAAAAGATTCAACAGACAGATCCAGAATTTGCTGCTTCATTTTGGGTGGACATGCATATCTTTTCAAATGCAAATGTCTCAACTCAGGTTCTGGCTCAAGCTACCACCTCAAAGTTCTAATGAATCCAATCAAATGTAGGCCAAAGGCCAGCTTACAAACTTTCCGTAATCATAATTCCCAATATTCCTATTACACATTTTACAATAATAAACAGAAGGCAATATTTATAAGGTAATCGAACACATTAACCTTTAAAACACAAGTTCCCTACACCCTGGACTGTCCCCATCCAAAAACATATGGCCTTAGGCCAGTTCTGGGTGAGCTTGTATCTTTCCAAATGCAAATGTATCAACTCAGGTTCTAGCCCAAGATACCATCTCAAAGTTCTAATGAATCCAATCAAGTATAGACCAAAGGCCAGTTTACAAACTTTCCATAATCATAATTCCCACCCCCACCCCACCCCCATCCCCACTTTTTTTAATCTGTCAACATATCTCCCAAGGCTGTGGGTTCACCATGAGAATTCCCATTGTACTTAAGTGTATGTAGTGCCCTACGGCTCACTCAGATTCCATAGTTGGAGCCCTAGAACCATACAGACCAGGTGCTACAAGCTGCCCTTCAGTAACATATACACTCTCATTCAACCAGCCACATAGAGTTTATGGTGGTTCCATGCCTTCTTTTGGGGAGTCCTTGACTGAGACCTCTAAGTGAGGCCTTGGAAAGGGATCAACCTTCCACTTCTGTCCGTGCCCCAGGGCATACCTGTTCCAGAAATCTTGGCTGGTTTCTCTGGTTCTACCTCTCCTTTTGAGTCCGGTCAGGACAGATGGGTGCAGCGGCTGGCTACCCCCACTTGGAGGAGGAGGGACCATCAAATGTGATGGTGGCACACCATCTCATCCACAGAGGGGAGCTTGCCATTAGTCACTCCCCAACTCTGATCCAGTGGCTCAAGGGGCCAGTGCGGTCAACTTCCCAGTCAGGGAACCAAATGTTACAGCAGTTTTAGATTCATGGTCGAAGAAACCGAGGCCACTCAGAAAGAAAGTAAAGCAGAGTTTCATATTTTATTAAGCCGGCTGACTCAGAGGAGCAAATTTTTCCAGATTCTGATCCCTGAATGGAGAGTAACACAGGCTCATGTGGAGTCAGAGTGAAGGAGGGGCCAGGCTGCATACCTGTTTGAGGACAGGGGGAAAACTAGGAAGGTTGGTCCCATTCAGTAACCTGATTAGCATTATAGCTTATCTCTTAGGTGGGGAAGATTGGTCCCATTCAATAACCTGATTAGCATTTTAGCTTGCCTCCTTGGGCAGAGAGGGCAGTGAATGATTTTTACTTTTGCCTGTTCAGTAGAAAGAAATACACTCCCTTACCAGCCAGCTCTAGGTAATGTGCTAATTTTTTTTTATAAACATTGCTGATATAGCATCTATTTTCTGTTTTTAATGAAATGGAGAACAATGTGACCCATTTAAAAAGTGGATCAAGAGAGTATTACCCACCAATCATCAATCTTTCCATTTAATTATATTGATAAGGACTATATGATAGAAACAATTCTTTGTTGCAAAATTAACAGTGGTCAAGACTATTTGATAATACTATATATGCAATCTTTAATAGATCTGAAAACGGATTTAATAGTTGTTGCCAATTCAATTTGGGTGAGCCAAGAAAAAGGAAAAAATTCACTTTTGTGTTCATTTTTCCTGAATGACTAAACAGTTAAAAAGACATGTGGCTTCTGTAAATCATTGTTGTTCAGTGCTGTCAAGTCAGTTATGACTCGCAGCAACCTTGTGGTTAGCAGCCCAGTGCTTAGAAAACTATAATTGCTATTTACAGTGTGGGGTATTTTGGATCCAGAAATGATTACTTTTCAGATCATAAGAATTTTATTTTTCGGTTTTTAGAAAACATTTATTCTGCTGCTTTTAACTGATTGGAATACCTAAAACGGGGCTACAGCGTACCTGGTGAACGAGGCTTTCTGAGGAGCCTTTGCAATACATAAAACTATAGGTAGAAACCAGAACCACATCAAGATCACCAGAGATGAGAAATCTACACTTGAAGGGACGAGCTGACGAGACTGGAACAGTGAGAAGAACAAAAGATACATCTCGAATGGAAGACCTACAGGAAAAACACAACACAATGGAGACAGA
>NW_006408777.1:856890-860945 GCF_000296735.1 Chrysochloris asiatica | reverse complement strand
GGATGCCTGAGATGGAGACAGAGATGATGACATGGAGGGATGAAGCAGCTGGGGACTTTGGATCCAGAGAGGGAGAGGAACTGTGGACTGAAGACTGAGGGGGGAGGGAGGAGTGTAGAGCACGGGCTTCTAGGGTATGCCCTTTTTCGGAAGACGATGCATGGAGGGGATTGGAACCATGGCAATGTAATGATATATGATGGAATTAATATGAAACTGAGGTTCTCTATTGTAAATTATCATATAATTCACAATAAAACATTAAAAAGAAAAGAAAACATTTATTCTGAGTTAAAAGATTTTCTAGGAAAGATGGGAAAGTATCTGAAAGACTGGGAGACACCATTATTGTAACGAATCACTCAATTCATGAATGTACATAGTTTCCTAAATTCCACCTATCTCACAATCTGGCTAGTGTCTATCAATAGGTGATAGGTAGAATGCAATTTTCAAAGAATCATTTCCTTAGTGAAGAAAGGCTTTCAAAAACAGCACCATTATAAAAATTAACTAAAAATGAATGAATGACTTAAAAATAAGAGCTAAAACTATAGGAATTGTAAATACAAAGCAGTAAATCTTCATGGCATGCATTGGACAATGGATTCTTAGATATGACACCCAAAGCATGAATAACAAAAGATAACAGGGTGAAGAGACAACCTACAAAATAAGTGAAAATGTCTGAGGATCATGTATGTGATAAGACAGTCACTTCATGGGAAAAACATGTGGCAGTCAACTTCCATAAAGATGACAGGCTTGGAAATCCTCTGAACAATTCTCCTCTGATCTACAGCACCATGATGAGTCAGAATGAGTCAGAATCAACTCAATGGCAAGGCTCAACAAAAAAGACAAACAACCCAATCAAAATATGAGCAAAGAAATTGAACAGACACTTTTTCAAAGAATATATGCAAATGTGGAATAAGCATATGAAAATATATTCATCATCATTAGTCATTAGGGAAATGCAACTACTAACACAATGAGATGCCAGTTCATACACACTAGGATGGTTATTATCAGAAACACAGAAATAAACAATATTTAGTGAGGTTTTAGAGAAATTATGAAGGTGAGTCAAAATTATCTGTCCTCTGGTTATATTAAAACACCCATCCATGTTTATAGCTGATGACAGCATTGACATGCACATGAAATGGTTCTGTCGAATATAGGAGCAACAGTGAATTTTGTGGCAAATCATTTACAAATCAGTCATGGCTCTGGCTATGAAACAATTCATGACAGACTTGGGTTTCAAAAGTTTGTGCAAGATGGATATCGAAATAACTCACAGAAAAGCATAAACAGAAGTCTTTGGACAGCAGCAACCAAAATCTGGATGATACTCAAAGGAATTTGAAATTTTCTTTTTAAAAAAATTATTACTGGTGATGAGACATGGATTCATCACTATGAGTCTGAGAGTAAATGGCAAAGTGTGAAATGGAAACATCCTCAATCGCAGACCAAGAAAAACTTCAAAAGTAAACCATCAACTAGAAAATTGATGCTTACCATTTTCTGGGCTTCTCAAGGGCCAGTATTAGAACACTATCACTTGTCTGTTAGTTTGTTTTACTGTGGTGGCTTGTGAATTGCTGTGATTTTGGAAGCTATGCCACAGGTATTTTAAATACCAGCAGGATCACCCATAGTGGACAGCTTTCAGATAAGCTTCCAAATGAAGACAGAGTAGAAATAAGGGGAGAGAAACTATTTCCAAATATTTAGTCACTGAAAACATTAATAGCAGTGAAACACTGTCAAATACAGTGCCAGAAAATGAGCCCCTCATGTTGGAAGACACTCAAAATGCAACTGGGGAAGAACTGCCTCCTCAAATTAGAGTTGACTGTGATGAAGTGAATGGAGTAAAGCTCTTGGGACCTTCATTTGCTGATGGGGTACAACTCATAATGAAGAGAAACAGCTGTAAATACCATTAATAATCAGAACATGGAATGTACAAAGCATGAATCTAGGAAAATTGGAAATTGTCAAAAATGAAATGGAACACACAAACACTGATATCCTAGGCATTAATGAGCTGAAATGGACTAGTATTGGCGATTTTGAATCTGACAATCTCATGGTTTACTGTGATTGACAGATTCAAATTGAAGAGAAATGGTATTGCATTCATTATCAGAAAGAACATACCAAGCAAGATCTGTCATGAGGTACAATGCTGTCCGTGATGGAATAATATGCTTGTGCTTGCAGGGAAGAGCAGTTAATTAGACTATTATTCAAATTTATGCACCAAGCACTACAGCTAGTGAGGATAAAATTGAAGAATTCTACCAACTTCTTCCGAGTCCTGGTGTAGTGCTGTGGGGTAATATGCCAGATTGTAAAGGCATTTGAACTGCAAAGTCGGTGGTTCAAGATAAACAGCTGCTCCTTGGAAACCCTATAGAGGGTTGCTATGGGTCGGAACAAACTCTACAGCACTTAACAACAACCGCCAACTCCTTTAGTCTGAAATTGATCAAACATGCAATAAAGATGTACTGATAATCACTGGCGTTGGAATGCAAAGGCTGGAAACAAAGAGGAAAGATCAGTACTTGGCAAAAATGACGTTGGTGATAGAAATGATGCTAAAGATCACATGATAGATTTCTGCAAGACCAATGATATGTTCATTTCGAATAACATTTTGAAAAAGCATAAAAGACAACTATACATATGTACTTCACCAGAAGGAATACACAGAAATCAAATTGATTGTATCTATGAAAAGAGACTATGGAAAAATCTCCATATCATCACCCAAAACAAGGCCAGGGGAAGATTGTGAAACAGGTCATCAATTCTCATAATCAAAGTCAGGTTGAATCTGAAGAAAATGAAAACAAATTCACAAGAGCCAAAATATGACCTTGAATATATCCCACCTGAATTTAGAGATCATCTGAACAGATTTGATACATTGGACACTAAATACTGAAGCCCAGAAGAGCTGTGGGATGACATCAAGAACATCATACATGAAGAAAGCAAAAGGTCATTAAGAAAACAAGAAACGACTTGGGTTTGGGGCTACAGCCAGGGGAGCCAGGTAGGGAATGCTCCAGTGAGAAGGGAGGGAGACCTCACGAAGGAAGCGTTCATATAGTAAACCCACAGCTCCGGAACTATCATAAGATCTAGGTTGTCAGTTTCCCGAACTCGTATTTTTTAAAAATTCACACTACTAAGGAAAATATGGGCATTTTAAGACTTTTGTGGCGGGACCACTTCGGCGACTACTCCACCCCTGCCGAGTTTAAAGGGTGGGGCTAAAGCCAGCCTGTTCAGAAAGTGGTGTTTCTAGCAAAAAAATACACAAAAAACAAATCATCAGGAAACTACACATCCTTCCCTGTCCCAGCTTTAGATCTCAGCTCGGACATCAGAGGAGCAGCTTAGACTCTCCAGCTATCAACCTTGCAACCCGTGGCTGGGCTGCTGCCTGAGTTCGCTGGGCAGGACAAAATCAAGGCAATCTATAAAACCCAAACAGAACAGGTCTCAACCATCCCAAGATTGGCACTGAGCACATGTAGATAACTGACATTCAGAGACCAAAATAGTGGTTGATCTTTCTCTCATTAACTCCCCAATATATATCTGCCCACCTATACTGCAGTGGCTAGAAGAGGGCCCTGAAAGAGGGGTCACCACCACCCCTGCTGGAGGGTTCTATTTTCACACACACTGATGGTGTAGCATGGGAGAGTTGACCAAAGCTGCATCTCTGTTCCAAAGTTTTGTCTATGTGTTTATATTACTTCTGCTTTTGGTCCTTTTGATCACACATCTTTCCTGGAGGTGGGAGCTTTTCCTCCCTACATAACATAAGAAGAGGCAGCAATTGTAGCCATATAGCCAAGTTATAAGCATACACCATAATACGCCACCACTAAGACAAGACCTAACAACACCTGCTACGCATTACAGGTGATAAAGGAAGCCTATCTCCTGATCATCATCATAATAATAATAATAACCATGATGAATAAGAAACAATAAACATTATCGAAACATGTCCAAAA
>NW_006408777.1:853243-854241 GCF_000296735.1 Chrysochloris asiatica | reverse complement strand
TCTAAATGTATAGGAAAATACTACACATCTACAAAAATAAGACAAATAACCCAATTAAGAAATAGGCACAGTATATGAACAGACACTTCACCAGGGAGGAGATCCGGGCAGCCAACAAACATATGAGGAAATGTTCATGATCACTGGCCATTAGAGAGATGCAAATCAAAACAGTGAGATATCATCTCACACCAGCAATAACAGCAAAGATAAACAAAGTTAAGGACAGTAAATTCTGGCTGGGATGTGGAGAGACTGGGACACTCCTGCAAAATGGTCCAACCTCTCTGGAAAACAATACGGCATTTCCTCAGAAGGTTGAAAATAGAAATACCATATGATCCAGCAATTCCTCTACTTGGTATTTACCCACAAGAAGAACGAGCCACAACACGAGAATATATATGCACACCATTGTTCATAGCAGGACTATTTACAATAGCAAAGAGTTGGAGACAGCCAAAATGCCCATCAACTGAAGAATGGATAAACAAACTGTGGTACATACACACAATAGAATATTATACTACCTTGAAGATTAACAAGGAAGCTGCAAACCACCAGTTAACATGGATGAACCTTGAGGGCATTATGTTGAGTGAAATTAGTCAGTCACAAAAAGAGAAATACTGCGTAGGACCACTACTGTAAAAGACTAAAAACAGAACCCATACTAAGTGGGGTGGGGAGATTCTTTGCTGATTGCTGGGATGTAAGAAGTGGGGTGAGGGGAGGGACAGAAAGGTAGAGCACAGGGCAGGGAATAGACACAGGATAATTAGGGTGCTGGGGAGGGGACAATACACAAAAGGGAAGAGGGGAATGAAAGAACAAAGCAGAGGGGAGAACAAGTATTCAGGTTCGCATGTGCTAAGTGGGACTGAGGTAAATAATAATGTATACACAACCTTGGAATAATAGGGCGAGTGCGTACATGGAGTGAGACATGGTTGGAATAGAGGAAAAGGGGAAAATAATGTTAAGATGCTTGGCTGTCT
>NW_006408777.1:838098-852094 GCF_000296735.1 Chrysochloris asiatica | reverse complement strand
GGAGAGCGGAACCCTACCCAGAGAGGCAGCGATCCCCGAGATGGAGGCAGAGATGATGACGTGGAGAGATGGAGCAGCTGGGGACTCAGGACCCAGGGAGGAAGAGGGGCTGTGTACTGACGACTGGGGGTGGGGGGGAGCAGGTTTATAGAAATGTACCCTTTCATTGATTGGTGATACGTGGAGGTGATTGAAAAAAAAAAAGACAAGAAAGAAGGAAAAGACCAAAATGGATGTCAGAATAGAAGCTGCATAGATCCAGCATAGGGATACTAAAGCTAATGGAAGAAATGAGGAGGTACAAGAACTAAACAGCAAATTTCAAAGGTCAGCTTGAGAAGACAAAGTGAAATATTATAATGAAATGTGCGTAAGACCTGGAGTTAGAAAACAAAAAGGGAAGAACATGCTCAGCATTTCTCAAGCTCAGGGAACTAAAGCAAAAATTCAAACCTTGACTTGCATTATTGAATGATTCTCTGGGCAAATTATTGAATAATGCAGAAAGCATCAAAAGAAGGTGGAGGGAATACACAGAGTCACTGTACCAAAAGGAAATGGTTTCTGTTCAACCATCTCAAGAGTTAGCATATGATCAAGAGCCATTGATCTTGAAAAAAGAAGTACAAGGTGCATTGAAGGAATTGGCAAAGAACAAGGCACCAGGAACTGATGGAATACAAATTAAAATATTTCAACAAACTGATGCAGCACTGGAAGTACTCACTCATCAATGCCCAAAAATTTGGAAGACAACTACCTGGCCAAATGATTAGAATAGATCCATATTTGTGACCATTCCAAGGAGAGGTGACTCAATGGAATGTGGAAATCGTCATTGACATCCCATGTGAGTAAAGTTTTATTACAGTCAATTCAGAAACACCTGCAACCATACACTGACAAAGAATCCAGAGGTTCAAGCCAGATTCAGAAGAGGGCATTGGACAAGGGAAATCATTGTTGACATCAGATGGATCTTGGCTGAAAGCAGAGGATACCAGAAAGATGTTTACTTGTGCTTAATTGACTACACAAAGGCTTTTGATTGTGTGGATCATGACAAGCTATGGACAACATTGTGAAATATGAGTATTCCGGAACATTAATTGTGTTCATGAGGAGCCTGTACATAGACCAAGAGGCAACTGTACAAACAGAATAAGGGAACATTGAATGGTTTAAAATTAGGAAAGATGTGCTCCAGGGTTGTATTCTTTCACCATACTTATTCAACTTGTATGCTGAACAAATAACCCGAGAAGCTGGGTTATACGAAGAAAAATGTATCACCAGGATTGGAGGAAGACTCATTAACAACCTGAGATATGCAAATGATACAACCTTGCTTGCTGAAAGTGAAGGGGACTTAAAATACTTACTGATGAAGATCAAAGACCACAGTCTTCAATTGCATCTCAATGTAAAGAAAACAAAAATTCTTACCACTGCACCAATAAACAACATTCTTATTAATGGAGAAAAGATTGAAGTTGTCAAAGACTTCATTTTTCTTGGGTCAACCATCAACAGTTATGGAAGCAGCAGTCAAGAAATCAAACGATGTATTGCATTGGGCAAGTCTGCTGCACAAGACCTTTTTGAACTGTTGAAGAGCAAAGATGTCAGTTTGAGGTCTTAGGTGCACCTGACTCAAGCCATGGTATTTTCAATAACCTCAGATGTATGTGAAAGTTGGACAGTGAATAAGGAAGACTATAGAATAATTGATGCATTTGAGTTATGGTGTTGGAAGTACCATGGACTTCCAAAAGAACAAATAGATTTGTGTTGGATGAAGTACAGCCAGAGTGCTCCTTGGAAACCAGAATGGCCAGTCTTCATCTCTCATACTTTGGACATATTGTCAGGAAGGATCAGTCACAGGAGAAGGATATCATGTTTGTTAAGGTGGAGGGTCAGGGAAGAAGAGGAAGACCCCCAGCAAGATGGGTTGGAAAAGTGGTATCATCAATGGGTCAAGTATATAGCAATGATTGTGAGGTTCACCCAGGACTGAGCAGTGCTTTACTCTGTTGTGCATAGGGTCACTATGAGTCAGAATTGACTCTATGGCACCTAAAAACACCACCAACAATAGAAGAAAGGTTCAATCAACAGTGCTTGTTACAATGAGATACTCACTGAAGAGCTGAAGCCTAAATTTCTGATTAAATGTGGAAGTCTGCTATCCAAGGGCATTGTTGTTTTACATGACAATGCATGTATACACATCTCTGCCTTCACTGTTGACACTCTGCAAAACTTCGTTTTGTGGAATTAAGCATTCTCCCCATAGCCCTGATTTTGCTCCATCAGACATTCACCTTTTTGTTGTTCTGAAAGCAGCCCTTGGAGGATGAAGATTCACTTCTGATGAAGAAGTGAAGACAGTAGTGCATCTGTGGCTCCACTTCAGCCTAAAACATTTCTTTAGTAAGGGAATACAAAAGCTTGTTGACAGATGGATAAAATGTATTGAAAAGGAAAGAGATTATGTCAAAAATGGTGTACTTAAATTGCTATCAGGACTTGACTGTGAGTGTTGCAAATGTAAAGGTAGATGTTTTGTAACAAAAGGAGGGGAGTGGTTGATCTTGCAGTTCAGGAGCAAAGGACCCCAGGACCATCAAGGGAGAAGAGTGGATGGAGTGTGGGACACTATCCAGAGAACCAGTGACACCAGAGATGGAGGCAAAGACAATGACATGGAGAGAAGGAGTAGCTGAGGACTCTGGACTCAGGGAGGGAGAGGGGCTGTGTGCTGATGGCCAAAGGGCAGGCTTTCAAGGTGTATCCTGTGGTTATTTGAACAGTTACATATTCCTTAGTGCTTTGGTGTACATTAAAAACAACAACAAAACAGGGAATGGAAGCAAATGTTGTTGAATGATGCATGGAGGGAGTCATTGCAATGAAACAAATTATGATAGGATGAATGTAAACTATCCCATGTAAACTATCACTCAATTCACAATAAAAACTTTTAAAAAATGGTGTATTTACCTTTTCAAAAATTTAATTAAAATATATTCCAAAGCCAGAGTGTGAATAATTTTTGTTTCACCCTTGTAGAACCTTCTTCTATTGTTGATGGGAATATAAAATGGTGCATTCACTATGGACAATCGTTTGGGGTTCTAAAACATCTAAAATCTTCATGTTGTTGTTGCTGTTGCTAGTTGGTTCCAACTCAAGGTGACTCTATGTACAACAGAATGAAACACTGCCCATTTCTGGATCATCACCACAATTTTTGCTACAGTTGAGACCATTTTTGCTGCCACTGTGTCAGTCCATCTCATTGGGGGTCTTCTTCTGATGTCCTCCTTCAGGGAATGATCACTCCTGATAGCATGTCTCAAGTATCAGAGACATCCTGGCTGCTATGGGGCATTGTGGCTGCCTTTCTTGCGAGACAGATTTGTTTGTTCTCCTGGCAGTCCATGATACTTTAATAAGCTTCTTCAACACCATAATTCAAATCCATAGTTTCTTCTAGTATACCTTATTTATTATCCAACTCTTATATGCATATGAGGTGATTGAAAATACCATGGCTTGAGTCAGGCACACCTTAGGCGTCACACTGACATCTTTGTTCTTTAATACTTTAAGGAAGTTTTTTGCAACAAATTTGCCTAATGCAATAATACATCTTTTGATTTCTTGACTGCTGCTTTCATGAGTATTACTTGTGGATCCAAGCAAATTAAAGTCTTTGATTGCTTCAATGTTTTCTCCATTTATCATGATGTTACTTATTAGTCCAGTGTTTAGGATTACTGCTTTTTTTACATTGAGTGGAAATACATACTGAAGGATGTATTCTTTTGACTTCATCATCATCATTATTTCTTTTTGCAACTTGAAAATAAATATATTCACAATCTGTAACTTTACATTCTCCCTAGCCACCCCCACAACCTTGGGAGAGCACAGGAAATCCAATGAGTCTTTAAAATGTCAGTGTAGCATCTGCACTGTGAACACAATATACTCCCCGAAGAAATATTCTTTGACCAAAGTGTCTCTCATTTCTCCGTGTGGTTTTGCTTATGTTTCCGGGTTATGGTTTTTCATTCTTCTTATTCTAAACCCAAAGTTCTAAACAAAACACACAGATATCTGAGGGAACTATGAGGTAAATATGTGTACATTCTATAGCATAAATCTGTATACTTACATATTACATGCATAGTGGTTAGATACACGTAAGTAGTGGAGGTAGTAAAAGTAATTTAAAAGGGTTTACTTTGTCATTTTTAAGGGTAAAAAACAAAAAGATTTAAAGCATATTCTGTGTTAATATTCACAAATCTGTAGACTAAAATTCATTGGTTTCAAGTAAAAAGATGCTATTTTTTTTCAGACTTGAGAGTAAAGTACTAAAATGTAGACTCTGTAGTAGTTTTCTAGATGTAGAGGGACATTTGCAGGTGAGGTAACTTCATCATTATTTTAAGTCTTCTTCATTTCCAGCAAACAAGACTGTGTCATCTGCATATGCCAGATTGCTAATGAGTCAGTCTATCCTCAATCCTGATGCCACATTCTTCTTCATATGATCCAGTTTCTCAGATTATTTGCTCAGAATGGGGAAAGGATACAACCCGGATGCACACCTTTCCTGATTTTAAATCATTCAGTGTCCTCTTGTTCTGTTCTAACTAATGCCTCTTAGTCTATGTTCAGGCTTCTTGTGAGCAATGTTATCCATAGTTTGTCATGATCCACACAGTTGAAAATCATTGCATTGTCAATAAAGCACAAGTAAACATCTTTCTGGAATTCTCTACTTGCAACCAAGATCCATCTTATGTCAGCAATTATATTTCTCATTCCACTTCCTCATCTGAATCTGGGTTGAACCTCTGGAAGTTTCCTGTCAAAATATGGTTGCGGTTGTTTTTTTAATGGTCTTTAGCAAAATTTTACTTGCACATGATATGAATGATACTGTCTGATGAGTTCTGCATTCTGTTGGGGCATCTTTCTTTGGAATGGGCATAAATATGGATCTCTTTCAATCAGTTGGCCAGGTAACTGTCTTTCAAATTTCTTGGCACAAATGAGTTAATGTCTCTGGTGCTGTATTAGTTTGTTGAAAGATTTCAATTTGTAGTCCATAAATTCTTGCTGCCTTGTTTTCCACCAATACCTTCAATGCACCTGGAACTTCTTCCTTCAGTACTATTGGTTCTTGATCATATTCTTGAAATGGGTGAACATTGTCCATTTGTTTTTTATACAGTACCTCTGTACTCCTCCCATCTTGATGTTTTCTGCATCATTCAATATTTTACCCATGGATTCCTTTAATTCTTTCTTGAATTTTTTCCTTCAGTTCTTTCAGTTTGGGAGATGCTGAGTGTGTTCTTTCCTTTTGGTTTTCTAACTCTAGGTCTTTGCAAATTTCATTGTAATACCTGTTTGTTTTTTTCTCAGCTGCCCTTAGAAATTTTTCCTTCGGTGTTTCTTCCATTCCCTTTAGCTTCTTGCTTTCTTCCTGTATAATGTTTTAGATATCATTCCACAACTCCTCTGGCTTTCAGTTAATAGTGTATAATGCATAAAATCTGTTCTTGAGATGGTCTCTAAATTCAAGTGGGGTACAGTCAAGGAAATATTTTGGCTCTTAGGGATTTGTTTTAATTTTTTTCTGTTTCATCCTGAACTTGCATGTGAGTAATTCATAGTCTGTTCCACAATCAGTCCCTGACCCTGTTTTTCCTGATGATATTGAGCTTCTCCACTGGCTCTTCCCAGATGAAATCAGTTTGATTCCTGTGTATTCCATCTGGTGAGGTCCATGTGTTTATGTTGCTTTAAAAAGATATTTGCAACGAAGAAGTTAATGGTCTTATAAAACTTAATTTGCAATCTCCAGCATCGTTTCTGTCACTGTCATAATTTCCAACTACTGATGCTTACTCTTTGTTTCCAAATCTGCATTCCAATCATCTATAATTATCAATGCATCTCAACTACATGTTTGATCAATTTCAGACTGAAGAAGTTAGTTTGGTGTTGCTAAATTTTGTTGGGTCAGTTCTGATTCAAAGTAATATTGTATAATGTTTCTGAGGGGTGACTGTTGGGTTTGAACCACTGACACCACTGTTAAGTCCACTGCTTAAGTATAAAAGACTCTTTTAAAATGTTAAAGAGCAAAGATATCAGTTTGAGGACTAAGGTGCACCTAATCCAAGCCATTATATTTTCAATTGCCTTATATGCATTTAAAAGTTGGACAATTAATAAGGAAGACCATAAGAGAATTTATGCATTTGAGTGATGGTGTTGGAGAGGAATATTTAAAGTACCATGAACAAGGTATCAGGAGGGAACAGTCCCTGGAGACGGAAATCATACTTGGCAAAGTAGAGGGTCAGTGAAAAAGAGAAAGACCATTAACAAGCAATGGGTTCAAATGTAACAAAGATTCTGATGATGGCACAGAAGCATACAGTTTTTCATTCTTTTGTGCATATGGAATCAACTTGATGGCACTTAACAACAGCAACAAAAATATGTGTCAACTTGGCTGGACTTTCATTCTTTCTCAGTGTTTTGACAGTTATTTAATGATTAATTTGGCAGTTATGCAAGATTTCATCATTTCCCAGAATGTGATCTAATGTGACCATTGAATCAGTTGTAAGGGGATTAGGATGGATGCAGTGCCTTTACTCAGGTCACAGTTCTGACACAATGCCAGGGGAGTGTCCCTAAGGAGTGGCCTGGGTCACCTTTTTATCTTACCACAGATAAAAGAGAAGCAAGTAGTAAAGGAGAGGCATGACTACCACCAAGAAAGAAGAGCCAGGAACTTAGTACATCATTTAGACCCAGGGTCTCTGAACTGAGAACCTCCTAGACCCAGGGGAAGACTGAGGTAAAGACACATGGAAATCACCACAGAAAGCCCCACAGGTGCTGAAGGGAGATAAGGACCTTCCCCCAAAGCCAACAGAAAGAGAAAGATTTCCTCTAGAGCTGGAGCCTTGATTTTGGACTTCTAGCCTCCTAAACTGTATAAGAATAAAATTTTGTTTCTTAAAGCCTTCCTTCGAGTTGTGGTATTTCTGTTATTACCACACTAGATAATTAAGATACCTTCCCACTGACCAAAACTTGACTAATGCAAAATCCTACAACTGGTTATCAGTGAACAATATTAAATGTATGCCTAGGAGTCCTGGTGTGGCGCTTTGGGTTAATGGGCCAGACTGCAAAGCCATTTGAACTGCAAGGTCGGTGGTTCAAGCTCACCAGCTGCTCCTTGGAAACCCTATACAGGGTCGCTATGGGTTGGAACCGACTCAACAGCACTTCACAACAACAACAACTGTTTACTAGGAGTCCTGGTGTGGCACTCTGGGTTAATGTGTCAGACTGCAAAACCATTTGAATTGCAAGGTCTGTAGTTCAAGCTCACCAGTTGCTCCTTGGAAACCCTATACAGGGTCACTATGAGTCAGAACCGACGTGACGGCACTTAACAACAACTGTTTACTAGATGAGCAGAAGGGCATTAATTCAAAAGACTCTGTAAGGGAAATGGCTGCAGTGAGAGGAGATATATATGAAGAAGAGGCAAATTTCTTAGCTTCTTCACTAAGAGAGTTGTAAGACATTCACCTCTCTTTGCATACCTTGTTTATATAAAGACTTAATCTAGACCCTTCAAATGCACATATTTCCATTTCTCAAGGGGCTTCTCTTCTTAGCTCCAATCCTAATTTTCTCATCCAGGTCAGAGGTGGAGGCCAGGGATGTGCTGCTCTTGTTTTTACTAGGCTTGATGAGACAACAATTCCATTTCCTATGGCTGACTAGCAAAATGTTTGGCTGTTTCATTAAGCATTTTACTTTTGTGTGTTTTAAAGCACAGCTTACTTATTAATGAGGAAGCCATTTCTCTTTTTGAAAAAGTGCCTTTTCCAGCATCATGACATAATTCACGCTTGAGAAACAAAAAATCCAGTGGTTAAGAGTTTGGCTCTGGATTCCAGCTTCTGAAGAATTTTTGCTCTGAAGATTACCAGCTGTGTGACCTTGAGCAATTTTGTTAACCTCTTTGTGCCTCACTTTTCTCATTTAAAATATGAGTGATAATACATGTTATTGTGAACCAAGGAACATGTAACCTTTTTTGTAAAGACTGTTGTTGTTGTTGTTGTTAAGTGCTTTCGAGTCAGTTCCTACTCATAGTGACCCTGTATGGGGTCTCCAGGGAGCAACTGGTGAGTTTGAACCACCGACCTTGTGGTTCAAACCAACATTGCATTCCAGTGCATTAATCCACAGCACCATGCTAGGACTCCAGATGATCAATTGTTTTAGCACGCAACAAACAAGATTACCAGGAGGACAGTTAACAAGGTACTTGGGTATAAGGAAGTTACTGTGTGCAAAGTGCCTAGAGTAGTACCTAGAATTCAGTGAACCTTTGCTGTTATTAGGACTAACAAACTGTCATTTTGCACAAATGTAAAGCAATTGTATTTTAGATCAGCATCTAAAATACAACTTTCCTGAGTTGGGATTATTTTCTCCAATTTATTAGTTTTAAAAAATTTATTATGAATTGTGAATTAACCCATTGGCATACACTGGACTCAAATTTCTGAAAATCTTTTGAAAGCCATTTTTATTCAGAGAGTGAAGGTGGATCCTGAATTACCCCAAGAAAAGAGAAACTGCCTATCTAATAGGTGAGATGAGAAAACTACAGAACCATTTAGCAAGTTCTTACAGAACTGCACTTTGTAACATAAATGAAGCACTGTGAAAAAAGTCAATGTGGTTAGTCAAAGGAGAAGTCAATTTAGCACAATATTACATATGGTGGTAGTAGTGTGGCTGTGTGCCACTGAATCAGTTCTGACTCACAGTGACACTGTATAGGGTTGCTGAAGTTGTAAATCTTTACAGGAGTAAAAAGCCTCATCTTTCTCCTGCAGTGCAAATGGTAGATCAAAAATCTTGACCTTATGGTTAGCAGCCCAACTCACAATGCACTATGCTACCAGGGATCCATTAGTATTATGCACAGAAGAGATGAATATGTACCCAATATACTGTTGTAGTTGTTGTTACGTGCCATCAAGTTGGCTCCCACTCACAATGTCTCTGTATAGAGTTCCTGAGAAGTGGCTGGTGGGTTTGAATGACTGACCTTGTGATTAACAGTCCAGTGCTTATCCTACAGAGTCACATCAAGACTGAAGTGATGCACAGATATTCACAATAGCCTCACAGATCTTAATCATTGCCGTCTTTTCAGTTGATGAGTATATACAGGCATACTTCATTTGATTGTACTTTACTTAATTATAATTTTCACAAATTGAAGATTTTTAGCAACCATACATCTAGCAAGTCAATTGGCACCATTTTCTCAACAACATGTGCTCAGTTCATGTGCTCATTTTGATAATTCTCATAATATTTCAAACTTTTTATAATACTATCGCTCACACAGTAGTAAACATAACTTTTATATGTACTGGGAAACAAAAAAAGTCTCATGTAACTTGCTTTATTATAATATTTACTTTATTGTGGTGTTCTGGAACCTAACTTACAATATCTATGAAACATGCCTATAATGCTTTGCTTATAAGGAGTAGAAGTGGCTTATGTGTTTTGGAATTCGAATCCAGATTCTACCCTTACCTCCTTGACTGCCTGCTTGTTGTCCTTTTCTGACCATAGCTCATCTTTACCCCAATTGACTCTTTTGCTCCATCCACATGCTCAATACAAAAAAGTGTCAAGGCTATAGGGAGTTGGTTAGAACCATTCTACTCATGGTGACCACAATTTTTCCACAAATAAAAGGAGTAGATATGGAGGGGGAAAATCTATGAATGAGTTTATTTTGTATATGTAACAAAACAAAGTACAAAAACAAACTACAGCATACTTAGATCCTTGATACTGAAAATGTGGTTCTTGGCCCACCAGCTGTGGCATCATCTGGAAGTCTTTTACAAAAGCAGAATATCAAAACTTAGTCCAGATTTACTGGGTCCAAATCTGCTTTTAATAAGACCTAGGTGATTTGTATGCACTTCTTTTAGGAACATCTTAGATTAAATCTGAAACTACTATAATAGCATGGCATAGTGGGAAATGCATGGGACCTGAAGCTAGAATGCCTAGAATCAAATTACGTCTCTACTATGTACAGTCTGAATCATACACAACTTTCTTAATCTCTCTGAAATTCTGTTCTGTCATCTGTAAAATGGGAATCACAACAGTACTTCTTCGTTGGATTGTTAATTGAATTGGTAATTGTAGATGCTTAAGATAGAAACAGTCATATAGCAATTAACTTTTATAAAATGGTGTGGCACTGTGGGTTAATGCGCCAGACTGCAAAGCAATTTGAACTGGAAGGTTGGTGGTTCAAACTCACCATCTGCTCCTCAGAAACCCTATACAAGGTCTCTATGGGTCAGAACCACTTGACAGCACAATAACTTAGTCTTTTGGGTACCCCTCCAGTATCTGGCACATAGCAGGTAATCAACAAATGCTTGTAAAATGAACATATAGATATTTGACTTATAGTTTTCTAATTTTTCTCAAGGTTCTAACATTTCTTTATTTTTCATGTACCTCTTTCTTATCATATCATTTAATCATCATTGTATGTATGCTGCTGTTTTTTATTAAGTGCCACCTAGTTGGCTGTGACTCATAGTGGCTCTGTATAGGGTTTCCAGGATTGTAAATATTTACACGTACAGAAAACCCCATCTTTCTCCCACAGAACAGTCCAGTGCTCATCCTACAGAGCCATAACCAATGTATGTATTGTTAAGTGCCATTAAGTCAGTTCTGACTAATAGTGACCCTCCTCGGGAAACCCTATGCAAGGCCGTTATGAGTTGGAACTAACTTGATGACACTTAACAGCAATAACAACATAGGGCTTCTGAGGAGTGTCTGGTGGATTTGAACAATAGATCTTATGGTTCAAACTGACCTTGCAGTCACTCCAATGCTTATCCTACAGTGCCACACCAGAACTCCATCTTTATGCATTGATAACCCTTTATATATAGATAAATATATGTCTTGGTTTAGTAAATACATATTTACAGAATGTATATCATTTTGAAAAGGAGCTCTAGTAGCATAGTGGTTACTAGACAGGCCTCAAGGTCAGTAGTTTGAAACTACTAGCTGTTCTGTGGGAGAAGGATGAGGCTTTCTGCTCCCATAAAGAGTTACAGCTTCAGAAACCCTATGCAGGGTTGCCATGAGTTAGAACCATCTCCACGGCACATCACCACCACTGCTATCACCACCATGTCATATTGAAAATGATGCCTGATAGTTTTGATACTGCAAAACCCCACAGACTTAAAGATAATTATTCCAGGAAGAAACTTCTGCTTCAAGTAAACTCAGCACTTGAATCCTTCACTAGCAATAGAATGCGACTTAACTGAGTTTTAACCTCTCTGGATGCATGTCACAGTATAAGAAATAAAGCACATTGTTATCCTCTTAGTTATTTTGGGCTAATTAGATAAGACATGCAATCCTGTCTTTGTATCACAGCGATAGATAAAATGGTTTCATGATAAGAAATTCATGGCCAGACAATGAATGTAAGTGGGTTTATTGGGCTGAACCAGTCTGTCGTTATCCCCTAAAGTTTAATTAAGACCTTTCCCCTTGAGTCCTAAGGGAAGAATACCAAAAGATAAGGCTACAAAGTCTAAATTCTACCCATGCCCAACAGAAGTAGAAAAAAATGCATGTTTTGTTCACTTTGTTAGGGGCTGCAATGCAGTGGGTATCTCTTATATGAGGGGGGCTTCAGAAAGCTTGTTAAAATAAAGGGATTTTTCCATCAACTTTTTGAACACTTCTCCCCATATATGATCTAGAAAGTTTGTACTTCTGCCAAAAATAATTGGTTGAACTGATGTCTACCCTGTGCTTGGTGTCTTTTACATACCCTGCCAGAATTGGTCAATTTATTGTAGAAATACAACACCCCTCACTTCTCAACATGCTTAGGTTCCAATTATCAAGTCATTATGTGAAAACAGGCATTATGGAAAAAATGGAGGGTTTTCCCTCCTGTTTTCAGACCATCCATTTATCCTATATTATTATTATTATTATTTTGGCACATATGATCATAGAAACAATAACTGGAAAGCTTTACTGATGTGCTCATCACCTTGATGAGTCCAATTATCTTCACTCCTCTATGGAGAAAGAGATGTGGAGGAGACAAAGTTGGATAAACCTGGGCTGTGTGGCTGCACCACTTCACCTTCTTTCTGTATTGTGTCAGAGCTTCCTTTGAGAAGTTGCTTACAGGGCTCCACTCCGGTCCTGCAAGCCCTGTGTTCACAGTCCTGGAGCCTGCTTTGTCCTCTGGGTTTGGCTACACATCTGATTCAACTGAGGCAGAGGCTCCAGGCCCAGCTCAGCTCACTTTGGGATATCGCTAAACTCACAAGCATTTCTTTCAAACACCCTCTCTGCTGCTTATTTCTTTCCAGCCCACAACAATTTTGAGCTGCAAAGTCTCAGGCTACATGTTATTGCTGATAAGTGACAGCAAGTCAGTTACAACTCATAGCAACCCTGTTTAGGGTTTCCAAGGAGTGAGTTTCAACTGCTGACATACCAGTGCATTCTTCAGTACCATTCCTGGACTCCCTCATGCTGCATAGGAACTGGTAACTCAGAACAGGTGCCTGCTGGCTTGGTGCTACCGGAGTATGTATCTGGAATCCATGGTCATGAAGGAGGCTGACCCCATGTGGCTACTGTGTGCCAACCAGCAGGAGGGAGTAGAGGGCATAGGGTAACACAACCCAGCTTTCAGGAGGTCTCAAGGGAAGGGATGCTTCACAGCTGTGGCTGTCATGCCCATCACTTTGATTTGGACTTTTAACCTCCAGAACTGGGAGAAATAAATTTCTGTGGGTTAATACACTGGACTGCAAGGCCAGTTTGAACTGCAAGGTTGGCAGTTCCAGCTCATCAATTGCTCCTCAGAAACCCTATACAGGGTCACTGTTTGTTATAACCAACTTTACAACACTTAACAACAACAAAAAATTTGTGGTATTTAAAGAGCTCTGCTAGTTCAAACCCACCAGCTGATCCTTAGGAGAAAAATGAGAATTTCTGCTCCCATGAAGATTTACAGCCTCAAAAACCATAAGCAGGGTTCCTTTGAGTTGGAATGGACTCAATAGAAATGGCTGGATATGTGTGGTATTCGTGTTACACCAACACTAGTTAACTAAGACAATGATCTTATTTGGTATAGGGACTTTGAAGATGTTATTAATTATGTTGACATGAGATCATGTTGGAGTAGGAAGAATCCTATATAAATGGTGTTCATATAAGAGAGAAGAAGAGACATGAAGATAGACATAGACAAAGGGCACATGGCAATGGCAAGATGCATCTACAAGCCAAGGAATGCCTGAGGATACTAGAAGCTGAGAGACAAGAAAGGATTTCCCCTTTAAGACTTTGGAGAGAATATGGCTCAGTTGACACCCTCAATATAGACACTACCTTTCAAAACTATGATAAAATAAATTTCCATTGCTTTAAGTCAACTGCTTTGTGATTCTTTGATATGGTAGTAATAGGAAACTTAAACACTATCTTATGTGAATCACTTCAGAATTCTCTTGTTAACACCTTTGATTAAAAGCACTGCTATAGTGATTGGGTCTGTAAGCATGGCCAAAAATAATTATGGCAGGTGGATAACACATCCAAGCACTAAAAGAAAAAAATGCCAACCAGGTGTCCTATACCTAGCAAAGCTATCTTAAAAAAAATTAAGGTGAAATAAACATATGTACAAATGAACAAGAACTGAGAGAATTCAATGCTAGACCTTGCCTTACAAGAAATGTTAAGTCTTTTAAGCTCAAAGGAGGTAACACCAAACATTAATTAGAATCTACTTGCAAAAACCCAA
>NW_006408777.1:835827-837713 GCF_000296735.1 Chrysochloris asiatica | reverse complement strand
CAGATGCAAATGAGCTGGAGACAGACAAAAGATTCATAGAGGAGGAGGAGCGGGTTCTAGATATGCCTCAGAGGGAATTCAGAAGAATGATATGGAAACAAATTAAAATACTCCTAAAAGGGGTAGAGAAAAATAAGGAAGAAGTAAGGAAAGTGCTGCAGTAACAATCTAATAGGATTGACACCGCACTGGAAACAATTCAAAACTTGCAAAAAGATGTCCAATAAGTGATCAATAACAAGATATCAGAAATAGACAATAGGCTGAAAGGGGAAAGGAGCAGACTAGAAGAGATGGAAGCCAGAACTAGCGAACTGGAAGACAAATCTCTCAATACTGCCAAGACAGAAGAGTAAGCAGCTAAAAGGATAAAACAATCTGAAGAGAGTCTAAGATTCATGTTGGATAACATGAAGTGGAAAAATGTAAGAATTATTGGCATTCCAGAACAAGAAGAATCAAAGAAATTCACAGAGGAGATAGTTGAAGAGCTTCTGGAAGAAAACTTCCCTAACATCTTGAAAGACGAGAAGATAAACCTTCAAGAAGCCCTACGTACCCCAGGAAGGATAGACCCCAAAAGAAAGTCTCCAAGACATATAATAATCAGACTCTCCAAAATCAAAGACAAGGAAAGAATACTAAAAGCGGCCAGGGAGAAGAGAAGTATAACATATAAAGGCAAGCAAATTAGATTAAGTGTTGACTACTCAGAACAAATCATGCAGGCAAGACGGCAATTGGGAGACATATACAAAACCCTGCAACAAAAAAAAACTGTCAACCAAGAATCGTCTAGCCAGCAAAACTATCAATCAAATATGATGGTGTGATCAAAACATTCCAGGATAAACAGAATCTGAGGGATTTTATCAAAACCAACTCAGCACTTCAAAACGTCCTAAAGGGAGTTCTGGGAACAGAGAACCAACAAGAACAGATGACAAACAAATATTGAAAGGAATGGCAACACCACCTGGAACACAGCCAACAGAAAGCAGAATCCAGAACAGAACGATACTACATCAACAAACACAAGGGAGCACAGAGATCAAGTAAAGGACATAAACATATCAATCTCAAAGAAGGGACAAACGCAGCAACAGAAACCCAGGTGGTGGGGATGCCAGGTAAATTACAGTTTGCAATGGAGTATCCTAAATGCATAGAAAAGTTAGTAGACTACAAGGTAACTCCAAAGAAAGTTAACACTTCACAACATATCATAAAAACAAACTCCCAAACAGAACAAGCGAACAGAGAAACTAGGAAGAAACTGACCAGAATCAACTAAAAAACACAAACCCAATTCAAGAAGGAAAGCAGAACCAAAGAACAAACAACACTGCCAAAAAAGTAACATAATGACAGCAATCAATTCACACTTATAAATAATTACATTGAATGTCAATGGATTGAATGCACCAGTGAAGAGACAGAGTGTAGAATGGATAAAAAAACAAGATCCATCAATATGCTACCTACAATAGACACACCTTACACAGAAAGACAAAAACAGACTAAGAGTCAAAGAATGGAAAAAAAATATACCAAGCCAACAGCAGGAATAAACAAGCATGAGTGGCTATAGTAATCTCTGACAAAGTAGACTTTAAGATAAAAACTAGTGTAAGAGACAAAGAGGGACACTATATCATGCTCAAAGGGTCAATTGAGCAAGATGACATAACTATAATACACTCCCAACGAAAAAGCACCAAGATACATGAAGCAAACCTTAATGGAATTGAAGAAAGAAATAGATAAATCCACAATTATAGTAGGAGATTTCAACACACCACTCTCAAAAAGGGATAGAACAACCAGAAAGAAACTTGACATTACAGAGGAATTTAACAACACAATCAACCAACTCGATCTCCTAG
>NW_006408777.1:809822-812971 GCF_000296735.1 Chrysochloris asiatica | reverse complement strand
AAAGAATAAAAATCTATAGCTTAATGTAAGTATGTTTTTAAAATCCTAACTCTCTTTCAGTCACTTCTGCCCTCCTCTCCCTGCTATTAGGTGCTGTCTAGTCAATTCCAACCCGCAGCGACCCTGTATAGGGTCTCCAAGAAGTGGCTGGTGGGCATGAGCCCCCGACCTTGCAGTTCAAAAGGCTTTGCAGTGCGTCACCTCAGCCCACAGTGCTGTGCTGGACTCCTCTCAAACCAGTGAACAAAAAGCAGACCAAATACAATGCACATCCGCGTCTCCTGTATAGGGTTTCTGAGGAGTGGCTTGTGAGCTTGAACCACCGACCTTGCAATTCAAAAGGCTTTGCAGTGGCACCTTAATCCACAGTGCTACAATGGGACGCCTCTCAGACCAGTGAAAGTAAGCCGACCAAATAGGACACACATCCGTGTCTCCTGTATGACATTTCTGATGAGTGGCTGGTGAGCTTGAACCACCGGCCTTGTCCCACTGGCCTTGTTGTTCAAAAGAATTTGCAGTACAGCGTCTTAACCCACAGCACTACACTGGGCTCCCTCTCAAACCAGTGAAGAAAGGCAGACCAAATCTGCGTCTCAGCTTGGTCTGAGTGTGTGAGTTCCTGGCAGGGGAAACCGCCAGTGGTGGGGGTGGGTCTTGGCCACTCGGTTAAGCCCCCACATCCATTCACCCAGATGTATGTGGGTAAACCATGAGCGCACCTATTCTCGACACCAAAGAAAAAAAATAAGATCGGAACCACCCAAAATCGGCAAAGCACACTGTGCACCTTTTCTCCCCCCACAAATGTTCCTGCGGAGTGTTTCCACGGTGTCTCTGTGGCCCCTATTTAGTCCTGCCGCTTTGTCTAGCCCAGGATGTGGGCTCAGGCCTCCGAGCCTGGCCGGTGGATTTAAAGGTATGCAATTTCCCGCCTCCGCTCCAAATTCCACAGGCTATAAGACTTCAAGCCTTTAAACTATTCCTATCTCTGTGGGTCCGAATTTTGGAGCTCTGTCTTGTCTCTTTCTTGACTGGAATTCTGAGTTATTGCTGACAGCGACCTTCACTATGCCTTCACCCTAGCCGCCAGCAAGCCCTGCCCTCCCTGCTTCTTCAGTAAGTCTATAATGTCCTTACTCTGTTTCAGGTCCTTCTGAGTTCTACTACTTGTTGAAATGCTGTGGAGTGGATTATGACTCACAGCGACCAAGTATAGGGTTTCCAATAGCAGCTGTTGAGCTAGAACCACAGTTCCTGCAATTCAAAAGGCTTTGCAGTCTGGTGGATTAAACCACAGTATGGGTGCTTTGTTACTGGTGTTAAGCAGTAGCTTTTAAGCAGGATGCTATTCAATTTTCATGTATTTGATGTTTCTTTTCCCATGATCATTCTGTTGTGATTTCTAATTTTATAACATTGTGATCTGAAATGATACATTGTTGCATTTGGATTTTTTAAAATTTATTGAGGCTTGCTTTGTGAACTAACAAATGTTCTATTCTGGAGAATGTTCCATGGGCACTGGAAAAGGATGTTTATTGTGCTGTTGTTGTGTTGAGTGCTCTGTACAAATCTATGAAAGTCAGTTGATGGATTGTATTGTTTAGTTCTGCATTTTTGTTGGGTTTCTTTATAATTGTTCTGGGCTTCATTGAAAGTGGTGTATTAAAATCTCCTATTATTGTAAAGATGTCTATTTCTTTTTTCATATATTTTAGGGTTTGATTTATATAGTTTGAGTCTCTTTCATTGGGAGCATATTTATTATGTCCTCTTGTTCTGTTGACTCTTGATGACCCTTTAATCATAGTATAATGTCCTTCTTTGCTTCATGCTGGCTTTTGCCTTAAGTCTATTTAATCAGAAATTAATATTGCCGCTCCTGCTTGTTTTTTATTGCCATTAGCTTGATACACTCTTTTCTATCCTTTGATTTTCAAACTGTTTTTGTCTTTGCATGTAAGGTGTGTCTCTTGTAGACAGCATATTAATTGATCCTATTTTATATCCATTCTACTGCTCTTTGTTTCTTGAATGGCACATTTAATCAGTTAATGTTCAGTGTAATGATTGGTAGGTATGGGTTTATTGCAGTAATTTTCCTATGTGTGTGTTTTGTTTTTTTGTGTGTGTGGTTCTGCTGGTTTCTTTGTTCCACATAATTTTCCACGCTGAGTTCATTTTGTTTGTGCATTTCTTTGTCAATTTCTTCACTACTGGTGTTTTCATGTTCACTAAATATTTATGGTTTTTCTCTTGCTATCATGTGAAGGCATATTGATATTTTTAAAATCTTTTTATTGTGAATTGAGTGAAGTTTACAGTCAAAAGCATTAACTTTGCACTTAATAAATTATATACTGTTTCATCTAAGTGATTACAATTTCCTCCATGCAACAACAGTTATTCCACTTCCTCCCTGTGGGTCCTTTTACATTTCACCCACCCTTCTTAATTTTGTCCTTAGGAAAATATTGCTCCTTTGATTTGAAATAATTAACCATTACATGATCAGCATACCTTACTAGTGTTGTTATAAACCTATCTATTGTTTGACTGAAAATTGGGTCATGAGGATGAATTCCATTCCAGACCTGAAATATGGTCAAGGACGATAGTCTCAGGTTCCTCCAGTCTCTTTCTGACCAGTCTGAGTATTGTTCCACATTTTCAACCATTCTATCCAGGACCCTCTAATGTGATCCTTTTCAGATTAGTTGGTATTGGTAACTAGGCACCGTCTTGTTCTTCTGGTCTTGGAGCCATGTAGACTGATGTTCACATATTCCATTAGTCCACATGATTATTTGATTCCAAGCCTCTTCAATTCTTTTCACTCTTCTTTCTTTTACACATGGAGAGACCAATAGCTGTACCTTAGACAGCTGTTCATGGCTTTCAATATCCCAGATGCTACTCACCCAAGAAGGATGTAAAAGATTGTCTTTGTGGACTGTGTGATGCCAGTTGACTCATGTCCCCTGAGACTATGGTCCTGAGTCCCTAGGCCAAGCAACTCATTGCCTTAAGATTTTTTATAATATCTAGGAAGTTTTCATCATTTTCCCCACTGTGTGCTCCACCACATTCATAGGTGTGTTTCCAGGAAAGGTAAATACTCATATACCAATATCCTCTTTCAAACT
>NW_006408777.1:804765-809710 GCF_000296735.1 Chrysochloris asiatica | reverse complement strand
CAATCCAGGTATCTACGCACAGAACACTGGTGCTCCAAGGCTGTGTGTATATCACTATTTACTTCTATTCCTTTCTTCCTTTGCCTACCTCCCAGTGTCTTCACCTATCTTCATCATTCTTTTGCCACACTCCCCCTTCTATGTTGCCTTCCCCCTTCTTGTATATTGCCCTCCTTGTCACCCAAGCGAACATGTGTCTACCCTTTAGTCAGTGAATTACTCTCCCTTCCCTCTCACCCCTGGTAAACATCAAAGAAGGTTTCATTTAGTATGAAAATATTTTACGTTTTTACAATACTGGTCTCATATAATATTAGTCCTTTTGTGAATTTTACTCAGCATAATGACCTCTAGGTTCATCCATGTTATGAGGTGTTTCACAGATTTATCATTCTTCAAGGTTGCATAGTATTCCGTTGGTGTATGTACCAAAGTTTATCCATAATTCCATTGATGGGCACTTAAGTTGTATTCATCTTTGCGTTATTTTGAATAGTGTTACGATAAACATTATGTTCTGCCTCATGTTTCTTGTGGATATATACCAAGTAGAGGAATTGGTGGGTCATAAATCACTTCTGTTTTCAATGTTCTGAGGTAGTGCCATAGTGTTTTCCAGAGTGGTTGAACCATTTTACAATTTCAGCAGCAATGGATCCCATTCTCTCCACACCCTCACAAGCATTTGTCATTTTCTGCTTTTTTTTTTGAACCATTCTTTGTTCACTATTATTACAGCACAGTTTAGAATGGGTTTGGCTGATGTTGATTGTTGTTATTGATCAGGCTCAGGCATGGTGGGTGGGTATGTAGAGTGTATGGTTGTGGCTGGACTGTATGGGCATAGTTGCTGTCCCTGTTAGGTGAGTCAAGAACAGAAAGCATAAGAGAGAAGGAAAATAAAGAAACAAGCAAACATAGAAAATAGTAAAGAAAAAAAGATAGTAGGCAGCATATAGAAAAAGTATGCAAAAACAAAAAGAAAAAAGAGGGAGAGGTCAAATAGAAAAACAATTAACCATGGAGGTGGCAAGCGGGGGAAGAAAGAAAGTAAAAGAACTAAACACAGTTAGGGAAAGGGATAAGTAAAAGGGAAATAAGTCTGAGATTCGTAAAGAAAAATCAAGGGGAAAAAGTTGCAGCAATTGGGAAAGAAAAGCAATAAGAAAGGAAGGGAAAAAATGAAAGCAGAGATAGAATGGATAAACTACAGGAGTAAGTAGAGAAAGGAAGAAGAGAAATACAGAATAAACAAATCAAAACAATGAAAAGGTAAAAGAAAATTATGGGGTCTCCTTCCAGACAAGGACCTCATGTGATGGATGTACAAGGGATGAGACCATGGCGCTTTGGCCCTAGATGGAATTCTTGTAGGGCTAGGTATTGTTTATTCTGTGCATCCAATCTGGAAGTACTTAGTACAGACGCCAAATCAGTTATGGGAGCAAAATGGCCAAGACCAGTCCATTTCAGCTCACTTACACCAAGGATATCAATTTTTATGTGTTCCATTTCATTTTTTGGCAACTTCCACCACTGTCAGTTTGTCATACTGTGGTGGCTTGCATGTTGTTATGATGTTGGAAGCAATGCCACAGGTATTTTAAATATCAGCAGGGTCATCCATGGTGGACAGGTTTCAGCTGAGCTTCCAGTCTAGGACAGACTAAGAAAAAGGAGAGACAGATTACTTTTGCATGTTTAGGCACTGAAAACCTTACAAATAGCAGTGCAACATTGTTAGATATAGTGCCAGAAGATGAGCCCTTCAGATTGGAAAGCACTCAAAATACAACTGGAAAAGAGCTACCTCTTCAGTGTAGAGTTGATCATGATGATGCAAATGGAATAAAGCTTTTAGGATCTTCATGTGCTGATGGGACACAATTCAACATAAGGAGAAACAGCTGCAAACATCCCTTAATAATAACTGGAACATGTTAAAGTGCCATCAAATCAGTTCTGACCCATAGTGACCCTGTATAGGGTTTCCGAGGAGTGGCTGGTAAACTTGAACCGCTGACCTTGAAACTCAAATCAACTTTGCAGTCAAAAGCATTAACCCACAGCATAATACCAGGACTCCCATTGGAAAATGAAATATGTGTACATGCTACAATATGAATAAATTTTGGAAACACTAGGCTATATGAAATATGAGGTAAGAAAAAAATCACATATTCTATGATTCCATTTACTTGAAATGTCCACAACAGGAAGATCTATAGAGACAGAATATTAGTGGTTGCCCCTGGTGGCACTATAGGATAAACATTGGACTACTAACCATAAGGTAAGTAGTTCAAACCCACCAGCTGCTCTGAGGGATAAAAAAATAAGGATTGTTCCTCCCGTAAAAATTTACAACCTTAGAAACCCAATACAGAGTCACTATGAGTCCCAATCAGCTAGATGGTAGTGGGTTTGGATCTGCTTCTTTGGGGACATGGCTATGAGAAGGAGTCTTGGTGCCACAGTGTTAGCACAAAAGATCAATATTTCAAACTCACTAATCTTTCTGTAGTAAGAAGATGCAACAGTCTGCTTCTATAAATATTTGCAGCCTTGGAAACCCCATGATCCATTTCTTTTCTATCCTGTAGTGTTGCTGCATTTTAAACAAGTGAATTTTATGTTCTTGTAAATCATATCTCAATAAAGTTATTAAAAAGAAAATTTTAAAGTCATTACAATATAAAAAGGCAAATGTTATTTTTGTAGCTAATGTTTTTATAAGTGCTACAGATGTATTGGACAGTGCATTAAGCTCTTACATTATCTTTTTAATCACATATAAGAAAAAGATTATGATGCCTGTTTTATAGTAATGGAAACTAAGGCTCAGGTAGGGTAAGCAATCTGCTAATGCTCCACAATTAGAAAGTACTAAAGCTGGAATTTGATCCTAAATATTACCAGCCTACAAAGTACAATGTTTTAAGTCCTCCTCACTTTCAGCAAGTAAGGTTGTATCATCTGCATATCACAGCTTGTTAAGGAGTCTTCCTCCAATCCTGTTGCCATGTTTTTTCTTCATATAACCCAGTTTCTCGGATTATTTGCTCAGCATACAAGTTGAATAAGTATGGTGAAAGAATACAACCCTGTCACCCACCTTTCTTAATTGTAAACCATTCAGTGTTCCCATGTTTTGTTCGAACAACTGCCTCTTGGTCCACATACAGATTCCTCATGAGCACAATTAAATGTTTCGAAATACTCAGACTTTACAATGTTGTCCATAGCTTGTCATGATCCACACAATCAAAAGCCTTTGTGTAGTCAATAAAGCATAAGTAAACATCTTTCTGATATTCTCTGCTTTCAGCCAAGATTCATCGGACATCAGCAATGATATCCCTCATTCCACAGCCTCTTCTGAATCCGCTGGAACCTCTGGAAGTTCTCTGTCAATGTATACTTGTAGCCTTTTCTGTATTACCTTTTATAAAGCTTTACTAGCATGGGATATCAAAGAGATTGTGTGATGATTTCTGCATTCCATTGGGTCACCTCTCTTTGTAACGGGCACAAATATGGATCTCTTCCAATCAGTCGGTCAGATAGTTGTCTTCTATGTTTCTTGGCATAGATGAGTGAGTGCTTTCTGTGCTGCCTCACTTTCTTGAAATATTTCAGTTTTGATTCCATCAATTCCTGGTGCCTTGTTCTTTGCCAATTTCATCAATGCACCTTGGACTTCCTCCTTCAGTATCATTGGCTCTTGAAATGATTGAACATTAACCATTTTCTTTTGGTATAGTGACTCTGTGTATTCCTTCCATCTTCTCTTGATGCTTTCTGCATCATTCAATAATTTCCCCAGAGAATCTTTCAATAACAAAAATCAAGGCTTGAATCTTTTCTTTAGTTGCCCCAGCTTGAGAAATGCTGAGCGTGTTCTTCCTTTTTGGTTTTCTGATTCTAATCTTTGTACATTTTGTTGTAATATTTGGCTTTCTCTTCTCGAGTTGATCTTTGAAATTTTCTGTTCAGCTCTTGGACCTCCTCATTTCTTCCATTTGCTTTAGCATCTCTAGGCTGGAGAGTGAGTTTCTGTGTCTCTTCTGACATCCATTTTGACCTTTTCCTTCTTTCTTGTCTTCTTAATGACTTTTTGCTTTCTTCATGTATGTATGATGCTCTTGGTGTCATCCCACACAACTATTCTGGTCTTCGGTCTTTAGTGTTTAATGTATCGAATCTGTTCTTCAGATGAACCCTAAATTCAGGTGGAATATACTCAAGGTCATATTTTGAATCTCATGGACTAGTTTTCATTTTCTTCAGCTTCAGTTTGAATTTCCATATGAGTAATTGATGATCTGTTCCACAGTCGGCCCCTGGCCTTGTTTTTGCTGATGATATGGAGCTTTTCCATATCTCTTTCCACAGATGTAGCCAATTTGACTTCTATGTATTCCATCTGGTAATATCTATGTGTATATTCATCTCTTATGCTGTCTAAAGAAGGTATTTGAAATGAATAAGTCATTGATTTTTGCAGAATTCTATCATGTGATCTCCAGCATAATTTCTATCACCAATGCCATATTTTACAACTATTTATCCTTCCTCTTTGCTCCCAACCTTTGCATTCCAATCATCAGTAATGATCAATACATCTTGATTGCATGTTTGATCTATTTCAGATTAGAGAAGTTAGTAGAATCCTTCTATTTCATCCTTACTGGCTTTAGTGGTTGGTGCATAAATTTGAATAATAGTGGTATTAACTGGGCTTCCCTGTTGTTGATGTTAAGTATCACCAAGTCTATTCTCACCCATAGTAACCCTGTGTAGGGTTTCCAAGAAGCAGCTGATGAGCTTGAACCACCAACCTTGCAGTTCAAATGGGTTTGCAGTCCAGTGCATTAACTCACAGTGCCACACCAGCATAGATATTATCCTTAAAACATTTACTGATGAAGATCAAAGAGCACAG
>NW_006408777.1:802494-804135 GCF_000296735.1 Chrysochloris asiatica | reverse complement strand
TGGCCCAGCATCAGGCAGTGTTTCATTCTGCTGTGCATAGTGTCGCTATGAGTCGGTACTGACTTGATGGCACCTAACAACAATAACAACAAAGTACAATGGAAGCAAAGGAGTAGGTTCTCCAAATTTTACTATTATTAACAAATGTTATTCAATCTTCAATTCCTCTTCAGTTTTCCTTATTCAGCTTTCCCATGAATATGAGGTAATTGAAAATACCATGGCTTGGGTCAAGTGAATCATAGTTCTTATGGTGGTGTTTTTGCTTTTTAATATTTTAAAGAAGTCTTTTGCAACAGAGTTAAACAATGCAGCAAGCTGATTTCTTGAGTGCTGCTTATATGAGCACTGTTTGTGGATATAAGTAAAATTAAATCCTTGCCAACTTCAAAAAAAGAGAACTGTGTATTTGAGAGACATATTATGCAGACCTCTGCTAGCAGTAACACAAAATACCAGACTAAGAAGGTTCAGGGGACAGTTCCAGAACACTGAACTACATATAAAGGAATATTTAGAAAGTTTGAAGGTTTACTGCTAGTTTTGTATATTGTATTTATACCATTATAATTTTGTGGTGCATTTGAAAGGTGGACAATGAATAAAAGAAGGCTATAGAAGAATTGATGCTTTTGAAATTATGGTTTTGAAGAATATTAAGAGTACCATGCACTGCAGGGAGAACAAACAAATATGTGTTGGAAGAAGTACAGACAGAATGGTCCTTAGAAGCCAGAATGGTGAGAATATCTCTCAAACTTCAGATGTGTTGTCAGGATGGACCAGTGTCTTGAGAAGGACATTATGCTTGGTAAAATGGAGGGTCAGCAAAAAAGAAGACCCCAAATGAAATGGACTGGCTCAGTGGCACAGTGGCAGCAGCATAGACTGAAAGCGGTACACTAGTGGTGAAATTCAAAGCCGATTCCTAATACATGAAGCACTTTTGTGGCATGATCCATCCCAAAGGTTGTAGGAAAGGGGCCAGCAATCACTCACTCCCTTTACAAAAAAAAATTCCTACAATTACATTTTTTTTTTCATTGCAAATATCTTTTTATATTATTATTAAGATTTTTATTGTGGATTGAGTGAAAGTTTACAGGGCATATAATCAGTTTTACATTCAACAAATCTTATACCTTGTTTCCTTACATTGATTATAATCCCCTCCATGAACCATCAGTTAACAGTATTTCTCTCTATCCACTTTAGCTTTTTTAAAAACAAAAACAAAAAAAAAAACACTCAGGCATATATAATAATTTACATCTTCAAAGGGAACATTCTGAAAGTATGCTCCTGGCCACCAGCTCTTAGTTCTTCTCTTTTCAGACCATGAATCTAGAGTCCTCAGCTGCTCCCCCTCTCCATGCCCCCATCTCTACCTCCATCTCTGTTACTGTTGCTTCTCTGGATAAAGTCCCACATTCTGCTTGTGCCTTTCTCTCTTGATGGTCCTAGGGTCCTCTCTTTCTGGACTGTAAGATTAAACACTCCCCTTTTTTGGTACAAAACTTCTACCTTTACAATTGCGATAGTCACGATTAGTCATGATAACAGTTATTCACTATTGAATCTTAAGAATCTTATCCCCATCTCTTTTCACCAGACCCATCTAGACAAGATGACAGCTATTCA
>NW_006408777.1:785475-802314 GCF_000296735.1 Chrysochloris asiatica | reverse complement strand
GTCCTTTCTAGTGGGAATGTCTCACCTCACAAGGTTGTGGATGGGACTCAGGATTCCACCTAAGGTCCTATACTCTGTATAGGCTTTGCATGAGGTCTATTTCACTGGGCAAGTTATAGAACCCCTTTTAGGTATTCCAATCAGTTATAGGCTGAAGGTAGGCTTACAAGTTTTCTCTAATCATGTTTCCCAACATTCCTTTCTATCTCACTCAAGTGTCTATTTTACAATAATAGGTAAGGGAAATTAATACTCATAAGGCAGTCAAGGATTTTAGTATTATTTATCCTTTTCAAGCTATACCTAGATCCCTCTATCCCAGAGTCCTGTTGTCCCACTAGTCCATGCAAACCTGTCTCAGTGTTCCCCTATCTATCTTGTTTTTCTGCCTCCTCCACCCTTCTTGTATTGCCCTCCCCAACATCCAAAGTAAAGCCGCCACCCCAACCCCATTGTGGTTACCTTATATTCTATTAGTTCTTTCCTTCAATTAAGACAGCCTATTTTATCCAGTTATCTACCTGACCTTCCCATCACCTGGATCTCTGTTCCTCTGTGTTTACCTTTTTTCACATTGTAATTGTTTTGGTCATAGACTGACACCCCAGATCCTCTGTTCTTATCATTTTATTCTGTTCTTGACTCTTCCATTTGTCGACTGAGTTCAGGTTGATGTTGCCATGTACATCATTCTGTAGTTGTTGTGTGTTCTTGTTGGTTCTCAGTCCACAGAACTTCCTTTAGGATGTTGTTCATAGCAGGGTTGGCTTTGGCAAAATCCCTTAGTTTCTGTTTATCCTGGAAAGTTTTGATTATACCATCGTATTTGATTGACAGCTTTGCTGGGTAGAGGATTCTTGGGTGGCAGTTTTTTCTTTCAAGGTTTTATATATGTCTCCCCATTGCCTTCTTGCCTGCATGGTTTCTGTTGAGAAATCCGAGTTTAGTCTGATCTGCTTGCTTTGTGTGTTATATTTCTCTTTTCCCTTGCTGCTTTCAAGATTCTGTCTTTATCTTTGATTTTGGAGAGCTTGATTGTTGTATGTCCTAGTGATTGTCTTTTAGGGTCTATCCATCCTGGGGTTCATTGAGCTTCTTGAATACTTATCTTTTCACTTTTTATGACGTTCGGAAAATTTTCTTCCAGAAGCTCTTCAACTATCTCCTCTGTGGACTTGTGTGATTGTTCTTGTTCTGGAATGCCAATAATTCTTATGTTATTCCTCTTTATGTTATCCAACATGAATCTTAGGCCTTCTTCAGATTTCTTTATCCTTTTTTGTGTTTGTTCTTCTATCTTAGTAGTATTGAGAGATTTATCTTCTAGCTCACTGGTTCTGGCTTCTATCTCTTCAATTCTACTTCTTTGCCCTTTCAGTGTATTGTCCATTTCTGATATTCTATTATTAATCATTTGGACCTCTTTCTGCAGGTTTTGAATTGTTTCCAATGCTCTATCTATCTTATTTGATTGTTCCTGAAGTGCTTTCCTGACTTCTTCCTTATTTTTCTCAACTCCATTGTATAGTGTTTTGAAACATTTTAGAATCATTTTTCTGAATTCCTTCTCTGGCATTTCCAAAGCTTGCCCATCTTCCAGTATGGAGTGTAGGTCTACTTCCAGCTCATTTGCCGCAGTCACTTTATCTCATTTCTGGAAATGTGCAGATATTGTTATCTGCTTCTGTTTTTTGGGCATATTCAGGAGTTATCTGTGGCCTTGATACTTAGATGGGTATGTATTTTGGTATTTTTTATGCATTCTGATTGCCTCCAGGTAGATGTGATCAGGAATTGGGCTTCCCTTTTCACTTTTCTTCTTGAGAAATTTCAAGATGCCACTGTTGGTTGTTTTGATGTAACTTTAGGATTTAATTTTCAGCTTATTTTCTTTTTTGTCTGCTTGTCCCACTCCACAATCCCCGTTCAGGTCTTTTTTTCTAGTTTTAAACAGTTCAGGGCCAGCTGTGGCCATTTGGTTTTCATTGGAAACTGTCTCTTTAAATTATGAGGAGATCTGTGAGTATGCGAAGTAGAACCCTCTGAGGGTGGGGTTGGGGTGCCCTCTAGTGCAGGCATCCCTATAGTCACCAGAATGGATGTGAGCAGACTGCAAGGGACCAATGAACAGCTACCAAAGGAAAAGAATGTCCACACCTTTATCTCTGCATTTCTGCCAGGCGTCTGTAGCCGCTCCAATCCTTCTCCCACTTGGTCTCACCCAAGATGGTGGCTCTTGGAGCAGCTGAGCATCCCGGACTAGAAAGCAATGGATTTCTTGCTCCTGCCACAAATCCCCCAGCAGTAAGCCTTCCAACCTTCTAAATATTCCTTTATGTGTGGTTCAGAGTTCTGGAACCATCCCCTGAGCTTGTTTGGTTGGGTATTCTGTGTTGTTGTTGGCGGAGCTCTTACTGCACTTCCACCCAATCTGCCATCTTGTTTGTTCTTTCCATAAAATTACATTTTTGAATCTTCAAAGAAGTGCTATCTTATGGTTGTTATTCCAGGAAATGACAAACACATCTATATTTAACTTACTTAGTTGATTTAATTTCCCAACTAGAATGTGTCTAGATATTCTTTAGGAATTTTCACTACGGTTTTATTCATTGTCAGGAGTCCCTGAGGATGCAAATAGTTAAGTGATAGACTCTTAACTGAGTCCATCAGAGGCCTGATCAAAGTCAAATCAAAGGCCTGGTGACCTACTTCCAAAAGACAGCCACTGGAAATGCTAAGGAGCATAGTTCTGCTCTGACAGACATGGGGTCATCAAAATCAGAATCAACTCTTTATTGCTGTTATTGTTTTGTTTGTGACCCACTGCTACTTAGGAATACTTTTCCAATTGGTGCCATAAAAAATCCACATTTCTTGCAAATGTTATTTTGGTCTGGCCCTTTAAAAATCACACAAGTACCAAAGCTGTTATGAAACAAAACAAAAAGGCAGGGGTGATGTGGGGCATATGGGAATTGTTTCTTAGTCTACTAGAAAAAAACAAAGACTCATATATTCTGGTAGCCAAGAAAGCAAAAGTTTCTTCTCAGGAGACCCAAAGAAAGACAGATTTTTATTTTCATGTAACTAAAAGACAAAATGTCCTTTTCTTCTTATGAGGATCTGAAACAGCAGGATTTTTTTTCCCTCTTAGACATCATAAAGACACAAGGATTCCATCAACTTTCAATAGGAGATGATTTGAGGGTACATGTTAGCCAGAAGCACAAAGGTCCCACTAGAAGGCTTCTGTTATAACTTGAAGGCAATTCAAGCTGAGCAAGTATCAAACAGAACAAAAGCAAAGACTTAAAAACATAAAAACAAATTAATTTAGATGTATTGTGGCTCCAAGATGTTATGAAATAATGTCATCACTGTGCTGTCAGGTCAGTTATGACTCATAGTGATAACTACCAAAGGGAACACTATCCAGTTCTTACAGTTCTTGCTATTTTGGGGCCATTGTATCTGTCCATCTCATTGAGAGCCTTCCTACTTTTCACTGAAGCTCTACTTTACCAAGCCTGATGTCCTTCTCATGGGACTGGTCTCTCCTGACATGTCCCCATTATGTGAGATGAAGTTTCCCCATCCTTGCTTCTAAGGAGGAATATTGCTGAACTTCCAAGACATATTTCTTTATTCTTCTGGGGATCCATAGTGTATTTGATATTTTTTGCCAATACCATAATTCAAAAGTTGTCAGTTCCTCATCAGTCTTCCTTATTCAGCTTTCCCACGAATATAAGGTAATTGAAAATATCATGGCTTGGGTCAAGTGCACCATAGTTCTTATGGTGTTTTTTGTTTGTTTGTTTGTTTTTGCTTTTTTATACTTTAAAGAAGTCTTTTGCAACAGAGTTACACAATGCAGTAAGTTGATGTCTTGAATGCTGCTTCTATGAGCACTGTTTGTGGATAAAAGTAAAATTAAATCCTTGACAACTTCAAAAAAGAGAATGGCATATTAGAGAGACATGCTATGCAGACCTCTGCTAGCAATAACACAAAATACCAGACAAAGAAGGTTCAGGGGACAGTTCCAGAACTCTGAACCACATATAAAGGACTATTTAGAAAGTTTGAAGGCTTACTGCTAGTGTAATTTGTAGCAGAAGCAAGCAACATTGCATTTTTTGATCTGTGGCTACAAGTGGCTCCCAAAGTGGCCATCTTGTGTATGACAGAGTGGGTGAAGGATAAGAGGAATGCTCCCACTGCAGAGGTCTGACTGATCCTTGGAGATAAAGTGTGGACATTTCTTTTTCTGTTTATTGGTTTCTCACTGTCTGCACATCTCCACTCTGGTGACTGGAGGGGGTGCTTGAGCAAGTGGACACCTGTCCACCCCTGGACTATAACTACTCAGATCTGTGAGGATCTGCTTAGCAAGATGAATCTAGAGGGAATGAGACTGCTTAAAACTCTCCCAGAGCTGCTTGAGCCAGCCCTGAACTGCTTCTCACTAGGAGAAAGTTTTGAATGGGGTTGTGGAGGGGAAGACAGACAGACTAAAAACAAAAAAGGCTGAAAATTTAAATCCTGAGTTACCTCACAAGGAGCAACAGTAACATCTTGAAAGTTCTCAGGTGGACTTGAAGGCAAGAAGCCAAAAGAGGGGCATTAAAGTCATACTCATATTTTACTATAGATTTTTTTTTTTTTTCGATTATAGGCTGTAATATCCAATCTAGTTTTTTGTTTTGTTTTGTTTTTTGGTCCCCTTTTACCTTCAGGGAGCTTTTTCTCTCCCTACATTACCCACGAAGAGACAGCAATTGCAGTCATATAGCCAAGCTACAATCACACCCAATAAAATCCCACCATCCAGGTAAGAGCCAATACCAGCTGCTGTACACCAGACAGAAAGACAATACCTGCTATAGTTACTCTGAATTGAGTAATAAGAAAAGTGAAAAGGGAAGCTCATCTACAGATCACATCACCTGGAGGCAATCAGAAAGCTTAATGATACATCAACATACATTCATCTAATTATTGAAAACACATCTAATTATTGAAGATGCCCAACAAACAACTGATGTTATCTGCATATTTCCAGAAATAAGGTAGAGCAACTGAGACAAATGAACTGGAGATAGACCTAGACTTCCCATTGGAGGAATGGCAGGCTTTACAACTACCTGAGAAGGAATTCAGGAGAAGGATATTGAGGTGCATCCAACTACTCCACAGAGAGGTTAAGAAAAATAAGGAAGAAGTCAGGAAAGTGCTAGAGGAGCAATCAAATAAGATATATATATATAGCATAGGAAACATTTCAAAACCTGCAAAAAGAGGTCCAAATGATTAATAATAAAATATTGGAAATACAAAATATACTTAAAGAGTAAAGGAGTAAAAGTGAAGCTATGGAAGCTATAACCAGTGAGCTGGAAGACAAATCCCTCAATACTACTAAGATAGAAGAGCAAGAAGAAAAAAGGATAAAAAAATCTGAAGAAAGTTTAAGATTTCTGTGGGACAACATAAAAAGGAATAAGTTAAGAATTATTGGCATTCCAGAAAAGGAAGAATCACAAATCCACAGAGGAGATAGTTGAAGAGCTGCTGGATGACAATTTGCTTAACATCCTCAAAAATGAAAAGATAAGCATTCAAGAAGCTGAATGAAACACAGAAGGAATAGATCACAAAAGAAAATCACCAAGACATTGTCAGGGACGACATACGCAAGCACTGAGAAGCTGTGGCCCTGTGACAAGATGGATGAAAATCCAATTCCAGGGCCCTCCTCAGAATTGCAAGCCATGGACCCTGAGGGCCAAGGAAGTGACCTCCTGAAGTCCCGGGTTCATAGGTTTTTGTGAACTCACTGGTTGGCTACCTTTGTACAATTCTCTCTGGTTCTAATATTGTTCATTCTGTACTTGTTCTTTATGCTTCTAACTCCAGTAATTGTAGCTTTTGGGAAAATGTTGATGTACATAATGCCTCTTTTAATGGCTCCATGGTAAATGTCACTGCCTTGAAGGTATTAGCAGTGCGTGGGGTCCTGGGAGCAAATCTTTTTGAGGAACAGGCTATAGCCACCTGGGATGAATGTCAGAACTGCTCCCTATCTAACTATTCAGTTATGTTTGATATTAACTTGAAGCATGAGCTCATGATGTCCGTGTAAAACAATGGGACCGAAACCCCCTCTGGGGTTGAGGCAGTAAAGCTTCCTCAAATGACTCAGGAGAACAGGAACAAGTATTATCGGGATTATGAAAAAAAGGTTTTAGAGCAGAACTACTCAAGGTAATTAAGGTGGAATGGTAAATTCTGGGAGTATTGGCTTAAGGGACAATGGTGGCAGCCCCCTCAGACTGCCCTTGGGTATAATTAGTTTGATCCAGATGCTCTTCTTCCCCCTGATGATACAGTAAACATTGTAGCATTTGGATATGGAACCCGGAACGAGGAAAAGGAAGGTCTAGGTGAAACCTCACCTTCATTAGAAAGGTTAAAACCTGTTTCTCACCATCCTTGGAGCTACAGAAGTAAGGAAGAAAGGATTACTAGCTTAACAAATAAAGCTAAATGTTTGAAACCTCACCTTCTTGGAAAAGTTGAGACTCGGTCTCTCACCTTCTCTGGGACTATAGCAAGAAAGGATTACTGGCTTAATTTATCTTAAAGATTGTCTCTGTGAATCATTAAGCATTGTCTTATCTGAATAATCCCATTCTTCTTCTGTAAAGATCTCTTCCTTAAAGAGAGAGAATAAAAGACTGGGGTAGAGACAGTTCTGCGTGCATTCTTGGCAGCAGGACTATCTCCCTGTAAGCTTGCATCCACTCTGGTCTCCGAGTGTTTCTTTCTCTCTTGCCTCTCCAGACATCCCACCTAGAGTTAGTTTTGTGTGCAACGTTGGCGGCAGACGAACCTACCTGTCAGCTTGCATCATACTTGCGTGTCTGCCTCTTTGTGCCTGTATTGTCTCTTTGTCTCTATGCTATATCTTTCGCCTATCAGATCTCCCAAATTTGTGAAACCCACTTGCCTGTTGAGGCTGGACCCCGACAGTAAAAACGTGGGAACAGAGATTCAGGTGGTGAGGAGGTCAGGTAGATTGCAGGATAAAATAGACTATTTTAAATGAAGGAAAAATTAATAGAATATAGGGTAACTTCAATGAAAATTAATACTTCACAACATACCAAGAAAATGAAAATCCAAGAAGAACATGGAAACATTGTAACTATAAAGAAACTGACAAGAAAGAACACAAAAAACATGAACTGGGCACAGGAAGGCATGCAGAACAAAGAAACCAGTAGCATCACAAAAAACAAACAAACATAATGATAGCAATTAATTTAAGCTCTGGTAGCATAATTGTTATGAGTTGGGCTGCCAACCTCAAGGTCAGTAGTTTGAAACTACCAGTGGCTCCATGGGAGAAAGATGAGGTGTTCTGCTCCTGGAAAGATTTACAGCCATGGAAACGCTTTGCAGGGTCATTATGAGACAGAACCAACACCACGGTACTTAACAACAACAACAATAGATAATTACAATGAATGTCAACAGATTAAATATACCAGTTAAGAAACGGAGAGTGGCAAAATGGATAAAGAAACAAGATCCTTCAATATGCTGTCTGGAATAGACACATCTTACAAAGACAAAAACAGATCAAAAGCTAAAGTATAGAAAAAATATACCAAGCTAAGTGCAATAATAATAATGTAAAAAACAAACAAACAAACAAACAAAAAAAACGAGCAGGTTTGGCAATACTAAAATAAACTTATAAGGCAAAAATCAGCATAATAGATAAAGATGGACATTATCTCATGATTAAAGGGTCAATTGAACAAGATGAAATAACCATAATAAATATCTATGTTCCCAATGAAAGAGCACCAAGATACATAAAGCAAACTCTAATAGATTTGAAGAAACAGACAAATCCACAATAATAGTGGAAGATTTTAATACACCACTTTTGAAAAAGGCTAGAACAACCAGAAAGAAACTTGACAAAGACACAGAAGAACTAAATAACACAATCAGCCAACTGGACCTCATAGATGTGTACAGAGCATTCAACCCAACAACAGCACCATATACATTCTTTTCTAGTGCACATGGTACATTCTCCAGAATAGACCATGTGTTAGGCCACAAAACAAGCCTCTATAAATTTACAAACATCAAAATACTACAAAGCATCTTCTCAGACCACAATGCTATAAAATTGGAAATCAACAATAGGAAGACCAAGAAATAAAGTCAAATACATGGAAACTGAATAATATCTTGCTTAAAACAAGCAGAACAAATAAAACTTGACTTCACAAAATTCCTAGAAACAAATAAGAACAAAAACACAATAAACCCAATCTTTGGGCCTAGCAAAAGCAATGCTGAGAGGACAATTTATTGCACTAAATGCACACATCCAAATAGAAAGAATCAAAATCAACACAACAACACAGTACTTCCAACAACTAGAAGCAGGCCTTCAGAGTAAACCTACCATCAACATAAGAAAAGAAACAATAAAAATTAGAGCAGAAATAAACGAGATAGAAAGCAGAAAAACTATACAAAGAATCAATAGGACAAGAAGTTGGTTCTTTGAAAGGATTAATAAAATTGACAAACCAATGGCAAACCTAACAAAAGAAAAGAGGGAAAAGATACAACACTCATAAGAAACCACATGGGTGATGTCACAACAAACCAATAGAAATAAAAAGGATAATAACAGAATATTATGAACAGTTGTACTCCAACAAATTTGAAAATATAGAGATGTATACATTTTTAAATCTTTGACAACTTTAATTTTTTCCCTGACCCTAGACTCTACCAAGCATGTCATTCTCCAGGGATTGGTCCCACCTGAGAACAAGTTTAAAGGATGTGATATGAATTCTCACCATTCTCTCTTTTAAGGAACATTCTGGCTGTACTTCTTCTAAGATGGATCTGTTTGTTCTTCTGGCAATCTATAGTTCTTTCAATATTCATCTCCAACCCCATAAGTCAAATGCATCGATTCTCCTTTGGCCTTCTTATCTACTATCTAGCTTTCACATACATATAGGCAATTGAAAATATCATGTCATGGGTCAGACACATCTTCATCCACAAAGTAATATCTGTTCTTTGAACACTTGATAGAGGTCTTTGGCAGGCTTGCCCAATACAATCTGTTGTTTGATTTCTTGACTGCTGCTTTCATGAGCATTGTGGATTCAAGTAAAATGAAATCCTGACAACTTCAATCTTTTCTCCATTTATCATGATCTTGTATTACTGGTCCAGTTGTGAGGATTTTTGTTTTCTTTACTCTGATTACTATACTGTGTACTGAAGACTAGAGTCCTCATCAGTAAGTACTTCAAGTCCTATTAACTTTCATCAAGCAAGACTGTATAACATCTACATAGTGCAGGCTGTTGAATCTTCCTGTAGCTTCTCAAATTCTTTGCTCAGCATATGAACTGACTAAATATGATGAAAAGACAAAAGTCTGGTGCACACATTTCCTGATTTTAAACCGCTCAGTATTCCTTTTTCTTCTAGAACTGCATCATGGTTTATGTACAGTTCCCATATAAACACAATCATTTTCGAATTCCTAGTGTTATCGGTAGTTTGTTATGACTCACACAGTTGAATGCCTTTGCATAGTTAATAAAACACAAGTAAACATCTTTCTGGCATTATCTGCTTTCAGTCAAAATTCATATGATATCAGCAATGATATCATTTTCACATCTCTGAATCTGGCTTGAATTTCAGTCAATGTACTGAATTATCTTCAGCAAAATTTTACATGCAAGTGGTATTAATATTGTTTAGTAATTTCCATATTTTGCTGGGTCACCTTTCTTTGGATTAGACACAAATATGGATCTCATCCACATGGTTGGCCAGGTCTTCCAAATTTTTTTTTATATATATAAAATAAGGGCTTCCAGTGCTACATCAGTTTGTTGAAACATTTCAATTTGCATTCCACCAATTCCTAGAGCCTTGTTTTTCACCATTGCTTCAGTGTAGCTTGGACTTTTCCCAATAATTCCATTGACTCTTGACTATATTCTACCTCTTGAAATGACTGAGCATCAACCAATTCTTTTTGATAAAGTGGCTATGTATTTTCTTTCCATTTTTGTTTTTCTTTTTAAGCTTTTTCTTGTGAATGAAGTGAAGGTTTACAAATGAGACCATTAGTTTTACATTCAACAAGTCACACATTGTTTGATCTCAATGATTGCAACGCCCTCCAAGCAACAACAGTGGTCCCACTTTCTCCCTGTGACTATCCATGTACAAATACCTCTTTCAAATTCATATATTTGTGGAAGGCATATACATATTTGTATATATGCTCTTTCTCCCAACCCATGTATCTACACACAGAACACTGTTGTACAAAGATTATATGTATAACACTATTTCTATCCTTTTTAGCCCTTACATACCTCCTGGAGTCTTCATAGATCTTCATTATTCTTCTGTCAACCTTCCTCTTCTTGTATATTGCTCTCCCCCTTCTTGTATATTGCCCTCCCTGTCACTTGAATTGACATGTATCTACCCTCTAGACATGATGTAGTTCTGTAGGATAAATGCAGGGTTGCAAGGTCAGTTTGAAGCACAAAGTTGGTGGTTCAAACTCACCAGTTGCTCCTCAGAAACCCCATAGTCTGTTGTTATGACTCAGAAGTGACTTGATGGTCCTTAACAACACCACCACCCACTAGCAAGTGAATTACTCTCCCTTCACTCCCTGAAAGCCAGCAAAGAATGTTTCTTTTAGTATGAAAACTTTTAAAATTTTTACATTAATAGTCTCTTTCAGTATTTGTCCTTTTGTGATTGACTAATTTCACTCAGCATAATGTCCTCCAGATCATCTATGTTATGAGGTTTTTCACAGATTCATCATTATTCTTCAATATTGCATAGTATTCCACTGTGTATATGTATCAAACTTTGTTTATCATTGATGGACATGTAGGCTGTCTCCATCTTTTTGCTATTGTGGATTGTGCTGCCATGAACATTGATGTGCATATATCTGCTTGTTTCCTGGCTCTCATTTCTTGTGGATATATATTAAGTAGAGGGATTGCTGGACCATACAGTATTTGTATTTCCAACTTTCTAAGGAAGTGCCACACCATTTTCCACAGTGGCTGACCCATTTTACAGTCCCACCAGCAATGTAGGAGGATCCAAGTCTCCCCACACCCTCCCCAGCATTTGTTTTCTATTTTTTTTGAACTTTGCTATTAATGCTGGAGTGATATGATCTCTCATTGTTGTTTGGAGTTCTGGTGTGGCACTGTGGGTTAATGTGCTGGACTGCAAAGTTGGTTTGAATCTCAAAGTTGGTGGTTCAAGCTCACAAGCCACTCCTAGGAAACCCTATACAGGGTCACTATGAGTCGGAACCAACTTCACGGCACTTAACAAATGGAATCCTGGTGTGGTTCTGTAAGATAAGCACTGGGCCTCAAGAACAATTTGAACCATAAAGTCGGTGGTTCAAACCCACCAGCAGCTCCTCAGAAACCCTATACAGTGTCACTCTGAGTCACAAACCACTCACACACTTAACAATAACAACGATGACTAATCATCTTGAGCATTCTACCTATGATTGTTGGCTGCCTGAATGTTTTCTTTGGTGATGTGTCTGTACATGTCCTGTCCCCATTTTTTAATTGGGTTTTCTTTTTCTTTTTCTTTTTTTTTGGAGAGTTGTTGTAGTTTTCTATAAATTTTAGAGATTAGTCCTTTGTCTGATTATGTCATTGCAAAAATATTTTTCATTGTCTGTGGGCTCCCTTTTTACTCTTTTGGCAAAATCATTTGATGCACATAAGTATCAAATTTTTCTGAGTCATCTATTTTGTCTTCTTTTGTTTGTGTGATTTTAGTAATGTTTGAGAGTGTATTAATGCTATGTATTGGATCGGCCAGGTAGCATCATTGATGGACTCGGGGGTGGCAGCGGTGGTGAGGTTGGCCCAGGATCGAACATTGTTTCGTTCTGCTGTGCATGGAGTCGCTATGAGTCGGTTCCGACTCGATGGCACCTGACAACAACAACAACAACAATTGGAGCCCATAAATTTGTCCCTATTTTTTCACTGATGATCTTTATAGCTATAGGTTTTATACTTAGATCTTTAATCCATGTTCAGTTTTTATTATTTTTTTAATATGGTGTGAGACATGGGTCTTGATGCATTCTTATGCAAATGGATTTCCAGTTCTGACAGCACCATTTGTTGAAGAAATGATCTCTTCCCCACTTAATGTTTTAGTCCTTTGTCAAAGATCAGCTAATTGTTTATGGATGGATTTATTTCTGGATTCTTAATTCTATTCCATTGATCTATATATCTTTTGTTTTACCAGTTCCAGGCTAATTTTGACCAATGTGGTTGTGTAGCAAACTTTGAGATCAGGGAGTGAGAGGCCCCCAACTTTGTTCTTCTTAAGGAGTATTTTTCTTATCCGAGGTCTCTTTGCTTTCCATAAAAAGTTAGCAATCATTTTTCATATATCTTTAAAGAATGTTGGCATCTCAATTGGAATTGTGTTGTATCTATAGATTGTTTGGGGTAGTGTTGACATTTTCATAATGTTAAGTCTTCCCATCCATGAACACAGAATATTCTTACATTTTTGTAAATCTTTTTGTTTCTTAGAGTAGTATTTTGTAGGTTTTTTTGTATAGGTCTTTTGTTTGTCTAGTTAGATTTATTTCTTAGTATTTCATTATTTGGGTGACTATTATAAATGGTAATGTTTTCCTAATTTCCATTCAAAGCTGCCTTTAATAGTGTATAGGAATCTAACTGATTTTTATATATTCATTTTGTACCTGCCACTTTGTGGAATTTTCCAATGAGTTCCAATATATGTTCTTGCTTAGTCTTAGGGATTTTCTATGTATATATCATAGCATATGCAAATAGAGAAAGTTTTACTTCCTCTTTGCCAATTTGGATACCTTTAATTTCCCTGTCTTGCCATATAGCTCTTGCTAAGACTTCCAGCACAATATTGAATAGGAGTGGTGACAAAGGGCATCCTTGTCTGGTTCCTGTTTGCAGAGGGAAGGCTTTCAGTTTCTCTCCATTGAGAGTAATGTAGGCTGTTGGTTTTGTATATATGCTCTTAATTATGTTGAGGAATTTCCCTTCAATTCCTACTTTGTTGAGTGTTTTTATCAGGAATGGATGTTGGATTTTGTCCAATGACTTCTCTGCATCAATTGATATGATCATGTGGTTCTTTTTCCTTGTTTCATTTATATGTTGTTGTTGTTGTGTGCCGTGGAGTCGGTTCTGACTCATAGCGGCCCCGCACAGGGTTTCCGAGGCTGTTAATCTCTATGGGAGCAGAACGCCTCATCTTTCTCCTGCTGAGCAGCTGGTAGTTTCGAACTGCTGACCTTGCGGTTCGCAGCCTGATTTGTAACCACTACGCTGTGGATTATAATGATTGTTTTCTAACATTGAACCATCCTTGCATCCCTGGTATGAATCCCATCTTGGTTATATTACTTTTTTGATATGTCGTTGAATTCCATTGGTTAGGATTTTGTTGACAACTTATGCATCTGTGGTTTATGAGGGATATTGGTTTATAATTTTCTTTAATAGTGATGTCCTTGCCTGGTTTTGCTATAAGGTTTATGCTTGTTTCATAAAGTGTATTCAGGAGTTTCTCATCATTTTTATGTTCTGGAATAGTTTGAATAAAATTGATGTCCGCTTTACTCTGAAAGTTTGGTAAAATTCACCAGTAAAGCCATCTGGGCCTGGAATTTATATTGTTTGGAGTTTTTATTAGTGACCTGATAAAGTTCCTCTTTTGTTACAGGTCTGTTCAGTTTTCTGCTTCACTCTGTGTTAGTTTAAGTAGGTCATGCTTCTCTAAAAATTTATCCAGTTCTTCTAGATTTTCATGTTTATTGGAGTACAATTCTTCATAGTATTTGTATTGCCATGGGTTCTGTTGTGATGTTAACCACATCATTTCTTATGTGTATTATTTGCATTTTCTTTTCTTTTGTTACATTTGCCAGTGGTGTGTCAATTTTATTAATCCTTTTAAAGAACCAACTTTTTGTTGATTCTTTCTATTATTTTTCTGTTTTCCAATTCATTTATTTCTACTCTAATCTTCATTATTTCTATTCTTCTGGTGACTGCCTGTAGGCTTACTTTGCTGATCCATTAATTGTTGTAGATATTCTGTTAAAGTGTTGATTTTGAATGTGTGCATTCATTGACATAAATTGCTCTACTGTTGTTAACTGCCCTTAAGTCAGTTCCAACCTATTGCAATCCTGTACAGGGTTACCAAGGAGCAGCTGGTGATCTTGAATTACTGATCTTGTGGTTCAAAGTTGACTTTGCAGTCCAGCACATTAACCCACAGCTTTTGTTTTGTTTCAATGGTTTGGCATGTTTTATTTTCATTCTCATTGGAGTCAATAAATTTTTTAATTTTAATTTTGTTGTTGTTCTTTTACCCAGTATCTTTTCAGCAGGATGCTATTCAATTCCCATTTACTTGATTGCCTCCTTGATCTTTCTATTGTTGATTTCTAATTTTATAGCATTATGATCTGAAAAGATGCTTTGTATATTTCAAGGTTTTTAATGTATCAAAGCTTGCTTTGTGGTCTTACATATGGTCTATTCTGGATAATGATCCATGTGCACTGGACAAGAATGTGCACTGTACTGTTGTTGGATTGAATGCTCTGTGTAGATCTGTGAAGTTAAGTTAGTTGATTGTGTTGTTTAGTTCTTCTGTGTCTGTTGAGTTTCTTTCTAGTTTTTCTGTCCTTTATCGAAAGTGGTGTATTAAAATCTACTATTATTATTATTGTAGAGTTGTCTATTTCTGTCTTTGATTTTATTAGAGTTTGATTTTATGTAGTTTGGGGCTCTTTCATTGGGAGCATAGATATTTATCACAGTTATGCCATCTTGAACTATTAATCATGGGATAATGGTTATTTGTTTCAGTTTTGTTTTGTCTCTTGCATTATTTTTTGCTTTAAAGTCTATTTTATCAGAAATTAATATTGTCACTCCTGATCATTTTTAAGTGCCACTAGGTTTGATATATTTCTTCCTATACTTTGACTTTTAATCTATTTTTGACTTTCAGTGTAAGGAGTGTTTCTTGTAGACAGCATATTGAAAAATCCCATTTCCTTATCCATTCTGCCACTCTCTATATCAATTGGTGCATTTAATCCAATGACATTTTGGTCTCAGAGAAAGATGGACTAGGCAGAAAGGCTGTGCAGGCTTTCTTGAGGAAAGACATGTAAAATCACATTAGACAGCTACAGAGAACAGTCCTGGAACTATGAGCTCCAGAGAAAAGTAGATAGAGTGCCTAGTGGGAAAAAAACTTGACTAGATGTGGCAAGAGAGGAGGTGTCTGAGAGCAGTGGCAGCAGACAGACCCTGTCTCAGCCATCTTGAGAGCTCCTGAACTGCTTTAGAGATGAGAAAACGTTCAGAGCTCCTGAACTGCTTTAGAGATGAGAAAACGTTCATGTTGCAGAAAGCTACCTGTGGGCTTGTGGAGAAAAAGCTGTGATTTTATTTTATTCCTTTTATTCCCACCAGCATATAACTCCAGGTAATCTCCCACTTTCCAGGCAGCCAGATTCACTCAAAAGTTGTGAGCCCTGGGGAGGATCTGTATACAATAACCCTACTAAGAGGGAAGGGTTGATCCAAATGCTTGATCCTGGTCAGTCGTGGGCTAGCTTCTACAAGGAGATGAGATTGAAAGGATGCATGAAGTAGAGAGAAAAAAGGAAGAAAAAAAAAGAGGTAGGTAATCTGTGTGTGCCCAATGGACTTAGTGTGGCCATTTTGCACTTTCTCAGGTGCATGTGAAGGAAAAAAGCCAGTAGGTGGCACAGCATACCACTAAATAGCAGAAAAAAAGCCACTGAAATTCATTTTTAGCTGTGTGTGTTTTATTGTTATGGTTTATTCTCCTTCTTTCCTCACATGACAGAGATAGAAACTGTAGCCATACAGTCAAGCCACAGATATACTCTCTACAACCCCACCAATTCGACAAGAGCCAATACCAGCTGCTATACACAAAGCAGTGACTACAACCAACATTGAGTAAATACACTCTGAATTGAACTGCATGAACAGTGAGCAGAGAAGCTCATCTCCTGATCACATATACCAGGATGCAATGGGTGAGTGCCTAAGAATACACCAACATAGATTTATCAACTAAATACAACTACAACAACACCACAAGGCCTAGAAAGAAGCAGAATATTTCTGTTCATATGAAGGTACAAGACAGAGTAGCTCAAACAAATGATCAAGAGGCAGAGCTAAACAATACTTTTGGGGAAGAGGAGGCATTGGAACTACCTGAAAATTAATTCAATAGAAAGATATTGAGGTACATCCAAAAGTTTCACAAAAAGGTCAAGCAAAACAAGGAAAATTTCAGAAAAGTGCTCATGAACCATCAAACAAAATAGACACAAAACTGGAGAAAATATAAAATCTGCAAATAGAAATCCAGAAGATGCTGTCGTCGTTAGGTGCCATCAAGTTGTGCCACTTTGCCAATCCATCTTGCTAGGGGTCTTCCTCTTTTTCTCTGAACCTCCACCTTAACAAACATAATATCCTTCTCCAGTGACTGGTCCCTCCTGACAATATGTCTGAAGTATCAGAGAAGTTTGGCCATCCTGGCCTCCAAGGAGCACTCTGGCTGCACTTCTTCCAACACAGATTTGTTGGTTCTTTTGGCAGCCCATGGCACTTTCAATAT
>NW_006408777.1:783618-785224 GCF_000296735.1 Chrysochloris asiatica | reverse complement strand
TTACTGGTCCAGTGGTGAGGATTTTGTTTTGTTTACATTGTGATGTAATGCATACTGAAGGTTGTGGTCTTTGACCTCCAACAGTAAGTATTTTAAGTCCTCTTCACTTTCAGCAAGCACGTTTGTAACACCTGCATATTGCAGGTTGTTAATGTCTTCCTCCAATCCTGATGACACTTTTTTTTCATATAACCCAGCTTCTCTGTCACACACCTTTGTTAATTTTAAACCATTCACTGTTGCCATGTTCTGTTTGAATAACTGGCTCTTGGTCCATGTACAGATTCCTCATGAGCACAATTAAGTGTTCTGGAATACTCATACTTCACAATGTTGTCCACAGCTTTTCATGATCCACACAATCAAAAGCCTTTGTGCAGTCATTAAAGCACAGGTAAACATCTTTCTGATACAGCCAAGATCCATCAGACATCAGCAATGATATCCCTCATTCCATGGCCTCTTTTGAATCTGGCTTGAACCTCTGGAAGTTTTCTGTCGATGTATGCTTGGAGCTGTTTCTGTAATACCTTGAGTAAAACTTTACTCACATGGGATATCAAAGAGATTGTCCAATGATTTCTGCTTTCTGTTGAGTCACCTCTCTTTGTAATGGGCACAAATACAGATCTCTTCCAATTAGTTGTCCAGATAGTTGTCTTCCAAATTTCTTGGCATAGATGAGTGAGGGCCTCCACTGCTGCCTCACTTTTCTTGAAATATTTCAATTTTTATTCCAACAATTCCAGGTGCCTTGTTCTTCACCAATTCCTTCTATGCACATCTTGGACTGCTTACTTCAGTCTCATTGGCTCTTTATCATATGCTACTTCTTGAAATATAATTTATTTATATTTTATATAAATAATTCCACCCATGGTGGACAGGTTTAAGATGAGCTTCCAGATGAAGACAGACCAGGAAGAAAGAGTAACAAACAACTTCTAAATATTTAGTCACTGAAAACCTTATGAATAACAGAGAAACACTGTCAGATATAATGCAAGAAAATGAGCCCCTCAGGTTGGAGGCACTCAAAATGCGACTGGGGAAGAGGTGCCTCCTGAACGTAGAGTTGACTGTCATGATGTGAATGGAGTAAAGCCATGGGATAAAAGCCTGGGGGAGCCTTCGTTTACTGATGGGGCACAACTCAAAATGAAGAGAAACATCTGTAACATCCATTGAAAAACAGAACATGGACTATACGAAGTATGAATCTGGGAAAATTGGAAGTTGTCAAAAATGAAATGGAATGCATAAACATCAATATCTTAGGCATTAGTGAACTGAAATGGACTGGTATTGGCCATTTTGAATCTGATGACCACATGGTTTACTATGCCACAAATGACAAATTGAAGAGGAATGGTGTTGCATTGTCAAAAAAAGAAAACTTATTCAGATCATTCATAAGGTACAATGCTATCTGTGATAGGATAATATCCATTCGCCTACATGGAAGCCCAGTTAATACACTATTATTCAAATTTACACACCAACCACTAAAGCCAGCGAGGAAGAAACAGAAGAATTCTACCAACTTTAATCTGAAATTAATCAAGCATGCAATCAAGATGTATTGATCATTATTGGTGATTGAAAT
>NW_006408777.1:769525-782518 GCF_000296735.1 Chrysochloris asiatica | reverse complement strand
GAGAGGTGACCCAACGGAATGCAGAAATCATCGGACAATCTCTTTGATATCCCATGCGAGTAAAGTTTTACTAAAGGTAATACAGAAACGGCTGCAGCCATACATTGACAGAGAACTTTCAGAGGTTCAAGCCGGATTCAGAAGAGGCCGTGGAATGAGGGATATCATCGCTGATGTCTGATAGATGATGGCTGAAAGCAGAGAATATCAGAAAGATGTTTACCTGTGCTTTATTGACTACGCAAAGGGTTTTGATTATGTGGATCATGACAAGCTATGGACAACATTGTGAAGTATGAGTATTCTGGAACACTTAATTATGCTCATGAGGGATCTGTACCTGGACCAAGAACCAGTTATTCAAACAGAACATGGCAACAGTGAATGGTTTAAAATTAAGAAATGTGTGCACAAGGTTGTATTCTTTCACCATACTTATTTAACCTGTATGCTGAGCAAATAATCTGAGAAGCTGGGTTATATGAAGAAAATGCTGTGTCTGGCTATTTGGGACCATTTGGAGTCACATGTGGGCAAGGAGGAGACAACTTCATGAAAATCTTATTGGGACAGAGACACAGTGTCGTATCCTCCTGAATAAAACAAGGTGAACATAATACAGACAGGATTTGGGGGAGGAAAGTGCAGCCACTTCAGGGTAAATGAATTGAAATTCCAGAGTTGGAGGAGGCAAAAATAACAACAACAACAACAAAATAACAAACTTTTTATGGAAAGGAAAGACTCCCCAGATAAGCAAAGTACTGCTTAAGAAGAACAACAAAGTTGTACTAGTACAATGAAAGATACACAGAAATACAAGACAGGACATGAGTAGATACATGACACCAGTGTTCAAGGTAGCACTATTCACAATAACAAAATGATGGAGACAGTCTAAGCACCCATCAATGGAAGAATGGATAAACAAACTTTAGTATATATACACAATATAATATTATGCTACCTTGAAAGATAACAAGGAAGCTGCAAGCTACCAGTTAACATGGATGAACCTTTAGAACATTATGCTGAGTGAAATTATTCAGTCACAAAAGGACAATACTACATTAAGACCATTATTGTAAAAGCTCAAGAAAAGATACACATAATAAAAGGGGGGAAATTTTCTCTTTTGGTTACTGGGGTGAGAGGGAGGGGTTCAGTGGAGCAAAGGGTAGGCGATAGACATATCATAGTTCAGGTGTTGAGTAGAGCAATACACAAGAAGTGGGAGGGGGATTAAAAAAAAAACAACAAGGTAGATAGGGGAATCCTTAGTTTGCAGAGGCTAAATGGGACAGAGGTAAATAGTGATGCATGCTTAACCTTGGAAAAACAGGTCTCTGTAATACAGGGATCGAGGCATACTCTGAACGGTTAAAAGAGGGGAAATAATTTTAAGATGCTTGACTGTCTTATGAATATTGGTTTCCCCTGCCTACTATTGTAGAATGGATACTTGAATAGGATAGAAAGAATATTGGGAAACATGATTATAGAAAGATTGTAAAAGCCCATCTTCAGCCTATAACTGGTTGGAATACCTAAAAGTGGTTCTAGAACTTGTCCAGTGAAATAGGCTTCTTGTGGAGACTTTGTAGTGTATAGGACCTTAGGTAGAAGGTCCCCATCCAGAACCTTTTGAGGTGGGACATTCCCAATTGAAAGGGCTAGAGGAACAGAAGATACTTCTTGAAAGAAAGATCAGTAGGAAAAATTCCAAAACAAAATGGCAGCCTGATTGGCTACTACAAGAACAAGAAAGTTGTTCACCGGAGAGCCATCAAGGCAAGCAATAAATCTCTTCAGGACAAACCCCTCTCCAAGACTGAAACTTAAAGGGAATACATGAGTAGGGAGGTAAGCTTGCTGGCGAATACACTGGTCTATTGGTGAGTGAAGAGAGGGAAAGACAGCAGTAAAGATATGAGCTGAGTTCTACCATGTTCCATAGACTCCCATTGACCTGGAGATGAGAGAAATAAGAGGAAAGGCTGGTTGATCCAAAGTGTGGTGAGATCTGGGAACTCTTGAGCCCATGGACAAGGACCTAGCCATGGATGGCTAGAGCTGCGAGTTAAGTGTCCAGCTGCTATGAAATAAAAGGAGACACACAAGAATGCCCAAACTTGCAGATAGTACCCATTTGACCTAGCTTCAATGACTTGCTGATCAAAACTTGACTAGAGGAAGATAAAAAAGTTTGATAAAGGAAGCAGGTATCAATTGCTACAATTTGATGAACTTGACCTATACTTTTGGATATAGTAGCTCAAAAGGCCAATCGAGAGGGAAGGAGTCTTCACATCAAGGATCAAACCTATCCTCTCTGTACACAGGGTTGATAGGGATGGGCAACAGACATTAGCCACTTAAAATGGGGAATGGGGGCTTATAAAGGCAAGAAATGACTGGCTTACAAGTTTTCAAGAGGGAGTTTCATTTCAGAGTGTGCAGAGGAAGGTAGATTCTCCACTGAGTAGTTTCCATCTTCTCTAGACAGGGGCAGGTCTGGTGAAAAGAGATGGGGATAAGATTCTTAAGATTCAATAGTGAGTAACTTATCATACCTAACTGCAATTGTCTCTACTGTAAAGGTCAAAGTTTTGTAACATAAAGGGGGGAAGGAGTAGTTAATCCTACATTCCAGGAACAGAGGACCCTCGGACCATCAAGGGAGAAGAGCATGAGCAGAATGTGGGACCCTATCCGGAGAAGCAATGACACCACAGATGGAGGCAGAGATGTGATATAGTTAGGTGTTTAGTTAAAAATCAGCTGACTGTATGTAGATGGGTTAATTTCTGGATTCTCCATTTTGTTCCAGTGATCCATGTATCTTTCATTGTACCAGTACCAAGCTGTTTTGATCACAGTAGCCGTGTAGTAAATTTTGAAGTCGGGGGGTGAGAGGCCTCCAACCTTATTCTTCTTCTTAAACAGTGCTTTGCTTATCCTGGGTCTCTTTCCTTTCCATATAAGTTTTGTAATTGTTTTTTTCATCTCTTTGAAGAATGTTGTTGGAATCTGGATTGGAATTGTATTATATGTGTAAATTGCCTGGGCAGTATTGACATTTTCACAATGTTAAATCTTCTTATCCAGGACCATGGTATATTCTTCCATATTTGTAAATCTCTTTTGGTTTCTTGTAGTAGTGTTTTGTAGATTTCTTTGTATAAGTCCCTTGTTTCTCTGATTACATTTATTCCTAGATATTTCATCCTTTCGGTGGCTATTGTAAATGGTATTGCTTTCCTAATGTCATTTTCAATGTTATCGTTTTTGGCATAGAGGAATCCAAATGATTTTTGTATGTTACTCTTATATCCTGCCACTTTGCTGAATCTTCCAATGAGGTCTAGTAGTTTGTGTTTTGTTTTTGTTTGTTTTTTTTAACTGAGTCTTTGGGGTTTTCTACATATAGGGTCATATCATCTGCAAATAGAGTTTTACTTCCTCTTTGTCAATTTGTATGCCTTAATTTCCCTGTCTTGCCATATAGCTCTTGCTAAGACTTCCAGCATAATATTGAATAGGAGTGGTGACAAAGGGCATCCTTGTCTGGTTCCTGTTCGCAGAGGGAAGGCTTTCAGTTTCTCTCCATTGAGAGTAATGTAGGCTGTTGGTTTTATATATATGCTCTTAATTATGTTGAGGAATTTCCCTTCAATTCCTACTTTGTTGAGTGTTTTTATCAGGAATGGATGTTGGATTTTGTCAAATGCCTTTTCTGCATCAATTGATATGATCATGTGGTTCTTTTCTTTTTTCTTATTTATATGGTGGATAATGGTGATCGCTTTTCTAATGTTGAACCATCCTTGCATCCCTAATATGAATCCCATTTGATCATGATGTATTATCTTTTTGATGTGTTGCTGGATTCTGTTGGCTAGGATTTTGTTGAGAATTTTTGCATCTATGTTCATGAGGGATATTGTTCTACTGTTCTTTCTTAGTGGTGTCCTTCCCTGGTTTTGGTATGAGGGTTATACTTGCTTCATAAAATGTATTAGGAAGTTTTCTATCCTCCTCTATCTTCTGGAATAATTTAAGTAGAATTGGTGAGAGCTCTTCCCTGAATGTTTGGTAAAACTCATCAGTGAAACCATGACTTTTTTTGGTTGGGAGTCTTTTGATGATGTGATAGATTTCTTCTTTTGTTATGGGTCTGTTCAGGTTTTCTACTTCACTGTGTGTAAGTTTTGGTGGGTTGTGTTTATCTAAAAATGTATCCATCTCTTCTAAGTTTTCAAATTTGTTGGAGTACAACTCTTCATAGTATTCTGTTATTATCCTTTTGATTTCCTTCGGTTCTGTTGTGTCATCGCACATGTGGTTTCTAGTGCATGTTATTTGAGTTTTCTGCCTCTTTACTTTTCTTAGGTTTGCCAGTGGTCTGTCAATTTTGTTAATCCTTTCAAAGAACTAGCTTATTGTCCTGTTGATTCTTTCTATAGTTTTTGTTTTCTATCTCACTTATTTCTGCTCTAATCTTTATTATTTCTATTCTTTTGGTGGCTGTAGGTTCCCTCTGTTTGTCATTGTTGTAGATGCTGTGTTAATGTGTTAATATTGGTTCTTTCTTCTTTTTGGATGTGTGCATTTATTGCAATTAATTGTCCTCTCAGCACCAGTTTTGCCATGTCCCAAAGATTGTGGTATGTTGTGTTTTCATTCTCATTTGTTTCTAGGAACATTGTGAATTCACATTTAATTTCTTCTACTACCCAGTCACTTTTCAGCAGGGTGTCGTTCAGGTTCCATGTATTTGACTTTATTTCTTTGGTTTTCCTATTGTTGATTTCTAATTTGATAGCATTGTGGTCTGAGAAGATGCTTTGTAGTGTTTTGGTATTTGTAAATTTTTGGAGATTTGTTTTGTGGCCTAAGACATGGTTTATCCTGGAGAATATTCCATGTGCCCTGGAAAAGAATGTGTATTGTGCAGTTTTTGGGTTGAATGCTCTGTACATATCTATGATGTCCATTTGGCTGATTGTGTTGTTTCGTTCTTCTCTGTCTTTGTCAAGTTTCTTTCTGGTTGTTCTATTCATTTTTAAAAACAGTGTATTAAAATCACCCACAATTCTTGTAGATTTGTCTGTCTTTCTTCAAATCTATTAGAATTTGGTTTATGTATTTTGGAACACTTTCATTGGGAGCATAGATATTGATTATGCTTACGTTATTGTTCAATTGTCCCTTTAATCATGAGATAATGTCCATGTTTATCTATTATGCTGGCTTTTGCCTTAATGTTTATTGTATCAGAGATTAGTACTGCCACTCCTGTTTTTATTTTATTTTTTTATTGCCATTAGTTTGGTATATTTTTTTCCCCATCCTTTGACTTTTAATCTGTTTTTGTCTCTGTGTGTGAGATGTGTCTCTTGCAGACAGCCTATTGAAGGATCTTGTTTTCTTATCCATTTTGCCACCCTCTGTTTCTTAACAGGTGCATTTAATCCTTTACATTCAGTGTAATTATCAATAGATATTAATTAATTGCTGCCATTATGGGTTTTGTGTGTGTGTGTGTGTGTGTGTGTGTGTGTGTGGTGTTGCTGCTTTCTTTGTTCTGTGTGTCTTCCTTTGTTGAGTTCATGCTTTTTGTGTTGTTTCTTGTGAGTGTCCTCATAGTTTTAATGTTTCTATGTTCTTCTTGGATTTTCATTCTCTTGGTATGTTGTTAAGTGTTAATTTTCTTTGAGGTTGCCTTATAGTCTATTAACTTTTCTCTCCATTTAGTACAGTCTATTTTGTTCTGTAATCTACCTGACCTTATCACCTATGTTCCTATGTGTTTACTTTTTTATATTGTACTTGTTTTGATCATAGACTGACCTTCCAGATTCTCTGAGTTTGTTCTTATAGTTTTGTTCTGTTCTCGACTCTTCCTTCTGTCGATTTAATTCTTCTGTTGATTTAAATCATGCTTTGCATGATATTTATCCTTCTGCCAGGACTGTGTCAAACAGCAGAACTGAAGTGGCTTTCCACAGAGCTCTTATTAAATAAATGGCAACAACAATAACAAAAAAAGAATGAAGTTCAAACTAATTTGGGGCCATTGTTTTAATTTTTCTTATATATTACAATCCTTGTTTTTACAGATACTCTGATTGAGGCCCACAAGGATGCTTGCTCATAGTCTGGGTTGAATTTCCAGAATGATACTGATAATTTAGATAGTTCTCAAGCTGTCAGAGGGCTAGTCCCCAAATGCACTTTTGATCAATTTCAGTTTCATTGTGAAATTCCTTTTCTGGAACACAAATGAATTATGGTTTTGTTGTGGTTTTTTTTTTTTTTATCAAAATAACAGTATCAGATTATTTCATATCAATGACATTCACTTATAATTTTTATTGCATGAGAAAATAAAGCTTTGTAGTCTATAAGATGAGACATACATACTTCCATTGATATTAAATCTTCCTTCTCCCTAACCCCGCTTCTTCAAATCCACCCAAGAATTAAAAAGGGACCAAAGAAGGAACTTTACACATAAAGCTATGAAGGGCACGAGGAGAAATTGGATATTTTGTTGTTAAGTATAAAATTTCAGTTGTTGTTCTAGTTAGGTGCCTTTGAATCAATTCTAACTCATTGCATATCAGGATGATGATATGCACGATAGAAATAACTGTGGTGGTGGTAGATGCTAAGTGTTGTCAAGTCAGTTCTGACTCATAGTGGCTCTGTATAGGGTTTCAGAGGAGCAGTTGGTGTGGTGGGTTTGAACTGCTGGCCTTGTGGTTAGAAGTACTGTACTTATCTTACAGTGCCTCACCAGAACTCCTATCTGTGGTGATGTAGTTGTTGTTAACTGCTGTCTAATCAGTTCCAACTCATAGGGAACCTGTGTAGGGTTTCCAAGGAGTGGTTGCTGGGTTTGAATGGCTGACCTTGAGGTTAGTAGTTTAATGCTTATCCAACAGGCCACACCAGGTCTGTGGTTGTTGTTAATTACTGTCGAGTTGGTTCCAATCATAGTAACCCAGTATAGGGTTTTCAAGGAGCAGCTGGTTAGCAGTTCAAAACTATAGTGCCACACTAGGAGTCTAGGACTGTGGTTAGTTTGGGTTAATTTAAGGAAGTGAATTTAATGAGGCTAGACAGCAAGATTTGTCAGCTTTTTAAGGCCCTTGCATTCCATACTGAACAAAGTATACTGTATACAGTGGGAAGTCCATAGAGATTTTTAAGCAGGAGAGAGAGAGATGATTTTGCCTCTAGCATTGAACTGAAAGGTGAGCAGTAGTGGTAGAGAAAGTTGGAAAGTCCTGTAATCATCTAGGTGAGAGTTGACACATTTTTACTACAGCAGACAGTATGAACGTCCAAAGGAAAGCAGTAATTGAGAGATGTTTTAAAGTAGAACTAACAGGGTTGAGTAAGAGAGAAAACAGTGTAGGCTGATTCCTAACTTTTTACATTGGATGAATGAAGGCTTCATTAGTTGCAAAAAGGAACATAAAGATGGGCTGGTAAGAAACCCCATATAGCCTTGCTATGAGTCAAAACCGACACTACAACACTTAACAACAACAACAACAGTGGTGGTGGTGGTGTACTTTGGAGTCGGTTCCAACTCATAGTGACCCTGTATAGGGTTTCTGAGGCTGTAAATCTTTATGGGAGCAGAAAATCTCATTTTTGTCCTGCAGAACAAGCTGGTAGTTTCAAACAGCTGACCTTGAGGTTAGCAGCACGATTCATAATCAATATGCTACCAGAGCTCCGTAACAAGGGTAGGGTAGGATGAATTGGGAAAACATTTTGTTTTAAACATGAGATTGAGAAGCAATTGAACAGTAATGATTATGAAGGCAATTTATGTTTGTGTAATTTAGTTTTTCTGGAATTTTCTTGTATTTTTTATAACATGTCTTTTACAATTTTGAATTGTTTTTTATAATATAGTCTTGCCTTTCACATAGCAGAGAATGCTAGCCTCATTAACATTATGCACAAATTGGACATTGCGACATGTTTTCTAAGCATGAAGGCATACATTGGGGTCCTTTGATTTACAATCAGGCTTCTATACATCAGGGTTATCAAGGTGATAACTATGTGAAGACTCAAAGCTCTCAAACTTGGGGGCTTTTTCCAGTGCTTATATCACGATTTGGAATCCTGGTGTGGTACTGCGGGTTGCTGCGCTGGACTGCAAAGTCAGTTTGAATTACAAAGGCGACAGTTCAAGCTCACCAGCTGCTCCACAGAAACCCTATACAGGATTGTTATGAGTCAGAACTGACTCAACGTCACTTAACAACAATAACATATCGTGATGTATAAAGCCTATTTCTCATTATCATCACTCGAGGAGATCTGAGTAGTGGGTAGATTATTTCCACAGCTGTGAGCTTCTTGAAGACAGACACCAATCCTATCACTGACATTACAGTGGAATCCTTGTCTTCTATATGGGAGAGCAGGGTTTCATTCCCAGTTAATGCACCTTAAGCACAGTCAACACTAACACACAAGTAGAGTCTTGTATGTTGCTATAGTGCTGAACATGTTTCAGTGGATACTCCAAACTAAGACAAACTAAGAAGAAAGCCCTGGTGGTCTGAAAATCAGGTAATGAAAACTCTGAATCACAATGGTCTGATCCGTAACCTATCACAGAAAACAAAGGACTGGGCAGCCTTTAGTTTCACTGTACATGGAATCCCCATGAGTCAGGGCTGTTTGACAGCAGTTGGCGTGGTGCTGTAGGATAACCACTGGGTTGTGAACCACAAGACCAGTGGTTTAAACTCACCAGCAGCTTCTTGGAAACCTTATCTATATAGGATCACTAGGAGTCAGAACTGACTTGACAGCACTTAGCAACAGCAATTCTAAGCCTTTAGGACAGTATCTGTTACTTAATCTATGAATATTGCCTGAGGGGATGGATGGATGGATGAATGAATCCAGCAAAATGATTGCAAAAGCAAACCCAAATAAAAAAATGATAATACCACTATTCTCCATTCCTCAACTGGATCCAATAATTCACTGCAAAGGCCACACAGAACTCAGAGACAATACTCACTGTTAAGGGGTTTCTTACAATTCAGGGTCAGAAATGTTTAGGACTCAGTTCTTTCTGTCAAGATGGCCTCTCCTCTGCCATGTCCATAGGCAGGCCTCTCTCTGACCCTCAGCCTTGTGACCTGGCCTCTGCCCTGCTTCAGCAATGTTACAAAACTCTTTTAGGGTGGTTGATAAATGCCCACAGGACACACCACTACACCATAATCCTCAACCTGAAGGTACTTGACTCTAGCTCGAGTGGTCAGCAAACTTAGCACCTCAATTAAGTACTTGGAGGTACCCCGTTCTGCAAGCAAGCCTCCTGCCCAAAGTCACTCAACTTTACTTTGTTCCAGAGATTGGTACATCCACCTCTCTGTCTTGTGTTCTGGTTCTTTTGCCATGCCTCTGGTGTCACATCTTTTTATTACTGGGCCTAGGAGGTTTAATGCAAAGGGATATCAGGGCCTAAAGGACACACTCCACTCCCAGCTCTTCTTCTTTGGTGGTAGTGAGATTCACCTGCTTCTGAGATGGCTCATTTTATACCCATGTTAGAGTTTCAAGTTTTTACAATTATCATTAACTCTGCTAACATCCACAGTATTTTCGCCCATATTTTCCTACTTAGACCCATCAGGAAAAGAGCTGTTTGGTTGAAATTACAAAGATTAATGTTAGAAGAGAAAAATTATTCACTACACCACAGTTATGTAGAATAGTTGCAGAACTGTCTAGAAGAACCCCCAGGTCCAGTTGCTGTCAAGTAGACTTCGACTCATACACGTCATGTGTGTCAGAGTACAGTGGTGCTCCACAGAGTTTTTATTGGCTGCTTTTTGGGAAATAGTTTGTTAGATATTTCTTTTTAGGCACTCCTGGGTAGATTCAAATCACCACCCTTTTGGTTAGCAGCGAAGAACCATAAATATTTATACCACCTAGGGACTTGGAAACAATTCTAGGATTTTATATTTGTATTCATACTGTGTTCTTGAGACTAGTTCACAGGTGATTTGGGTCTTAGGAAGTACGTACAAAAGACAATATAAAGTAAGCAAACAGCCTATACCTCAAAAGATCTTTCCTTCTTCCTATGCTGTCAGGCTTTCTAGTGAACCTGTTGATTACTTCACTTACACTTGAAATGTAACATCTGGAAAAGGGAACAAAATATCATCCCCTTACCTAGGTAATGTGGGAGCATGCTGGCTCCATATAAGCACTGGACTGCGAATCACAGGGTCCACGATTTGAGTCCACCAGTCACACTGCAGGAGAAAGATGAAGTTTTCTGCTTCTGCAAAGATTTAAAGCCTCAAAAACCCTAAAGTCAATAACAAACAAGATGGCGGATCTGGTGGAAGTGCAGTGAAGAGTTCCGCCAACAACAACACAGAATACCCGAACAAGCAGTCTCAGGGGATGGTCCCTGAACTCTGAGCCACATATAAAGGAATATTTAGAAGGTTGGAAGGCTTACAGCTGGGGGATTTGTGGCAGAAGCAAGAAATCCATTGCTTTCTAGTCCAGAACGCTCCGCTGCTCCAGGAGGCACCATCTTGGGTGAGGCCAAGTGGGGGAAGGATCGGAGCAGCCACAGATGCCTGACAGAACCGCAGAGATAAAGATGTGAACATTCTTTTCTTTTGGTATCTGTTCATTGGTTCCTTGCTGTCTGCGCACCTCCATTCTGGTGACTATAGGGGTGCCTGAGCTAGTGGGCACCCCAGCCCCACCCATGGAAGGTTCTACTACACATGTGCACAGATCTCCTCAAAGTTTAAAAAGACAGTTTCCAATTAAAACCAAATGGCCACAGCCGGCCTTGAACTGTATACAACTAGAAAAAAGGACTGAATGGGGATTGTGGAGTGGGACAAACAGACAAAAAATAAGCTAAAAATTAAATCCTAAATTATGTCAAAATGGTCAACAGTGGCATCTTGAAATTTCTCAAGAAGAAGAGTGAAAAGGGAAGCTCATTTCCTGATCACATCTACTTGGAGGCAATCAGAAAGCATAAAAAACACCAAAATACATACTCATCTAAGTATTAAGGCCACAGATAATCCCTAAATATGCCCAAAACACAGACGCAGATGACCATATCTGCACATGTCCAGAAACGAGATAAACTGACTGAGAAAAATGAGCTGGAGGTAGACCTACATTCCATACTGGAAGATGGGCAGGCTTTGGAAATGCTGGAGAAGGAATTCAGAAAAATGATTGTAAAAGGTATCCAAACACTATACAATGGAGTTGAGAATAACAAGGAAGAAGTCAGGAAAGTGCTACAGGAACAATCAAATAAGAGAGATACAGCATTGGAAACAATTCAAAACCTACAGAAAGAGGCCCAAATCATTAATAATAGAATATCAGAAATGGACAATACACTGAAAGGGGAAAGGAATAGAATTGAAGAGATAGAAGCTAGAACTAGTGAGTTAGAAGATAAATCTCTCAACATTGCGAGGATAGAAGAACAAACACAACAAAGGATAAAAAAAATCTGAAGAAGGCCTAAGATTCATGTTGGATAACATGAAGAAGAACAACATAAGAATTATTGACATTCCATAACAGGAATGATCACACAAGTCTGCACAGGAGATAGTTGAAGAGCTTCTGGAAGAAATTTTTCCTAATGTCATGAAAAGTCAAAAGATAAGCATTCAAGAAGCTCAACGAACCACAGGATGGATAGACCCTAAAAGACAATCACTAAGACATATAATAATCAAGCTCCCCAAAATCAAAGACAAAGACAGGATCTTGAAAGCAGCTAGGGAAAATAGAAATATAACATACAAAGGCAAGCAAATCAGATTAAGCTTGGATTCCTCAACAGAAACCATGCAGGCAAGGCGGCAATGGGGAGACATATATAAAACCCTGAAAGAAAAAAACTGCCACCCAAGAATCCTCTACCCAGCAAAGATGTCAATCAAATACGATGGTGTAATCAAAACATTCCAGGACAAACAGAAGCTAAAGGATTTTGCCAAAGCCAACCCTGCTATGAAAAACACCCTAAAGGAAGTTCTGTGGACTGAGAACCAACAAGAACACACAACAACTACAGAATGACATACATGGCAGCATCAACCTGAACTCAGTCAACAAATGAAAGAGTCAAGAACAGAATAAAATTATAAGAACAGAGGATCTGGGGTGTCAGTCTATGATCAAAACAATTACAATGTGAAAAAAGGTAAACACAGAAGAACAGAGATCCAGGTGGTGGGAAGGTCAGGTAGTTTACTGGATAAAATAGACTGTCTTAAATAGAGGGAAGAACTAATGAAATATAAGGTAACCACAATGGGGTTGGGGTTGGGGGTTTATTTTGAGTGTTGGGGAGGGCAATACAAGAAGTGGGGAGGAGGCAGAAAAACAAGATAGAAAGAGGAAACTGAGACAGGTTTGCATGGCCTAGTGGGGCAGAGGTAAATACTGATGCATACTCAACCTTGGAACAACAGGGCTCTGGGATCAAGGGATCTAGGTATAGCTTGAAGAGGGTAAATAATACTAAAATCCTTGACTGCCTTATGAACACTAGTTTCCCTTGCCTACTGTTGCAAAATAGACACTTGAGTGGGATAGAAAGGACTGTTGGGAAACATGATTACAGAAAACTTGTAAGCCCGCCTTCAGCCTATAACTGATTGGAATACCTAAAAGGGATTCTACAACTTGACCAGTGAAATGGGCTTCGTGCCAAGCCTTTACAGAGTATAGGACAAAAGGTGAAACCCTGAGTCCCATCCAGAACCTTATGAGGTGAGACATTCCCACTAGAAAGGATAAGCAGACTGGAACAGCTACAGTGACAGGAGGTACATCTTCATGATGAACCTGGTCTATACTCAGAGTGGTAGTTACTCTAAATACCAACAGAGAGGGAAAGAGTCTTCAAATCAAGTATCAATGCTATCC
>NW_006408777.1:765324-767721 GCF_000296735.1 Chrysochloris asiatica | reverse complement strand
AAAACCTTAAAAACAAAATAAAAACCCTAAAGTCAGAATTAATGTGATGACACTTAAGAACAGCCTAGGCAATTGGAGTCCGTAGGTGACTCAGTTAAGTGCTTGACTACTTGCAGAAAGGTTGGAAGTTCGAATCAATTCAGAGTTTCCTGAAAAGATAGGTCTGGCATTGTGGTTCTGGAAGGTCACAGCCTTGTAAACAGTTCTACTCTGCACACATGGGATCACCATGAGATGGAACTGACTTGTCAGCAACTAATAACAACCATTGTTTAGGTAATCATTGGGTTAAAAAGACTCATGTATAACTAGTCCTGAATACATGTGTGTCTAAAACCATGTCTAGTCCAGAGTATAAGGTGGTGGTGGTTGTGTGCCATGGAGTCGGTTCTGACTCATAACAACCCTGTATAGGGTTTCTGAGGCTGTAAATCTTTATGGGAACAGAAAACCTCAACTTTGTCCTTCTGAACAGCTGGTAGTTTCAAACTGCTGACCTTGTGGTGAGCAAACCTAATTGTAACTACTATGCTATCAGAGCTCCTTCCAGAATATATAGATGTCTAAACCTGGTGTGTGGCAGTGTGGGTTAATGCACTAGACTGCAAAGTTGGTTTGAACCACAAGGTCGGCGGTTTAAGCTCATCAGCTGCTCCTCGGACACCCTATACAGGGTTGCTATAGTCAGAAATGGCTTAATAGCACTTAACAACAACAAAAACTTGGTGTGGCACTGTAGTATAAATGCTGGACTGTTGACCACAAGGTTAGTGGTTCAAATGCACCATTTGCTCCTTGGAAATCTTATACATGGTCACTGTGAGGTGGAACAGTTTATCATACTGTGGTGGTTTGTGTGTTGATGTGATTCTGGAAGCTATGCCATGGGTATTTAAAAAAACCAGCAAGGTCCCCTGGGTGGACAGAGATTTCAGCTGAGCTTCTAGGCAAAGACAGACTAGGAAGAAGGAGAGACAGATTACTTCCAAATATTTAGTCACTGAAAACCTTATAAATAGCAGTGGAACACTGTCAGTACCAGATTATTGAAACATGATGAAGAGCACCAGAATACTGTCATATACAGTGCCAGAAGGTTAGCCCCTCATGTTAGAAGGCACTAAAAATAAGACTTGGGAAGAGCTGTTTCCTCAGAGTAGAGATGACCATGATGACACAAATGGAGTAAAGCCTTCAGGAACTTTATTTTCTGATGGGGAACAACTCAAAATGAAGAGAAGCTGCTGCAAACATCTATTAATAATCAGAATATGGAATGTGCGAAGTATGGATTTATGAAAACTTGAAATTATAAAAAATGAAATGGAACACATAAAGTTTGATATCCAGGCATTATTGAGCTGAAATGAACTCGTATTGGTCACTTTGAATCTGAAAATCACATGATTTACTATGTTGGGAATGACCAATTGAGGTGATATGGTGTCGCCTTCATCATCAAATAGAATATATCAAGATCTTTCTTAAAGTGTAATAATGTCTGTGATAGGGTAATATCCATAAACCTACAAAGGAAGACCAGTTACTACCACTATTATTCAAATTTACACACCAATCTCTAAAGCCAGTAATGATGAAATTGAAGAATTTCTACTAACGTCTTCAGTCTGAAATTTATCAAACATGCAATCAAGATGTATTTATAGTTACTGCCGGTTGGACTGTAAAGGTTGGAAACAAAGAAGAAGGCTCAATAGTTGGGAAATATGGCCTTGGTTATAGAAACAATGCTATACACTGCATAATAGAATTTTGCAAGACCAATGATTTCTTCGTTGCAAATACCCTTTTTTAAACAACATAAAAGATGACTATACACATGGACCTCACCAGATGGAATACACAGAACTCAAACTGACTACCTCTGTGGAAAGAGATGGTGGAAAAGTTCCATGTCATCAGCCAAAACAAGGCTAAGGGCAAACTGTGGAACAGACCATCAATTGCTCATATGCAAGCTCAGGTGGAAGCTGAAGAAAATTAAAACAAGTTCACACGAGCCAAAATATGACCTTGAACATATCCCAACTGAATTTAAAGATCATCTGAAGAACAGATTTGATGCATTGACACTAAAGACCAAAGACCAGAAGAGTTGTGGAGTGACATCAAGAACATCATAAAGGAAGAAAGCAAAAGGTCATTAAGAAAACAGAAAGAAGGAAAAGACCAAAGTGGATGTCAGAAGAGACTCTGAAACTTGCTTACCAACATAGATATGCTAATGCAAAGGGAAGAAATGAGGAGGTGAAAGAGTTGAATGGTAAATTTCTAAAGGCAGTTCGAGAACACAAAGTGAAATATTACAATGAAATGTGCAAAGACCTAGAGTTAGAAAACCAAAACGGAAGAACATGCTCAGCATTTCTCAAGTTG
>NW_006408777.1:736512-764615 GCF_000296735.1 Chrysochloris asiatica | reverse complement strand
AAAGACCACAGCCTTCAGTATGGGTTGCACCTCAAAGTGAAGAAAACAAAATCCTCACCACTGGACCAATAAATATCATCACAATAGATGGAGAAAATATTGAAGTTGTCAAGGCCTTCATTTTGCTCGGATTAATCATCAACACTCATGGAAGCAGTAGTCAAGAACTCAAACGATTATTTGCATTAGGCAGATCTGCTGCACAAGACCTTTTAAAGTGTTGAAGAGTTAAGATATCAGTTTAAGAACTAAGGTGCAACTGATCCAAACCATGATATTTTCAATAACCACATACACATGTGACAGTTGCACAACAAATAAGGAAGAACATAGAAGAATGGATGCATTTGAGTTACGGTGTTTGAGGAGAATGTTAAAAGTACCAAGGATTTCCAAAAGAACAAACCAATCTGTGTTGGAAGAATTATAGCCATAATGTTCCTTGGAAGCCAGGATGGCCAGACTGTCTTTCATACTTCAGATATAATGTCACAAGGGACCAGTCACTGGAGAAGAATATCCTGCTTGGTAAAGTGAAGGAGCACAGAAACAGAGGAAGACTCCCAACGAGATGGGTTGACAGTGGCAGTAGCAACGGTCTCAAGTGTAGCCACAATTGTGAGGTTAGCACACAACTGGGCATTCTTTTGTTTTGCTGTGCATAGGGTCACTATGAGTTGGTACCAACTCGGTACCTAACAGCAACAACAACAAATGAGATGGAACTAACTGATGGCACTTAAGAAGAACAACAAATACCTAGAGTTACCTGCTGCTTACCAGCAGGCTCTATTTTTATCTGTGGTCTCAAATAGATAGTCAAGTTATTAGGATACTCAATGTTTTTAAACTCCTGTATTGTTGTATAAAGTAAGAAAGTTCACAATGTCATGCATGAAACATTTGTTAATATGAATACAATAATAAAATGAACAGTATTCAAATACAATTATAATAAGTAAATTCTTTTATACATAAAAAGTGATCCAAGAAAATACAAAGGCATGGTACTGTAAGATAAGCACTGAACCAACTGTTTAAACCCAGCAACTGCTCCTTAGAAACTTTGTATGAAGTCACTATGAGTCAGAATTAATTTTACAGCATCTCACAAGAACATACAAGTGACACTTTTAATAATAATTAAAGTAATAATGATATTATCTGAATAGATATACTCAGTTCTGCTATAATGCAACCTATGCCTTCTTAATAACCACTGTGCAATTGTGGCAGTAACAACTCCAAGGTTTATAATTGTTATTACCTCAATGAAGTTTGGGGGCACAACACTCAAAAACTTCATCAGCGAGTGACACACTGAAGAAAAAAAGGAACCTCATATAAATGACAGTATAAGTTTATATAAACTTTACAATAAATATAGCACTTTAACTTGGAAAATAATAGTTGTTTGCTTGTGAAACAGGATATTAGAAAGTTTGCCATTTACAAGATGGTAAAAGGAAAGTTGTCTGAAATCTGATGGAAAGTTAATATCAACTGTAAGTGGCCATCACTCATGCCACCCGGTTACCTGAGGAAGCTGGTAGATATGTGAGGTGTGCACGTGTGCAAGATTTGTGTCCATTCAGCTAGGTGAAATGTGAATCCTAAGGAGCAATTTTATTTGGATATATGTGGAGTCGCCATTTACCTAGCAGTTTTTTTTGTTTTTTTTTTTTTTTTTGTGAATTTAATGTGTATAAGCAAACATCAAAGTTTCCTTGGACTCAAATAGTTCCCTAATATCAATCACATTGAAGTAAATTGGCTTTTTAAAAATAAGCATTCTAGCAGAACTGACTATTCTAGTTTAAGTGTTTTTTGCCATAATACACTCAATAAACCCTTTTGGTTAGGTACCATTATTGTCCTTATTTTATTGATTGGGAAATTGAGAAACCAAACCAACCCACTGTCATCTGTTCTGACTCATAGCAACCCTGTGTAGAATTTTTGAGGCTGCAAATCTTTACAAAAGACAGTCTTATTCTTGTCCTTGGGAGATTATTAAAATTTTTAGATTAATTGACTCTTTCATCACTATGCAATGTTTATCTTTTTTTTAATGTTTCATTGTGAATTATGTGATAGTTTACATGGAGAACATAAATTTTATCTCCATTCTATCATATATCGTTTAATTGTCATGGTTACAATCCCCTCCATGCATTATCAACCAACCAAAGTGGATACCCTGATAGCCTGGCCCCAGCCCTGGTAGTCAGCACACAGCCCCTCTCCCTATCTGGATCTCAAGTTCCAAGCTGCTCCATCTCTCCACGTCATCGTCTCTGCCTCCATCTCAGGCATCACTGCTTCTCTGGGTAGGGTCCCACTATCCACTCTTCTCCATTGATGGTCCTAGGGACCTCCACTCCTAGACTGGAAAGTTAATCACTCGCCTCATAATCAGTCCTGATAACAATTACTCACGATTGTATCACAAGAGACTTATATGCTTTTCATTTCATCAGCCCTGCCTAGACAGATTGGATACTACTCACGGGAGATTCTACCTACCTCAAGGCCCTCTGGATCTAGGTTCCCTCTTGAAAGCTTGTAAGCCAGTCACTTCTTGCCTTTGTAGGTCTCCCCCCACTTCCCCCCCTCCCCATTTTGGGTAGCCAGTATCCAAGTAGCCAATGTCTGTCTACTCTGTGAGTGGAGGGGGTGGGAATGATTCTTGCTATAAGGATTTGTTTCCTTTTTTGAGCTACTGCCTCCATAGATGTAGGTCAAGTTCATCAAATTGTATCAGATTACACTTTTTTTTCCCTCTTTCTTCTTCTGGTTGAGTTCTGATCATCCAATCATTGAAGCCAGGTCAAGTGGGTATTATCTGCAAGTGTGGGTGTTCTTGTGCATATCCCCTCTCTTCTTATCAGCTGGATGCTTCTCTCTCCACCCAGTCCTCTGGGGCTGTGTCATTGACTCTGGGCCCAAGAGTCCCCAGGTCTTGCCACACTGCTGGCTGACCAAGTCTCCACCCAGGTTCACAGGAGTCTATTGAACATTGTAGGGCTTAGCTCACCGCTTCATTGCTGTTTTTCCCTCACTTCCCCTTATGGGTGATGAATGTGGTCACCAATCAGAGCATGTATTTCCATTGAGTCTTAGTCTTGGAAGAGGGTTTGCACTGAGGAGACGCGACCACTTGCCTTGATGTCTCCTGGGCAAGCAACTTGCTTTTTCTTGTAGTAACAGTCCGTCTGCCTCTATTGTTTTGTATTTTTCCTGTAGGTCTTTCTTTCAAGAAGTATCTTCTCTTCTTCTAGCCACTCCAGGCTGGTCTGCTTGTCCTTTCAAGTGGAAATTTCCCATCTCTGAAGATCTGGATGTGGTTCAGGCTTCCACCTATAGTCTTATGTAATGCAGAGACTCCGCAGGAAGCCTCCTTCACTGGGCGCAATGTAGCCCCATTTTAGGTATTCCAATCAGTTATAGGCAGAAGATGGACTTACAAGCTTTCTATGGTGATGTTTCTGGCTATTCCTTTCTCTCCCCCTCCAGTGTCTATTTTATAATATAATACAAGGAAAACAAAGGTTCAAAAGACAGCCAATCATCTTAACATTATTCACCCCTTTTCCCCATTCCAACCATGTCTCGATCTGTGTATCTCAGAGCCCTGTTGTTCCAAGTCATTATTTACCTCTGTCCCACTTAGCCCATTCAAGCCTGCCTAATTGTTCTCCCATCTGCTTTGTTCTTACATTCCCCTCTCCCTTCTTGTATATTGCCCCCCTCCCCAGCACCCAAACTATCCGGTGTCTATTCCCTGCCCTGTGTTCCACCTTCGCAATGTTTATCTTTATCTCTTCTTTTTTAAAGTTTACTTTGTGTGATACTAATATTGCCACACAAGTTCTCTTTTTATTATTATTCACATGAAATATTTTTTATATCCTTTTACTTTTTAATCTATTTATGTTCTTTGGTGTAAGGTGTATCTATTGTACACACTGTACTGTTAGATCCTATTTTTATCCATTCTTCCACTCTCTGACTTTTGATTGAACCATGTAGTCCATTTACAGTTACTGTAATTAGACTAAATTTATTTTGGTATAATTCATACCAATCAAAAGTGACTTACTTCTGCCATTATTTGTGTGTTAAGTCTTTGTCTTTGTACTGTACTACTGCTTGCTTTTGTGTTTTGTTGGTTTATTGTAGTGAGCCATTTTGATTCCCTTTATTACCATGAATGTTACATTTAACAGTTTGTATTTATAACATTCTAACGTAAACTGGTATCAACCTAATTTTAGTAACACACAAGTTCTGTGTTTATACAATTGTCCTCCCCTCTTGTGTTGTTATCATTAATTATGTCTTTATATTTTATGTGCCCTGCAGTATAATTTTATTCTTGCTTTTTATGTATTTGTCATTAAAAAAGTGTGAAGGACAAAACAATTAGAACTATCAGACATGGATACCTTATGAATAGCCCTTATATTTGTCCATGAAATTCCCTTTATTAAAGAACTTGCTTTTTATGTATGGCTTTGAATACTCTCTAGTGTCTTTTCTTTTCCATCCACATAACTCACATTATTAATATACTTTGTAGTCCTGATCTGGTAGATATGAACTCTCAGCTTCTTTAACCAATCTTAAAGTATGGTTTGACTGGACATAATATTCTTGGTTGACAGTTTTTTTTGTTGTTGTTGTTTGTCTCAGCACCTTAAGTTAAATATTTTATTGTCATTTGGCCTCTAATGCTTCTGAGGACAAATCAGTATTTCATCTTATTGGAGATCCTTCCTAGGTTACTGTAGTTTTTCTTTCACTGTTTTCAGGATTTTGCACATAAATCCTCAGTAGGAAATGAGGGGTCACAAAGATGGCATTTTGGCCATCTTAGGTCCCTCAATGGGAGTTGCTTTTAGTCTTATGACATCAGAAGCACCAGGTCAGTTTAGGACATGTTGCTACAGCACATCAGGATGGCTAGATCCAGTTTGCAGGCTCAGAGACTATTACCGCAACCATTAGGTTCTTTTTCCCCCTGTGAATTGGTGTGTCAGCTTGTGTAACAGGCCTAGGTGCATTTTCCATAGCTGCAGCTCCTACAGCAAGCACCGTTGGAGGGCAGAATGAGGAGTCCCAGTTGTTATGGGCAATGAAGTATGAGTGTGGTCATTATGGCACCATAGGATAAGCACTGGACTGGTAACCACAAGGTCAGTGGTTTAAAGCTGCTCACTGTGCCTCAGAAACTCTATACAGGGTTGCAGCGAGTCAGATATGACTTGACTTGACAGCACTTAATAACAACACTGATCTAAAGGTTGGTGGTTCGAAATCACCAGCACTGTTATGGAAGAAAGTCCTGTTTATCTGCTTCTACAAAGACTGTTGTTGTTAGGTGTCACCAAGTTGGTTCTGACTCATAGGGTTGCCAAGGAACCGCTGGTGGTTTTGAATGACCAGTTCAGTGCTTATCCTACAGTATCACAACAATTACAGTCAAAATTTCCTATGGAGCATAATTCTACTTTGTAACTAATGGGGTGTATGTTTTTGTTTGGTTTTATTAACTACATACACACTTAAAAGTACCATTTATTTTGTATTATATCTCATGCTGTGAGATTATTTTGAGACTTTTTTTTTTTTTTAGCACTAAAATTAGCATGTGTTGATAAGTGCCACTGAGTGGATGCCAACTCATAGTGACCCTTTATGGAGTTTCTAAGGCTGTCAATCTTTCTCCCGGGGAACGGCAGGTGGGCTCTAACCATCGAACTGTAGTTAGCAATCAGGTGCTTATCCTACAGAGCCATGGTACTCCCCCAAATAAGCATAGGCATACTATTTATAGATGTCATTTTGCCTTTTATCACCATGGAAAAAGAAAAATAAACGTGATTAACAAGTGGTTTCTGTGTTCTAGTTTTTGTTGTTTGGTTGCTTTTTCTTTTGTTAGGAATGTTCTTTTTTTCCCCTTTCCTCCCCCTCCTGCAGTCAAAGAAGCTGTTATTTGTCTTTCAAGACCTGGCTAACATGTCACTGACTTTATGAAGCCCCTATTAATACACCTGCCGCAAGGTAAACATGACCACTCCTTTTTTCATGGCCTGTCACACCCTGAATATTTCTATCTTTGCAGTGATAATTTTTATGGCACTGTGATATTCAAAAAGGCTAACTGGGTCACTATCTGGTTGGTGGCCCAGGGAAATGAGTGCCTAGCCACTTAACATGAGCTATATGGAGATAAAGAGAAATGAAAGCTTGTTATCTATTAGAGAAGATCATAAAATATGTACTAAAAATAAAATCTTGATTTTAGAACTAGAGGTCTGCACAGGGTATCATAGAAGCACTGTTGTTGTTTACAGTTGCCATTATGTTGATGCTAACTCCTGGTGATCCTATGTGTGCAAGACTAGAACTGGGTCCATAGGGTTTTTAATAGCTGATTGATGGGAAGCAGATCACCAGCCTTACTTCTCTGAGTCTCTAAGGAGGTTTGAACTGTAAACCTTTCTGTTAGCCCTGTGCCACCCAGGGACTGCATGGCAGCACTAAGCAGCAGTCCTTTAACCTTTGGGTAGAGATTTTGTTTGGCATGAAGTCAGGAAGGCTTCCTAAAGAAGTTTTCACATGTTATAACATTAGATTTGTTGTTGTTCATAAGTGCTGTTGAGTCAGTTCTGACTCATAGCAACTCTGTATAGGGTTTCCAAGGAGCAGCTGTTGGGCTTGAACCATCACCCTTGAGGCTAGTGGTCAGTGCTTATCCTACAGCATCATATCTTAGGAGTCATCAATATACTAGTCTGAAGCACCCCAACTTTGTCTCAAGTCACTTTGGTGCTCATGCAGACATTTGGTGTGGCCTCAGAGAAATGAAGAGAGCTGTGGCTGTGGTAGTATAGAGGAGACAAGGGTTGTCTATGGATAAGGGCTTTCTCACTATATAATGAGGCACTGACAGCCAGGACTTCTAAGCAATTTGCAAGGTAGAAATAAGAGCCCTGTTTTAGAATAGGGTTTCATCAATAATCCCTGCAGGCCAGAGGGGAAAGAGGGGAAATGCAAAAAAGCATTTGAGCAAATCAAAATTAGTCTTGAACTCACCTTTATCTGATGGGTTATTGTAACACTCAGTTTTTGTAGGTTACACTGCCATAACAAACAACCCCCCAATTTTTTTTGTTGTTGTTGCTGTTAGATGCTGTCAAGTTGGTTCCAACTCATAGCAACCCTATGCACAATAGAGCTAAACACAGCCCAGTCCTGTGCCAACATTACAATCATTGTTATGCTTGAGCCCATTGCTACTGCAGCTGCTACCACTGTGTCAATCCATCTCATTGGGGGTCTTGCTCTTTTTTTTTGCTGACATTTCACATTACCAAGCAAGATGTTTTTATCCAGGTTCAAGGTTTATTTCTCACTGACATTACTAGTCAGCTTGTGGTTGACTGTGGCTCTGGCGTGTGGGTTTCTCCTTTCTTGAACTGAGTAATTTTAGGGACAAAAAGACAAAAATGATGGTAGCACCCATAATTACTCTTAAAGGTCCTGTTGGGAATGTACTATTTTAATTAAACAAAACAAGTCACATAGTGAAGTAAAACCTCAGCAGAGGGAGAGGCAATGAATGATGGGCACAACAATACAATTGACCACAGCTATGATGACCACTAAGGAGCTCTGATAGCATAGTGGTTATGAGTTGGGCTGTTAACCTCAAGGTCAGCATTTCAAAACTACCAGCCATTCTGTGGGAGAAAGATGAGACTTTCTGCTCCCATAAAGATTTACAGCCTCGGAAACCCTATACAGGGTCACTATGAGTCAGAACCGATGCCATGGTACACAACCACCACTATGTTGAACTCTAAGATAAAAAACGGATGGTTTTGAAGGCAAAAGACCCTGAAGTGATTAATAAAGAGGTTTATAAATGCAACTCTAAGTAGGTGAGATGTTAATCTGTTAAAGAAAAAAATTTAAAAGAAAGAACCAGACCATCTTGCCTTATAAGCAAAGACTGAAACTGTCAGAAATCAAAATGTATGTAATGAGGTGGAATCCTGAGCCCCACTCAGAACCTTAAGAGGTGGGACATTCCCACTTGAAAAAACATGCAGACCAACCTGGAACTGCTTGAGGAACAGAAGATATTTCTTAAAAGAAAGACTGGCAGACTGTTAGAAAATCAAGCAAGCTATTTGCCTTGGAGTCATCAAGGCATGAGAAATCAGTTCACCAGGGTAATTCCCCCTTCTAAGACTGAAACTCAAAGGGAACACACAAGCACTTTAATATGCTCACTGGTGACTCCCATGGTCTACTTGTGAGTGGAAGTGGGGAAAATGCAGCAATGAAGACATGGGCTGAGTTTAACCTTGTTCCATAGATAACTGTTGATCTTGAGATGAGACAGAGAGAAGGAAGGACTGGCTAGTCTGAAATTTGGGGAGGCATGTGAACTCCCAAGTCCATGGGCACTGACCTAGCCATTGGGGACTATAGTTAAGAGTGAAGTTACCAGCTGGTATGAAATGGGGGGAGGTGTATAAAACTCCCAAACTTGCAGATAGTACCCATTTGTCATGGCTTGGATGTCTAGCTGACCAGAACTGGACCAGATGAAGATAAAGAAGTTTGATACAGGGAGCAAATGTAAATTGCTACAATCTGATGAACTGGGCCTTTACTTATGGATGTAGTTGCTCAAAATTCCAACCAAAAGGGAAGAGGGACTCTTCATATCAAGGATCAAGCTTGCCTCCTCAGTTCATTGGGTTGATAGGGACAGCTATCAAAAATGGGGTGCTATAAAGGCACAAAGTGACTGACTTACAAGTTTTCATGAGTGTGTTTAGTATCAGAACAAGGAGGGCAAGGTAGAATCCCCATTGAATATATTTCCTCTTTTCCAGTTGGGTCTGGTGAAAAAGGATGGGGGAGAATGGGATAAGATTTTACAATTCATTTGAGCGTGATTGTTATCAGGACTAATTGTAATAGTCACAACTGTAAATGAAGAAGATGTATAACTAAAAGTGGGGAGTAGTTAATCTCTCATTTCAGAAACAGATGACTCTAGGGCTAGCAAGAGGGAAGAACATGAATGGAGTGTGGGATCCTAATTAGAAAAACGGCAATAGCAGAGATGGTGACAGAGGCAATGGAATGAAAAGATAGAGCAGCTGAGGACTTTAAGTGCATGGACTAAGAAAGGTTGTATGTTTGTGAACAGAAAACTAGCTTGCAAAGTGTGCCCTATGGAAATTTCAATGAATATGCATTTTCTGTTTTGTATGTGTACATAAAAATAAGGTGATGGGGGGGAACAGAGGTAAATACTGTTGACTGATAGTACATGGAGGGGATTGTAATTGCAATGAAATAAAAACATGATTTGTTGAATACAAAACTGATCATCTGCCCTGTAAATGTTCACTCAAGTCACAGTAAAAAACTTAAAAGTAATATATGTAATGTGGAAAATATTTATGTTCATACTGACAAAGTAAACCAAACAGCCAGAGAAATGTTTTACTTAAGACCTAAATTTACTGAAACACAAATCTCTAGTGCAGTCTGGTTTGGTTCAGGCAGGTCACAGGATATACACAGAGGTGAAAATGCATCTGCAGTGAACACTTTTATGATTCAGAATTATCATTCATGCCTGGAATGATATGTGCCCACTCCTTGGCCCCTGTCTTAGTTATCTAGCTCTGGTAGCGTAGTGGTTATGAATCAGACTGTGAACCACAAGGTCAGCAGTTCGAAACTACCAGCTGTTCCGCGGGAGAAAGATGAGGCGTTCTGCTCCCGTAAAGATTTACAGCTTCGGAAACCCTGTACAGGGTTGCTATGAGTCGGAATCGACTCCATGGCACATAACAGCAGCAACAGCAGCTATAAAAGAAAGATAAGTGAATAATTTTAACAACATTAGTTTATTTTCTCAGTTTGTTCTTGTTATTAAGTGACAATCAATGAGTCGGTTCCGACTCATAGTGACACAGTATAGGGTTTCCAAGGTTGTAAATCTTTGCAAAAAGCCTCATCTTTCTCCCATGGAGCAGATGGTGGGCTCCAACTGCCAACTTTGTGGTTTGCAGTCCAGTACTTATCCCACAGACAAAACCCCGTTCCTCTCACAGTTTGTTGTTGTTAAGTGGAGTCAGTTCTGACTCATGTTAGTAGTTGTTGTTAAATGCCATTGAGTCGGTTCTGACTCATAGTGACCCTGTATGGGGTTTCCAAAAAGTGGCTGTTGGGTTTGAACCACCAACCTGGTGGTTAGGAGTCCAGTGCTTATCCTACAGCACCATGCCAGGACTCATGTTTAAGTGGCTAGAAATCTAAATTCAGGATACTGGTTCTCAGGAATCCTTATCTCTTTTCATCTTCTATTCATCTGTTCCTGGAAGATAGTCATGTTGTTTGACATCTGGTTTCCTCCATTTATAATTGCTTGTTTCTGTGACTAATCTCAAAAGTCATGGGGATAAAACAGATTCTACATTGATACGCCCTCATCAGCATAACAAGAACACCCTATTCCCAACTGGAATTATCACCTCAGTTAAAGGGATTCAGATTTACAACACCCATTTCTGGTGGTCAAAATTCAATACTTAAAAAAAACCCCAAGCCTACTGCCATTGAGTTGGTTCAGATTAATAGTAACCTTACATAGGGCAGAGTAGAAGTTTCCAAGTACGGAGGGAGTCCTGGTGTGGTACTGTAGGATCTGCCTAAAGTCACTCTACCGGCCACTCTACATAGTCACTACAAGTTGGAACCAACTCTAGAGCACTTAACAACAGTAACAATATTGGATTTAGATGTGCTTGCTTTATTTTGTAAATAAAAAATTTGGCCTATATCTTTTATGTGCTGTAAGTGTGTGGTACTGTAAGATAAGCACTGGATTGCTAACCACAAAGTTGGCAGTTCAAATCCACCAGCTGTTCTTTGGAAATCTAATACAAGGTAGCTATGAGTTGGAACCATTTTGATAGCATAAATTTATGTCTGAAGTAAAATGTTTCTCTGGCTGTTTGGTTTACTTTGTCAATATGAACATAAATATTTTCCAAATTACATGCATTACTTTTAAGTTTTTACTGTGACTTGAGTGAACATTTACAGGGCGGATGATCAGTTTTATATTCAACAAATCATATTTTGTTTTACTGCAATTACAATCCTCTCCATGTACTATCAGTCAAAACCAGCAAAAACAAGGGTAGCAAAGAGAAAGAAAAGATAGGGGAAGAGTCATGCAGGTATAGGGTTGTTGTTGTAAAGTGCCATTGAGTCGGTTCCGACCCATAGCGACCCTGTATAGGGTTTCCAAAGAGCGACTGGTGAGCTTGAACCACCAACCTTGCAGTTCAAACAGCTTTGCAGTCTGGTGTATTAACCCGCAGTGCCACACTAGGACTCCACAGGTATAGGGTACTACCAAATAATCTTAGAACTTCTTTTTCCTTTGACATCTAGATTAGTTTGCCACTTTGGGGATTTTTAATTTTCCTGGAGTGGGGCAAAGCTGCTCAGCTGCTAACTGGAAGGCTGGAGGTTCAAGTCTACCCAGAGCCTCCTGGAAAGAAAGGACCAACACTTGACTTCTGAAAAAATCTGTAGGAAGTTATTAAAACCCCAACCCCACTGCTATTCAATCCATTATGACTCATAGTGGCTCTATAGGACAGAGAAGAATTGTTCCTTAGGGTTTCTGAGATTAAATCTGTATGGGAACAGACATATTTCTTCCACAAATATCTGGTGGACATTAACCAAAGGTTTTGCTGTTTGCAGCCCAACGCATAACCCACAGCATCACCAGGGTCCTTGATGAAGAGGAAGAAAACCAAACCTAGTGCTACCGTGTTGATTCTGACTCATAGCAACTCGAATTAGTCTTTTGAAGCTATAAATCATTACAGGAGCAGAAAATCTCCTCTTTCTCCCATGGAGCAACTGGAGGGTTTGAACTGATGACTTTGTGGGTAGTTGTCCAGTGCTAATCCTACAGTGCCACGAGACCTCCTTGATAGAAGGGGTTGTTGTTGTTGGGTGACCTCAAGTCAGTTCCAACTCACAGCAACACAACAGAATGAAACATTGTCCGGTCCTGTATCATTCTCACAATTGTTAACGCTTGAGCCCATTGCTGCTGCCACTTGCCAATCCATTGCATTGGGCTTGTCTTCCTCTTTTTCTCTGACCCTCTACTTTATCAAGTATGATGTCCTTCTCCAGGAACTGGTCCCTTCTGATAACATGAAAGACCAAGTCTTGCCATTCTGGTTTACAAGGAGCATTCTGGCTGTGCTTCTTCCAACACAGATTTGTTTGTTCTTCTGGCAGTCCCTGGTACTTTTAATATTCTTCTTCAACATCATAATTCAAATGTATCAATTCTTCTATGGTAGTATTAATAATAATGAATTATTTAGTTCTAAGGTTCCCTGGTGGTGCAGTGGCTACACATTTGAAACTCAAAGGAAAATGGTTAGAACCCACATGTCACTCAGTGGCAGTCTGCTTCTGTAAAGATTTGTAGCCTTGGAACTATGGGGTAGTTCTACTCTGTCCTATAGGGTTGTTATGAATAAGAATAGATCCGATATGAACTGGATTTGTTTTTTATATGAGAGGTCTTAATTTTAACAAATTGTTCTATGTTGTTGTTGTTAAGTGCCGTTAAGTCGATTCTGACCCATAGCGACCACATATAGGGCTTCAAAGTGAGCTTGAACCACAGACATTGCAGTTCAAACAACTTTGCAGTCTGACTCATTAGCCCACAGGGCAAAACCAGGACTCTGGTGTTGTATAGATATGGTTTAACCTGTTAGTTATGTAAATACTATAAATGAACAATATGAAGTTAATTTAAAGAATCATCTTTTTATGAGATTAGGTTAAAAAGGATTAAATTAATATAGAGGGATATGTAATTATGTTTATAATGTAGAACTTGCCTATTTTTAGATTCTCTAATGTGACACTGTAGCTCTGTGGGTTAATGTGCTATACTGCAAAGTCAGTTTGAACTACAAGGTTGGCAGTTCAAGTTCATCAGTTGCTCCTCAGAAACTCTATAAAGGGTCACTATGGGTCGGAACTGTTTTGATGTCAATTAACTACAACAATGTAATGCTGTAGGATAAGTACTGGACTGTTAAATGAAAGATGGGCAGTTCAAACCACTAGCCACTTCTCAGAAACCCTATATAGGGTCGTTTTTAGTTGCAACTAACTCTACAGCACTTAACAACAACAACAATATTGGATGTAGATATGCTCGTTATATTTTGTAAACAAAAAAATTTGGCCTATATCTTTTACCTGTATGTCTAGGTTTGATAGTGATACCTCATAACAACTAGAAATAGCAATTCCATCTTTAGTGATAATATAGTACAGGGACCTGAGAAGAGAAGGTCTGAAGGTGTTGTTAATTAGCAGAAATCCAAAGTACATAGTCTCAAAGCTAATTAACAAAGTTAATTGAATATTTGGATGCACAGTGGAATGGCTCATATGTTACTGCATAGGGTACCCTGAGCTTGCATATAGAAGTGACATTATACTAAGGATGTTTAAAAAATTCAGAAAGAACAAATATGGGTCAAAATATGTTTGTCTAGTTGTTAACAGCATTTTGTTAATGGTGATACATTGTTGGATATATATGCAAAGTTGTCTATTGTAAAATTCAACGTTTTGTCCTTTTTTTTCTGTATAAATATGGTATTAACACTCAACTGTCTTGTATGAGGTATATAAGCTGCAGCATCTGATTAATGTATGGATAACATTTTCAGCAAAGGAGTGAGAAATGAAATGCCAGAAAACCTTCAGTGGAAAGTGATTACTGTTTTGGGTAGTGATTCTTTTTTTTTTTTTTTTTTAAAGAAAGCTATTGCTTTAGGGCAAGTTCAAGGATGGTGCAAAGCACTAGCCGAAAGGTTGTCGATTCAGACTTACCAATGGTGTCATGGTTCCATAAAAATTATAGCTACTCTGTAACACATGGGTTGCTAAGAGTTGGTATGGATGGGTTGATTTGTTTTCGGACTTTTTCTTTCAAGTTATATAGTTAGGGCAGAATTCTATGTTTGCCCATTTCAGGCTAGCCAAGGTATGAAATAGAGAGGATGCTCACTAAAAAACACCCAGAAGTGAACAAGGGATGGATTCAGTCTTCCCCTTACACTGGTCTCATTCTCTGAAAGGAGTGGCTGTCTATCTGGTCTCTGTCTTATGGGGAAAGACAAATGACACGAATAGTTGAATATGTAAGGCAAAAATCAGTCAATAGTTTTCACCTATTTTACTAAAGCTTCTAGAAAGTAGCAGAATTAATAATTTGAGATTTATTTATTTTTCCTATCTTTACCTACTTTAAGAAGAAAATTCTAATAGCATGTGAAGAGGCTTTTTTAAAAAGGTGGAGAGGCTAAGCAGGCAGTGAAAGAGCAGCATGGAATGAAACATCTCCAAGCAGATGAGATGCATCCTTATATCAGTAACTAATTGTGCACTGAAAGACTCATTATTGAAGGATTCCTGGGCAAATTATTGAATGATGCAGAAAGTATAAAAAGAAGATGGAAGAAATACACAGAGTCACTGTACCAAAGGGAAATGGTTGTTGTTCAACCATTTCAAGAGGTAGCATATGATCAAGGGCCAATGATACTGAATTGAAGGAAGAAGTCCAAAGTGAATTGAAGGAATTGGCAAAGAACAAAGCACCAGGAATTGATGGAAGAAAAATTTAAATCTTTTAAGAAAGTGAGGTGGCACTGGTGGCACTCACTCATCTATGCCAAGAAATTTGGAAGACAACTATCTGGCTGACTGATTGGAAGAGATCCTATTTGTGCCCAGTTCAAAGAGAGGTGACCCAAGAGAATGCAGAAATCATGAGACAATATCATTGCTATCCCATGTGAGTAAAGTTTTACTAAAGTTAATACAGAAACGGCTGCAACCATACACTGACAGAGAACTTCCAGAGGGTCAAGCCGGATTCAGGAGAAGATGTGGAACAAGGGTTATCATTGCTGATGTCCAATAGATCTTGGCTAAAAGCAGAGAATATCAGAAAGATGTTTACCCATGCTTTATTGACTATGCAAAGGCTTTTGAATGTGTGTATCATGACAAGCTAGGGACAACGTTGCGAAGTATGAGTATTCTGGAATGCTTAATTGTGCTCATGAGGAACCTGTATATGGACCAAGAGGCAGTTGTTCGAACAGAACATGGGAACACTGAATGGTTTAAAATTAGGAAAGATGTGCTCCAGGGTTGTATTCTTTAACCATGCTTATTCAACCTGTATGCTGAGCAAATAATCCAAGAAGTTGGGCTATATGAAGAAAAACGTGGCGTCAGGATTGGAGGGAGACTCGTTAACAACTTGTGATATGCAGATGATACAACCTTGGTTGTTGAAATTGAAGAGGACTTAAAATACTAATTGATGAAGATCAAAGACCATGGCTTTTAGTATGGATTGCATCTCAATGTAAAGAAAACAAAAATCCTTACCACTAAACCAATAAACAACATTCTTATCCATGGAGAAAAGGTTGAAGTTGTCAAAGACTTCATTCTTCTTGGATCAACCATCAACACTCATGGAAGCAGCAGCCAAGAAATCAAATGATGTATTGCATTAGGCAAATCTGCTGCACAAGACCTTTTTAAAGTGTTGAAGAGTAATGATGTCAGCTTGAGAACTAAGGTACGCCTGACCCAAGTCATGGTATTTCAATAGCCTCATATGATGTGAAAGTTGAACAGTGAATAAGGAAGATCTCAGAAGAATTGATGCATTTGAGTTATGGTGTTGGAGGAGAATATTGAAAGTACCACGGGCTGCCAAAAGAACAACCAGATCTGTGTTGGAAGAAGGGCAGCCAGAATGCTCCTTGGAGGTCAGGATGGCCAGAATTTGTTTCTCATACTTTGGATATATTGTCAGGAGGGATCAGTCACTGGAGAAGGATATCATGTTTGGTAAGGTGGAGGGTCAGAGAAAAAGAGGAAAGTTCCCAGTGAGATGGATTGGCAAAGTGGCAGCATCAATGGGCTCAAGCGTGGCAACAATTGTGAGACTAGCCCAGGACTGGGCAGTGTTTTGTTCTGTTGTGCATAGTGTCGCTCTGAGTCTCTACTGACTCAATGGCACTTAACAACACAACAATTGTGCATAAGGATGGTATGATTTAGGAATGGCCTACTGAAACTGTTAATAGACACTGGGTACACGCACAGAGAATATGCAAAACCAAATTGTACTCAAGGCCCAAATCTGTGCATATTATACACATACAAGGTAGAGTCAAAAAGCATTGCTACTAGGGTTACAGTTAGTACATGAATGGGTTTATTCTAAACAAGATGTGTTGAAACATGCCTCTGTCATCAGTGGATGACTGCAGACAAGTGCTGTCAGTAAGGGACTGGTTTTAGTTTTATTGTTGTCACTTTTGTTGTCAGGTATTATGGAGTTGGTTCCAACTCATGGTGGTGGTGGTGGTTGTGTGCCGTGGAGTTGGTTCTGACTCATAGCAACCATTTCCAAGGCAGCAAATCTTTATGAGGCAGAAATCTTTATGAGGCAGAAAGCCTCATCGTTCTCCCATGGAATAGCTGATAGTTTTGAACTGCTGGCCTTGAAGTTAGCAGCCTGAATCTTATCTTCTGTGCTACCAGAGCTCATAATGACCCTATAAAGGGTTTCTGGGCTATAAATCTTATGGGAGCAGAAAGTCTCATCTTTCTCTCAAGAAGTGGCTAGTGAGTTTGAACTGCCAAATGTGTGGTTAGCAGTCCAAAGCTTATCCTACAATGCCACCAGAGCTCCTTATTAGTCTCATTTGTTGTTGTTTCTTGTTAAGCACCATTGAGTTGATTCCAACTCATAGTGAACCTGTATAGGGTTGCTGAGCAGCGGCTGGTAGGTTTCAACTGCCACACTTGTGGTTAGCAATACAGTGCTTATCCTACAGTGCCACACCAGGACTCATTACTTTCATTGCTGTTGTTAAGTGCAGTCAAGTCAGTTTTGACTCATAGTAACCCTGTATAGGGTTTCTGAGGAGTGGCTGGTGAGCTTGAACTGTTGACCTTGTGGTTCAAAATGACCCTGCAATTCAGCATATTAACCCACAGTGCCACATCAGGATTCCTTACTCTCATTGTTGTTTGTTGTTGTTAAGTGCCATTGAGTCGGTTCTGGCCTATAGCAACCCTGTATAGGGTTTCTAAGGAGTGACTGGTGAGCTTGAACTGCCAACCTTGCAGTTCAATCCGACTTTGCAGTAGTCTCATTAGGGTGCCTATATATAAAAAAAAGAAGATGCAATGGGCAAAAAGGATTTTGAGATCTAGATTAATAAAAAGTTTTTCATATAACCCAAGTGAACATCTTCCCAAATCACTGAAGCTTTGCAACATGTTTTTGGGAATGTTGCCCCTCATAAACCAACAGTTTTTATATGCATCAAGCATTTTAAGGAAGGTCAGGATGACCTTCAAAAGGACTTCAAGGCAGAGAGATTAGATCAGAAGGTTATGGTGACTGGTAGTTTTAGATTACAATGGGTTCAACTTAATAGAGTTTCTTGAAAGACAGGACTATCCCAGGGGCTTATGTTGTGAAGTGCCAGCTAGTTACTTCAGACTCATAGTGATCCTGTATAGAGTTTCCAAGGTTGTTTTGAACTGCAGACCTTGTGGTTTGCTATTCAATGTTTATTCTACAGCACTATACCAGGCCAAGGCATTGTTGTTGTTGCTAAGTACCATTGAGTTGGTTCTGATTCATAGTGGCCCTGTATAGGGTTTCCAAGGAGCAGCTGGTGGGTTTGAACCACAATCTTGAGGTTACCAGTCCAGAACTTACCCTATAGCACTACATCAGGGTTCATAGGTATTTACAGGGAAGAATACGAAAAACTGCAATCATCGGTGAGAAAAAAAATCCAGGAAAGTTTCAATAAGGAATTGTTATCCACCACAACAATGTACCTGCTTCTCAAAAGGGCTGTTCTATGAGAATTTCATGGGTAGAACCTTACCGCTTTCACCAAACATCCCTTATCATGCCCTTTCAGATGTCTTTGTTCTCCAAACTCAAAGAGCATTTAAAAGGAACATGATTTGAGTCCCTTCAGGATGCCAAAACTACTGTCTTGATGTTATATAAATCGAAGAGCTCAGAATTCTTTGGGGAAGGATTAAAGAGATAGAAACACTGTCTTCAGAAGTGTATATAGATCTAGATGGAGGGTATGCCAAGAACCAATAGCTCCACAGTTTGATATTTTTGATAATGTGTTCTATGATTTGTAGCAGTACTTTTTGACTTACCCTAGTATAACTCTTTAAAATTTGTGACATCACCTGGTTAGGAGTTGTTGGCTAGGGCTTTAAAAAGGCATGACCAAAGGATGTCCTGGTGTAGATCCACAAGGTTGACTCTTCAAGCTCACCAGCTGCTCCTGGAAAACTCATATACAGGGCCTTTATGGGCCAGAACCCAATTACAGCACTTAACAACAACTTTAAAAAGGAGAAAGAAGCCAGTAACACTGTACTATAAGCATTTTTAAGAGGCAACAAATAATATGACCTCTTTGGATCAGGAACGTTCCTGTTAAGCAATGTGTGCATTTCATTATTTACACGTTCTCACAGGGCGATTGGGAGCTGTGTACACAGCAAACTCGCCTGTAGCAGCACCCCACACTCTGAAAAGTAAAACGAAACACCAGCTCTTTATTGTCTTTTACCAATCCATGCTTTGAAATATTTCTCCAAAGGAAAAAAAAAATTCTCTAAATTATATCTATTTCTCTAGATAAATTTATTTTTAGGAACTATATTTAATGAATTTCTTGGAAAAATTTCCTTAGTCTAGTTTGTCCTGTGCTCTAAGAAGGAGTTAAAATATAAACAAAATACTCTAATACAAAGACCCTGAATTGGAAACACTGTTATTTTGTTATAAGATCTCCTAGTCATGTTTTCTCTTACCTCATTACAGTTTTCTCCTACCCATGGCAAAGCATCTTCTTCTTCCTTTTGGATAATTCCGCCCCCCCCCCCTTCCTTTTGTATAATTCCTAATGTAGGCGTGAATAAAGACCCATAGTCAGGCTTAGCAACCACTCCTCACCCTATACAGGGTCGTTATGGGTCGGAACCGACTGGATGGCACTTAATAACAACAAAGTAGCAGCGAGTAACAATATGGATCGAAAAGTCCTTGACCTAGGCCCTGAACAAAGCAGATGCTCACAAAATGCTTTTTCCTTGCCCCATCCCGTAGGGGGTTCTGAGTACTGACCTCGGGTGATTCGCTGAGTTCTGGAAGTTCGGTGTGGGAGAGTGGAATGGGGGATACAAAGCAGTGGTGTCGACCGCCCAGGGTCATTTCCTGTAGTCCTGTCTCCCACCTCCTTACCTAGCCTGGTGCGCCGGGCCAGGAGCGAAGTGGGCGGGTCCTCGCAAAGGAGACACGCCCCAGCCGGGTATATAATTCGCCCGGTGAGCGTTCCCCAGCGGCGGCAACTACCTCGCTTAGAAGACTGGAGACGCTGCAAACTCCATTCGGAGGCTAGGAGTCCGTGCTCGCTGGTCCCTGTGTCCAAACTCCCTCCGGCGCTCCAGCGCAAGTTACGCTGCTCGCCCAGCGGAGACGAGAGCTCCGAGGGGACTGGTGGAGCTTCCCATGGCTGACCTGAGCTTCGTCGATGATTCCGTCGCTTTCCCGGAGAAGGAGGAGGATGACTACGAAGAAGAGGAGGGTGTGGAGTGGGGATACGAGGAAGGTAACTGGCCGTGGGTGGGGAACCCAGGTCCCGGAGGCCGTGCGCCGCGCGGTTTCCCCGCGAAAGTGAGCTCTGCGCTCTCTTCCGCAGTCTCGCGTTCCGAGCACCCTCCATGTCCACTCTTTTCCACTTGTGTCTCTGCCCTTTTCCGATCCCCCTGCCTTGTTTTGGCGCGGGAGGCACTCTGGGGAGGGCGTGCACCTCCCCAACCTCAACCACCCCTTTCCCCCTCGCTCCCCACCTTCACCTTCCGCCTGCGTTCTCACTGGGGAGCCTGGTGTAGGGCTGGCCTTCCTCCGTGCCGCGGCTCACACCTGTTGCTTTTCAGAGGGCGAGTTTAAAGCATGGTTGTAACTTTTCAGAGTCCTAACTACCCAGAGCCTCTTGTCTCCTGAGTAGCCATGAAAAGCAACATCTCGATTAAACAGTGCTAGGCTCTTGGTGTGTGTGGCGCTGTGGGCTAATGCGTCCGACTGCAAAGTCGTGTGAACTGCAAGGTCGGTGGTTCACGCTCACCAGCTGCTCCTTGGAAACCCTATACAGGGTCTCTAAGGGTCAGAATCGACTCGACGGCACTTAAAAACAACAACACTACAGGTGTGGCGCTGTAGGATCAGCGCTGGCCTGTGAACCACAAGGTCTCCTGTTCAAACCCCACCAGCAGCTCCTGGGAAGTCCTACACAGGGTCGCTGAACGACCCTGTATAGGGTTTCCAAGGAGCAGCTGGTGAGCTTTAACCACCTAGCGTGCAGTTCAAACGACTTTGCAGTCTGATGCATTAGCCCACAGCGCCACACCAGGACTCCAGTAATGCTCAACTCTTTCTAAAATGTGCCCTAAGTTTTACACTGGAGCAGTGGGATTGGTGAGAAAAGACTGACTTAAAAATTTTAATTACCAAGTTTATCTCTGCATATGCAGGGCTCCTAATATAGCTAACTATTAGGACTGATGTTAACTGCATACTTACTACAAACGTTTTTGTTGTTAATTGTTGTCGAGTTGATTCCGACCCATAGCTACTCTGTGTAGGGTTTCCAAGAAGCAGATGAAGAGTTTGAACCACCAACCTTGCAGTTCAAACGACTTTGCAGTCTGCCAGGACTCTACTACAAACATATACATAGGTATGCTGTATATATGTTAACTGCATATATACAATATGGGAGCTTAGAATTTTAATTATAAAAATATGGAAATGTTTCTATGTATATGTTTTAACATGCACATTTCAAAATATTTGTGTTTGCATTTATAAGCATTTAGCTTGCTATGGTTAAAGCTCTTACACAAAGGGTTAAGACATTTCCCCAATACTGAACATAATGGAGCTAGTAAACAGAGGAAAGAAAAATTTAAAGATATTATTTGTTTCTAATCACTTAAAAGGAGTCCTTGTGTGGTGCTGTAGACTAAGCACTGGATTGCTAACCTCAAGATCGGCGGCTCAAACCCACCAGCTGCTCCTGGGCATCAAACAACCACAACAACAAATATCACTTTAAAATGACTTACATTTCCTTGCATTTGTGTAGATAAAAATATGTTATTTTGTTTACCCAGGAGTCCTGGTGTGACGCTGTAGGGTAAGTACTGAACTGCTAACAGAAAAACCAGGCTTCAAACCCACCAGCCACTCCTTGCAAACCCTATGTCGTGTCGCTATGAATCAGAATTGACTCAATAGCATTTGACAACGATAGGATTTTGCACATGGTATTTGATAATATTGTCGTTAAAGTGCCATCTAGTAGGTTCTGACAGTGGCTGGTAAGTTTGAATCGCTGACCTTGCAGCTAGGATATTTGAAATATGAATGCAAAATACACACACACTAATCATATTTCATCTGTATGTAGTAGTCATAACCTTCTTAATGCCAAGGGACATTAACACATTTGTAGCAATCTATGTAGACAAGCAGATTTTATTGGGCATTGTCCAAGTTTTTATATGCTAAGTTTTGCTGTAACTTTCTTAATTTTATTTAATTTTGCTCTTAGGTGTTGAGTGGGGCTTGGTGTTTCCTGATGCTAACGGAGAATATCAGTCTCCTATTAACCTAGACTCAAGAGAAGCCAGATACGACCCCTCACTGCTTGATGTCCGCCTCTCTCCAAATTATGTGGTTTGCCGAGACTGTGAAGTCACCAATGATGGACATACCATTCAAGTGATCCTGAAGTCAAAGTCAGGTACTCTTGCACTGTCTTCTGGACTAGAAGTCTTGGTTGTTGTTGTTGTGAAGTGCCGTTGAGTCAATTCTGACCCATAGCAACCCTGTATAGGGTTTCCAAGGAGCAGCTGGTGAGCTTGAACTGCCAACCTTGCAGTTCAAATGGCTTTGCAGTGTGGTGCATTAACCCACAGCACCACACCAGTTCTTGGTGGAGCTATTGAATTCTTATTTAGTTTGTATGATGTCAAAGGTAGAACTTACATAACTCTATAGATACATTAATATATTATAAAATGAATGTTTGGAAATATTTTCTGAAATATTTTGAAAGGATACAAAACCCATTGCCACCAAGTCAATTCTGATTCATAGCGGTCCTGTAGAACAGACCATAGAACTTACTCTGTAGGGTTTCTAACACTAAATCTTTATGGGAGTAGGCCACTTCATCTTTCTCCCATGGAGTGACTAGTGAGTTTGAATTGTGGAACTTGTAATTGACAGCCCAACACTATAAAAGGATGAAACTATGAAGATGTCAATTTGGGTTTTTGTTTGAGATTTCTAGAGCAACCTTAGTTTGGATGATTTATATTTTATGCAGCCTGAAGAAAAGTATATCCAGGAGTATCTATAACTGCATTTTGTCCTAAGTTTTTGCTATTTCACAAAACTAAAATTTAGAATTAATTGACATAATCTGTCATCCAAGTTAAACCCTTCAAATTATTTTTTTCTGCTATATTAACACCACAGAGCTCTGGTAGCATAGTGGTTACGAGTTGGGCTGCTAACTTCGAGGTCAGCAGCTTGAAACTACCAGCTGTTCCATGGGAGAAAGTTGAGGCTTTCTGCTCCTGTAAAGATTTATAGTCTCTGAAACCCTATGCAGGGCTGCTGTGAGTCGGAACCAACTCCAAAGCACATAACCAATCAACCAACAACAGTATTCATGTGACAATGAGCATTTTAATGAATAGCAGTCATAAACATCTGGTAACTCAGCAAAAAGTTTAAGTAGAAGAGACCTTGCTTTTATTATTTCTTAAATGGAATGTCCCTCTCTGAATCTATTTGAGATGGATCTAGACAGTTTTAAGGAAAAGACGCTGCTAAATGATTATGGAAATAATTATTGGTTGTTGATTTAAATGTAGGGGAGAAGAAAGCAGAATTTAAAAAACATTAATATTATGCTTTTTATAATGAATAATAATTCTCTTTCTCTCTTACTGTCCTGGTGGCACAGTAGTTCACTCCAAGGGAGAAAGCTATGTATGATAGCCTATTTCCGTAAAGATCACAGCCTAGCAAATCCTGGGGAGTAGTTCTGCTTGATCTGATCAGGTTGCTATGAGTCAGAATAAATTCAGTAGCAGTGGGTTTGATGTTGACTTTCTCTTTGGACATTGATTTCCAGCTTTGGATTTTTTATTCTTCATGAATGTCTCTTATCCTTAATTAGTTGTTTTTCTTAAGTGCCACTGAGTCAGTTTCAACTCATAGTGACCTTGTGAAGATTTTCTAAGGAGCTGGTAGGTTTCAACGACTGACTTTGTGGTTAGCAGTTCAGTGCTTATCCTACAGTGCCATGCCAGGATTCCAATCTATGAAATCTATGAATCTAGACTCTATGAAATAGTCATAGAGCTCCTGCTGTTTAGTCACAGTAAGGACATTGCCCAAAACAGATTCTGTGTTTGCTGTCCAGTTGGTTAGAGGGGACTGCTTCAGGTGTAAATTTGAATTTAAATCAGAGATATAAAAAAAAAAAGTATTATGCATGCATCCAGGTAAAAAGTATTTTAAGGTAATCCATGAATATTAGTATGTTGACTTGTTTTTGTGCTTCTGGATGTATATGTATATAGCCATACAATAAAAACATATCCATACAACAAAAACACTCTGGTGAGTGTTGGTTACATACAAATGGGTAAAATGATTCTTGAGGATTTATAATCTAAGATTTAAAAAACAAGTTTTTAAAGAACTGTTCTGTCAGTTTGCTGTCCTGTGGTTGACTTGTACGTTCCTATGATGTTGGAAGGTATGCCACCAATATTTCCAGTGCCAACAGGGTCACCCATAGTGGTTCTTCCTGGTTAAATCAAACTAAGAAGAAAGACCTGGCAATCTGTTTCTGAAAGTTAGCAAATAAAAACTCTATGGGTCACAAGATGATTATCTTGTATTGCACTTGAGATGAGCACCCTACATTGGAATGCACTAAAAATGCACAGTGACATCATTAATAAACGTAAGCACGCTAACAATGGTGAAGGTTGTGCAGGACTGGGCAACATTTTGTTCTGCCGTATATAAAGTCCTGGTGTGGCACTGCAAGATAATGCACCAGACCGCAAAGTCGGTAGTTCAAACTCAACAGCCACAACTCAGAAATCCTATCACTATGAGTTGGAAACAACTGAACGGCACTGAACAACATAAGATCGCCAGGAGTTGGAGCCAACTCTGTAGCACCTAACGATGATATAATAAAGTATTATAGGAAAATACAGGGATGACTCAGTGAAAATTCTGTCAGTTAACATAGTTTGTGTCCAATCCTGCTGTAAGATAAATTTACTTAAATCAAATTGAATTTTACACTTTCTTTTGGTACCTTTTCTAACTTAACAGCTTTCCTTGACTTTTACTCATCCTGATATACTGACCATCAAGCATACTCTTGCAAGGTCTCTACCCACTAACCATGAAGTATGTTTTTATCTGTCATCTAGATTTTTTTCTGTCCTTTTTGTCCTTCATTGTTCTCCTTGGAGGTCTTTCATCCATTCTTGCACCCTGTTTGGGCTACTTTCCCTTTAGGTCTATTTCCCAGCCATACTCCTAAAATTTCTTCACAATAAACTTTGAGATGTCTCTTTGCTGTTTTCCTGTATTGAAACCCATGTTTCTTGGATGCAATGCCATCCTTGCTCTGGGTTATTCCTTTATTTTAGGGTGTTTCTTAATCCCTTTTACAGTTCATCCTTCAGTGACTTCTGGAGAGACAGTATACGTGATAAAGGTAAATGTTTTGAAACCCCGTGTGTTTTCTGGTTATCTTTATTAGACCCTCACTCTTTATAGCTGTTTGCCTGGAAATAGCCATGTAGGTTAGAAATGTTTTCCCTCTGAAATTTGATGTCATTGCCGCATTGCCTTATGGTTTACAGTGTTAGGGTTGAAAGATCTACTATCATTCAAATTCTCAATCTGTCCTAGGTGACCTCTTTCCTCTCTTCATCTCTGGGAGCTTTACTGCTATTGTCTTGAAATTTCACAGATGCCTTAGTGTGGTTCTTTTATAGTGTATGTACTGGACGCTTAGTGGGCCCATTTACTCAGGACAATCAATGTCTTTTATTGCTTAGCAGTTTTGTTGTATTATTTCACTGATAAATTTTCTCTTTCTTGTCTCTCTCTTCTTTAAGCAACTACCACATTAATCCTTGTATTTTTCTCCTACTTTCTGGTAAATCCCTATAACTTGTATCTTTTAATCTTTCTATTGAATTTTTAACATTTGCTCCCATTTTTAATTTCTTTAACTGTACTAGAATTTTAACTGTTTTAGAATTTAAAATTCCATATCCATTATTTGGTTCATGAGTATAGTATATTTCTTTATTGCTTTAATTTTTTAGTTCTCTGCATCACCTCTGTCCTGGGTTCCTTCTGTTTGTTTTGGACTCTCCCTTTTTATTGGAAGTTAGCTTCAGATATCTGGTAATCTTTGGCTGCTTGTTCGTATTTACACATGGGTCGAAATACCAGATGAGAAGTTCTGTGCACATGGGTGGATTTTGAGGTGTGGTGGACTTCACAGTTATGTGACTAGGTTAAGACCTGCAATTTTATTGTAGGGGTCTTTGTAAGTTTTATCAATTTCTTTACAATTTGTCCATCTTCTGTTTTATTTATTTTTTGGAGGGTGGTGGTGGTGGATTTAGTGACAGTATATGGTGTTTCACACTTGGCTACCACCTTTTAGATTGCTGACAAAGGCCAGAAAGTTTCACCATTTTTTAAAAAAACTTTTTATTGTGAATTGAAGGCTTGCAGACATATCATTAGTTTTATATATTCACCAAATCATACACTTCATTTTATCTCAAGGATTGCAGTTCCTTCAATGCAGTATCACTTATCCCACTTTCTCCTTGTAATTCTTTTTTCCATTCTCCCTCCTTCCCAACTCTTCTGAATTCTATTCTGAATAAATGCTGCCCTTTTGATCTTGAATAGTTAACCGTTCTGTGGTGTGCATAACTAACTGTGTTTTTGTTCCCTCCTACATACCTATCTGGAGTCCTGGTGTGGCGCTGTGGGCTAATGCAGCAGACTGCAAAGTCATTTGAACTGCAAGGTCAGTGGTTCAAGCTCACCAGCTGCTCCTTGAAAACCCTGTACAGGGTCATTATGGGTCAGAATCAACTTGACGGTACTTAACAATGACAATAACATATCTAACTGGAGTCCTGGTGTGGTGCTGTGGGATAATGCACTGGACCGCAGAGTCAATTTGAACTGCAAGAGTGGCAGTTCAAATTCACCAGTTGCTTCTTGGAAACCCTATACAGGGTCTCTATGAGTCAGAACTGACTTGACTATACTTAACAAGAACACATACCTATCTATTGTGTTTTAAATGGAACCAGGAAGGTGAGTTCACATGAGAAAATGTGAAACAAAACTCATAATCATAAAAAGAGTAAGCTGACTGGCTAGAAAGAGACTTGTGGAACCAAGATACTATATCTTGGTCACCCTTCATGTCCAGACATTGTTAATGGTTCACTGGGATGGGAGGGATTTTTAATCCAGTTAGGTCATTTGTGCCGTTAGTTGTAACTTATTATAAGAACTTAAATTAGAAAATTTTACCTCTGGGTTTTTTTATAATTCTCACTCTTAATTTTAGAATAGATTAGTATTGTTACTAGTAGTATTTTATTTAAAAATGGTATCTTTTTATGATGTTTCTTAGCAGCCTTGCTGATTTAAAGAGAAAATCACAGATAGTTCAGAATTATTTTCACTTAAGAAGAGGCTCTGCATTGTTTATTTTCATGACATATCATAGTTTATCTTCTCTATAAACATATCTTTATAAATATTGTTGTCTTTGGGGGCTTGAATTACCTGGATAGTTTCTTTAATCTTCTGTTTCACTTTGCTTGTGTATGTCCAGTTTAGCTTGCTATCTCTGCTGATGTGTTTTGTAACTTTAAGGGCTGAGTATGTTCTTTCTTTAATAAGAAATGAAGCTATAGATTAAAGGCCAAAGATGGTAAAAACAAAAAGGAAAGAAAAAAAAAATCTTTGCATTTAAAGATTCAAATATTAGATAAGAACTAATTTGTACTATTTTCAAAGTGTTTTACTTTTGTTTATATATTTGTAATAATATATTTATTATTAATCCCATGTGGGATTTCCTAAAAGCTCATTTAAGTTTATGAACTTCCTGGACTTATTTGGGTACATTATTTTGATTATTTTGGATCCCTCATGGGACATTCAAGGGCCTGCTAGGCTTGGTCTTCATGTATGTGGGAGGCAGGCTTTGGAAAGCTTTGCCCCTTTGGCTACAGTATCTCTTGCCTGGATTATGATAGCAGTTTTCTAACTGGTTAGATTAGCCCTTCCCTAGTCTACCAGGAGTCCTGGTGTGGTGCTGTGGGATAAAGCACTGGACTGTAAGGTTAGTTTGAACCACAAGGTTGACAGTTCAAACTCACCAGTGCTCCTTGGAAACTCTATGCAGGGTCTGCTATGAGTTGAACTGACTATGGTACTTAGCAACAACATAAAAAACAAGTCTACAGTCTATACAGATGCTGGAGTAACATTTTAGTTCTTCTGTGCCTTTGTCAAGTTCCTTTCTGGTTGTTCTATCCACATTTGAAAGTGGTGTATTAAAATTACCCACTATTACTGTAGATTCATCTATTTATTTCTTCAAATCTATTAGAGTTTGCTTTATATATTTTGGAGCTCTTTCATTGGGAGCATAGATATTTATTATGGTTATGTCATCTTGTTCAATTATCCC
>NW_006408777.1:729004-730837 GCF_000296735.1 Chrysochloris asiatica | reverse complement strand
GAAAAGAAAATCAGAACAAAGCAAAACTGACAAAATGTATTGTACACCTTTGCTCCAAGGTTCCTGTGGCGTTTTTCCATGGTGTTTCTGCTCCCCCACTTGGTCTTGCCATTTGGTCTTGCCCAAGATGTTAGCTCTGGGCCACCAAGCCCCGCAGATTCAAAAGTACGTGATTTCTTACTTTAGCTTCAAGTTCCAGTGTCTACAAGCCCTCAAACTTTTAAAATATTCCTAGCTTTGTGGTTCCAAGTTTTGGAACTCTGCCCTAGGTCTGCTTTGCCTGGTATTCTGTGGTATGGCTTACAGCAAACTTCACTGTTCCTCCACCCTAGCTGCCATCAAGCCCCGCCTCCTGCAGTAACATTTTAAAATGTGACCCCATGTGTGTTGGAGTAGAACCATTTGGTTTACAATGGCTGGTCTTTTAGTAGATCACTAGGCCTTTTTTAAAGTTTTGTTTTCTTTGGGGGATTTGAATCTCCAACCTTTTGGTCAGCAACTGAGTGCATGAATCGTTGATACCACACAGGCACTCCTATGATCATGTAACTCACCTCTTTAAAAACCTGTCGTCTCCTGAAAAGTGATTTCAGCTTTGAGGCATGGACTACAAACCAAGAGGCCCACGTTCACATCTTTAGGCCTGCATTTGGCTATTGTTGACCTCTAATTTAATTGGCTTTCTCTGATTGTTCCCTCTACTTGGAATGGGCTTTTTCCACCTTTTCTTTTAGTGTACTTTGAGATTCAGCTTAGCTGTCTTCTACTTGGGAGCATCTGCTCTAACATCTGACTCCTCAGATCTCTGGCTGGGCCTTTTCTGTAGACACTCCTACTCTTTGTATCCACCTCTTCCTGTCCCTGTAGCTCTGTTGAGAGGGCTAAGTTTATTTCCTCAGTTACTGAGCTTAACAGCAACCAGATGAGCCGTCTCATCCTTTATATTTGGAGAACATGGCTTGTGGTTGATCTGAAACTTGCTCATTGAATGCACAGAAAAAAAGAGGGAACCAGCTGTGGATAATAATTCCCTTTAAACAACAAAATTCATATTTAGCTAAACATTGTAGATGGCTTAGATCATTTTTTTTTTTTTTTTTGTTATTGTTAACTGTCAGCATCAGTTCTTTATGTAAACCATCTACAATCTTTTGCTGAAAATGAATTTTAGTGTTCAAAGAGTATTATGACCTAAGGCTTGTTCCCTGACTCAATCTGGAAGTTGCACTGAAACCTGTTTAGCATCATATAAGTCTTTCATGACACATGGAACTTGAGATAGATTGTCCAGGAACTGAACTTGGTCTCCTGCATGGTGTTGTACTTAGGTTCCATTGAGTTGGTTCCAATCTTAGCTGCCTTATGCACAACAAAAAAAAATCACTGCTTGGTCCTGCCCCAACCTCACAATCATTGCTATGCTTGAGCCCATTGCTACTGTGTGTGCCAGTCCATTTCATTAGGGGTCTGTTCCTCTTTTTCACTGATCCTCTACTTTACCAAGCATGATGTCCTTATCCAGAGATTGGTTGCTCCTGAAAATATGTCTGAGGTATAAGGACAAAGTCTCGATATTCTGGCCTCCAAGGAGCATCAACCTGTTCTTCTTCCAGCACAGATTTGTTTGTTCTTCTAGCAGTCCATAGTATTTTTAATAATTGTCTCCAAAACCCTAACTCAAATACATCAGTTATTCTACATTCTTCCTTATTCATTGTTCTACTGTCACATGCATATGAGACTATTGAAAATACCATGGCTTAGGTCAGGTGCACCTTAGTCCTCAAACTGACATCCTTGCTCTTAAACACTTAAAGAGGTCTTGTGCAGCAG
>NW_006408777.1:728034-728904 GCF_000296735.1 Chrysochloris asiatica | reverse complement strand
GACTTCATTCTTCTTGGATCAACTGTCCACACTCAAGGAAGCAGCAGTCAAGAAATCAAATGACATATTGCATTAGGCAAATTTGCTGCACAAGACCTTTTTAAAGTGTTGAAGAGCAAAGATGTCAACTTGAGGACTAAAGTGTGCCTGACCCAAGCCATAGTATTTTCAATAACCTCATATGCATGCGAAAGCTGGACAGTGAATAAGGAAGGCTGTAGAAGAATTGATGCATTTGAGTTATGGTGTTGGAGGAAAATACTGAACCAACAGATCTGTTTTGGAAGAAGTGCAGCCAGAGTGCTCCTTGGAGGCCAAGATGGCCAAACTTGGTCTCTCATACTTGGGACATATTGTCAATAGGGACCAGTTGCTGGAGAAGGATTTTATGTTTGTTAAGGTGGAGGGTCAGAGAAAAAGAGGAAGACCCCATTGAGATGGATTAGCCAAGTAGGAGTGTCGATGAACTCAAGCGTGGCAACATTGGTGAGGTTGGCCCAGGATCGGGCAGTGCTTTGTTCTGCTGTGCATAAGTTCGCTGTGGGTCGTTACCAACTTGATGACACCAAACAACAACAACACAGCAAACAGACCCTCCTCAGTGTCAGTACTGTGTGATTTTATATAAAAGATGTATATCCTTTAAAAGAAGCAGTTATATAAAGTGTTTCTCAAAACTATAAGGTTTTTATTATTATTATTATTATACTTCAGGTTATGTCTTTCATTAAAAAATACTGAAGTCTTAAAGTTGAAATATTAACTGTGTTAAGGACACAAGAGCCAATGATACTCAGAGAGGAAGTCCAAAGTGCATTGAAAGAAGTGGCAAAGAACAAGGCACCAGGAATTGATGGAATAAAAATTGAA
>NW_006408777.1:723153-727581 GCF_000296735.1 Chrysochloris asiatica | reverse complement strand
TGTGTTGTTGTTGGCGGAGCTCTTTACTACACGTCCACCCGATCCACCATCTTGTTTTTTTTCCCTGATGCTGAATTTTTAAGCGTGTTTTTGTTGTTGAAAAATCAGGTGACAGTTGTATCTTTTTAAATGGTTGTTGTTAAGTGCCAGTGAGTCGGTTATGACTCATAGCAACCCTATATATAGGGTTTTTTGAGGAGCGGCTGTTGTGTTTGAACTGACAACCTTTCAGTTAGTAGTCCAGTGTTTATCAAATACTGCCACACCAGGACTTTTAATAGTAGTTTTCTTTACAGACAGTTTTGTTCTCTCATGCCTGATCTTTAACTTGAAAGCCTACTAGGACATCTGAATGACCTCGAGCATGGTTTATTAATAGGCCTAAGATCAGCTATGGATCCCTGATATCATAGTGAGTTACATGTTGGGCTTCTAACTGCAAGATCAGCAGTTCTAATCCACTAGGCATTCTGTGGGAGAAAGATGAAGCTTTCTGCTCCCATAAAGACTTACAACCTTGGAAGCCCTGTACAGGGTTGCTATGAGTGGGAACCAATTCGATGGCACACTACCACTACTACCACCACCACAGTCAATTAATTATTGACCAATCTGAGACCCAGACATTATTCTTGGTTTCTGGTCTGTGATAACTTGGTCTCAGGGAGGGTAGGTATAGCAACTCTGCTTGATGTCCTTGTCTACTGTTAATATCTAAAATACACAAAAAACTAAAATAGACAAACATACCAAGTATTTCAGAGCCTTTGAACTGTTAATACAGCTGAATGTCAGTACAAAAATTTCAGCCAAACTCAAGATAGTTTAAATTCACCTCACAGTTGTGATATATTTCTCTCTATGAATTTAATCTATAGGTACTTTTGAGAACTTTTGTCAAAAAATATAATGTTGTCATTGTTGTTATGTGCCATTGAGTTGGTTCCAACTATAAGGTTTCTGAGGAGCAGATGGTGGGTTTGAACTACCCACCTTGTGGTTCACAGTCTAGTGCTGATTCTACAGTGTCACACTAGGAGTCCAATGTATATAATACTGTTATCATAAATAAGTTTAAGATGTAATTAAATGGAATTTATTTTCTTTTGCAGTTCTTTCAGGAGGACCATTGCCTCAAGGGCATGAATTTGAACTTTATGAAGTTAGATTTCATTGGGGTAGAGAAAATCAGCGTGGTTCTGAGCACACTGTTAATTTCAAAGCTTTTCCTATGGAGGTAAGAACAAAGAATCCTGTAGTAAAACTCTTGTTGTTTATTTAATTGTTCAGCAGTTTACTGAAAATGGCTTAGTTTAGAAGGAAGTGCAGCACTCTGAATTATATAAACTTGTATTAAAATTAACAATGCTTCATAAAGTGTGAGTTTGGGTACCACATGAAGCTTCACACCTACTTTCATGGGCATGCAGTATGCATAGTCGTGCATGAGCAATTGGTTTTAAAGATAATCTACAACATAAATTTCCTTAGTGTTATTGCTATTGTAAAGAGTCTGCTGCTTCTGCAAATTTAGCAGGTCACTTTTGTAGATACTGTTAATAGGTGATGAGCTGAAAACAAATCAATTTGGAGAAACCTCAGCAGTGGTTAAAATTCTAGTTTACACTGTTTAAAATTGATAGGTTACTTTTATTTACCCCTGGCCATGAAAGAAACAGAGACAGAGATAGATTGAAGCGTGCTGTTTTGTGTGACGAATTCATTCCCCTACTTGTATTCTTGGTCAGCTTTTGCTGCTTTTCAGCATCAAGTTAATGTATCATTTTTTCTATGGGACTTTTCTAAACTCCTTTGTTGTTGGTGCTGTCCAATTGATTCTGACTCATTGGTGACCTCCTCAGGTGTGCATAGTAAAACTGTTCCACAGAGTTTTCAAGGTTGTGACCTTTTGGAAGCAGATCTTCCAGCTTTACTTCCAAGTCACCTCTGGGTGGGTTTGACACACCTTTCAATGCATTGTTGTTAAGTGCCATCAAGTCGGTTCTGACTCATAGCGACCCTGTATAGGCTTTCCAAAAAGTGGCTGGTGAGTTTAGTTGAGTGCTTAACCATTTGTGCTATTTAAGGATCCCACTGAGCTCTGTGTTGTTGTTGTTGTTAAGTGCTGGTGAGTCGGTTCCGACCCATAGCGACCCTGTACAGGGTTCCCGAGGGTGTAAATCTTTACAGGAGTAGAAAGCCTCATCTTTCTCCAGCGGAGCGGCTGGTAGTTTCGAACCGCTGACCTTAAGGTTCGCAGCGATTTGTAGCCACTACGAGCTCTGTAGTCAGAATTAATTTCTTTCTCTTCTGTGCTCCCAGTATACATTGGCATAGCATTGATCCCATATAATATAATGTTTATTGAGTATTTTAGTTACCTGTTCTTGTTGTTAAATGCCATTGAGCTGGTTCTGACTCATAATGACCCATGTAGGGTTTCCGAGGAGCAGCACGTGGGTTTGAACCACTGATTTTGTGGCTAAAATTGCTTTCTTTATTCTACTCCCTTAGTTACCTTGTGCTATTACAAAAAGTATCATAAGTGGTTGCCTTTTAAAAAGAGAAATTTATTTCTTCATAGTTCTACAAGCCAAAAGTTCAAATCAAGGTCTTAGCTATGTGATTCTTTCTATGAACATTTCTTTTTATTTCTAGTGTCTGCATGTTGTCCAACTTCCTTTTGTGTCTGTGTCTCTATTTCTGTTCTGTGTGTCTGTTTTGATCTTTATATGGCTTAGAAGTGATTAGGTTTAGGATCTACTCCCATACTGGCATGACCTCAACCATTTGATAACATTACATTAGATTGAGTTATGAATAAGCTGTTGTATTATATAAATTGAATAAGTTATATTACAGTACATTATGGGAGGTACAGCCAACTAATTCAACCATGTAACTACACTATTATTGTTATGTGCCATAGAGTCGGTTCTGACTCATAGCGACCCTACACAGGGTTTTCAAGGCTGTTAATCTTTACGGGAACAGAACACCTCATCTTTCTCCTGTGGAACAGCTGGTAGTTTCGAACTGCTGACCTTGCGGTTCGCAGCCCGATTCGTAACCACTATGCTACCAGAGCTCCTTAACGACACTATAAAAGCACCAAATTAGTGTTTGTCTAAACAACTGGGAACCATAGACAAGCCAAGCTGACCCATAAAATTAACCAAACAATATATCTTTTCTTACTTGACTGTGAACTTGAGGACATAGCCTTCCTCTTACTTGCCCTTTTCCTCCCTTAAGTTAGTGCTTGGCACTTTGAAAACCATCTGTGCTTGTGGATTTGAGGGGATGACCCTGTTGGCCTAAGTCCTGTTACAAGGATTCTAGGAAAGAATCATTTGGAGAGGTGTAAGATAGCAGTCCAGGCTGGGAGGTGTGTTTCAAGATTAATGGAATGCCAGTCTTTGTGTCCAGTCTTTGTTCTCATTAAGCATAGAATTACACTTGCTAAAGATGGTGGGTTGGGTAGACGTGCAGTAAGAAGCTCTGTCTGCAACAACACAGAATACTGGACCAAGCAGGGTCAGGGGGTAGTGCTAGAATTCAGAACCACATATAAAGTAATATATAGAAGCTTGGAAGGCTTACAGCTAGGGGAATTTATAGCAGAGTCAAGAAATCCATTGCTTTCTAATTCAAGATGCTCAGCTGCTCCCGGAGCCGCCATCTAGGGAGAGACCAAGCAGGGAAAGGGTCAGAACAGCCATGAATGCCTGACAGAACCGCAGAAATACAGGTGTGGACATTCTTTTTTTGGCATCTGTTCATTGGTCTCTCTCTGTGTACCTCCATTTGGTTACTAGAGGGAATGCCTGAGCGAATGGACACCCCACCCACACCCATGGAGAGTTCTACTGCGCATGCTTACAGATCTCCTCATAATTTAAAGTGACAGATTCCACTTAAAACCAAATGGCCACCATTCATCTGTCAGTTTGTTGTACTCTGTGGCTTGTGAATTGCTGTGATTCTGAAAGCTATGCCACAGGTATTTTAAATACCAGCAGGGTCACCCATGTTGGACAGGTTTCAGATGAGCTTCCAGACAAAGACAGAGTAGGAAGAAAGAGTGACAAACTACTTCTGAATATTTAGTCACTGGAAACCTTATGAATAGCAGAGAAACACTGTCAGATATATTGTCAGAAAATGAGCCCCTCAGGTTGGAAGACAATCAAAATGCGACTAAGAAAGAACTGCCTCCTCAAAATGGAGTTGACTGTGATAAAGCTAATGGAGTAAAGCCCATGGGAGAAAATATTGCAGGATCCTCATTTGCTGATGGGGCACAACTCAAGATGAAGAGAAACAACTGTAAACATCCATTGAAAATCGGAACATGGAATGTACGATGTATGAATCTGGTAAAATTGGAAGTTGTCAAAAATGAAATGGAATGCATAAACATTGATA
>NW_006408777.1:716100-723053 GCF_000296735.1 Chrysochloris asiatica | reverse complement strand
TCTAGTTTGAGGAAGCAGCTCTTCTCTAGTCATATTTTGAGTGTCTTCCAACCTAAGGGAGTCAATCACTAGCACTAAAGCCAACACTAATACTCTAGTGCTATTCTGTGTTTTTTTAAAAGTTTTATTGTGAATTGAGTGATAGTTTACAGGGGGGAACATCAGGTTTACATTCATCGTTTCATTGCAGTGATTACAATAGCCTCATCATTCAACAGTATTTGCTTCTGGTGCTATTCTTTATTTCTCAATATTCATTATTCTGGTGCTATCTGACGAGAGTATTCATATTTTGCTATTCATAAGGGTTTCACTGCTATTCCTAAGGGTTTCAATAATAAACATTCAGAAGTAGCCTGCATTTCCTTCTTCCTTAGTCTGGAAACTCACCTGAAACCTGTCCACCATTGGTGACCCTGATGCTATTTGAAATACTGGTGGCACAGCTATCAGCATCACAGAAAGACATAAGCCACTGCAGTACAACAAACTGACAGATGAGTGGTGTCCTCCTGCAAAAAAGGGGAGATTTCTATCACTGTTGTATTTGTTGTTGTTGTTAAGTGCCATCACATTGGTCCCAACTCATAGCCACCCTGTAAAGGATTTCTAAGGAGTGGCTGGAGAGTTTTAACTGCCAACTTTACAATTCAAACCTACCTTGTGGTTGAGTGCTTATCCTATAGTGCCACACCAGGACTCCATCACTGATGTATACACATCTAATTTTTATGGGGTTCCCACATTTTATAGGCACTCCTACCATGCATACTAAATAACATTAAAATAATTGGAAGCAGTAGCAATGAAATAAATTTATTTTATATTCTTTTTTTTTTTTAAGCATGAGTGTTTGATGTTCATTTGATTTTTGCTCCATTTTGATAAAACTTCTACATAGCTATTGATCAGAAACTAGCCTAATATCATGTCTCATGTAACTACAGTGAGTGCCCATGCGCTCAGCTCATGGCAGTTTTGACAAAGACAGTGTTAAATGGGGGAAGCTGGCCATCACAGAGCTGAGATCACCATGGCCGTGAGTAGAGGCAAGACTGACTGACATGTGTAGCAACACCTACTTGAACCTCTACAATCCAGCAAGTCCCTTGTGCTCAGGTGGTCTGGGTCTGTATGCTGGGGTGGGGAGGTAGCCCCAACCCAGGCAAGACTATCTGCTGCAGACACTGCACATTGCACCCAGGACTAGGTAAGACTGCCAAGCTGAAGTGGCCAGACAGGCTCACGGGCTCCTTTTGAACAGGAGACCCAGGGTTACCAACATGGAAGGCTTGGGGCTCTAGGGCTTCTCAGATCTGTGTTCATCAAACTAGACCACAGCCCATGAGGGGTTCAGAAATTAGAAAATAGCTTAATATGTACACAGGGAATGTAGTTCTCTCCTGAAACTATCGTGTTTGTGCATGAACTCGATCATGCTGGAAAATGCCTGCCTTACTTTGAGTTCACTGTCAGAAAGCCTCTGAAAGACACACCCTTCAGTAAGTGTCCTGGCAGTTTCCTCCAATTTTCAAAAAACACACGACTTGCACTCCTTGTGGAAGCAAGTGTAATAGCTTTATGGGGCATTCTATGGCATTTCTCAGAGACCTTCCTTGAGCATGAGGAAGTAGGAGGATATGCCTATCCTGACAATCTTCGTTGGAATAATGTCCCACTGTATAGTATGTGGAAAGAAGTAGTGGCCATGTCCTAGGGGCAGGTGGGCACATCTAACAGGGGCCTGCCCAGGACCCCTCAGTGGGGCCTGCTGCTGGACTCTAAGTGGGACTGTTTGCCAGAGGTGAGTACCCCAGGATATTCTCCAGGCTCAGGGAAAGTTGTTGTTCTGCCCGTTGACCACTCCGTGGTGCCATTTGCAGATGCCACCACTCAGAATGTCCTGGATTTGCCTCACAGGTTGATTGCAACCATATTGTCAAGCCTCTCGAGGGATGATCACATCAGCATGCTTCTTTGTCGGCAGGCAGAACTCCTCAAAGGCTGGCTTGATGAAGTTGGTGTATTTTGTTAGAATCGGCTCCAGTTCCTTCCTCAGTGTATGTCCTGGAGAACTCTACATGACTGCTGACGTCAGAGTCTGTGTCCACAAAGAGACAGGTGGAACATGTTCTGGATCTTCTGGCTGTGGAACACCAAAATGCCTGCAAAGAGAACCACGTCTGCAGAGTAGACCACTGTTGTCTCCAGTAATCTTGAGTGGGTCACACAGTCATAGATGGGGACTTCAACAGTTTTGCCCTCCACAATGTTTTTCAGAGTCTTCTGCATGATGTCATTATCAAAAGCATCTGGGTGATCGAAATTGTTATGTCCCTTCAAGGTCTTTGCCATTTGTTCTTCTGTCAGGACCTTCTAGAACCTGTCATGGCTTAAGATGATCAACTTCCACTGGCGTTGACCTACTTCGTTCTGTTCCAGCAACTCCATGATCTTATACATGGTTGACTTGCCGCTCACAATGTCTCCGCTCACCCCAATCAGGAAGGGTTGATGATGAGGGCAGTCAGTCTCTGGCACAGTGACCAAGCAGTTGCCACCTCCTCCAGTGGAAGCCTTGTTTGCATCTACTTCTCCGCATTGGGTTCCTCTCTATTTTATATTCTTTCACAAGTTTGTTCTTCAAATGAAATGCAGCCTGTCATCAGTCATATGATTCATGCTGCTTCTTTGTCATTTTAGTGAATGTAATGACATTCTACCCAATGACTAAACATGCCATGTACTGACCAAACATCACTGTGCAGAATTTGATATTCATAAATATATAAAAAGAATACTCCTTTTGGTCAGACTGATTTCCTGATATAAAAACGATAAACTAAAAAAAATGGAGAAAGAAGCTATAAGAGGCTATGGTTAAGTGGGTAAAAAACAGTTGTGATTTATAAGGAATGCTTTTTGCCTGGCACCTCATAAAGTGCTAAATTCAGTATTTTGTCATTTTGTATGGCTTTATGCAACCACAAGATTCTAGGGTGATTTGATTTTTTGTTGGAATTCTGCAGCAAAATGAAAGGAGTCCTGGCTGTGAGATGCCTCACTGTCCCTGTTTTGTAGTGTTCACCTGGACAAAATGCCACCCATCTTTGTGTCCACTATCAGCCTGCTAGAAGAAAAGATCCACCAGGCCAGGGTATTGTCCGTTCTCTCAAAATCAGTGTATCCCACGTACTTAATACAATGTTTGGTACAATCAGATACTGAAAGGTATTTCTTGAAGGAGGAAGTAAGTTAATCACGTGGACTTTGACTTTCTTTTCCAGTATGGGTCTGCACAGTTTGAATTTTCATGGGCATTTAGAATATAAGCTTATTGAGAATTTTAAATTAAAGAATATTCTGTTTAAAGAAGTATTGGGCATCTGCCAGGTTATTGCTAAGTGCCACTGAGTTGGTTCCAACCCTTAGTGGTTTCTGAGGAGTGGCTGGTGAGTTTGAACCTCCGACCTTGCAGTTCAAACTGACCTTGTGGTCTAGTGCTTATCCTGCAGTGCCACACCAGGCCTCCATCTATCAGGTGGGGGGTTATATTTTTGCAACATGACTCCCTGTTTAGTCTGCTGAAGTCACTGTAAAGATCGATCTCTCTTCAGTTTTCATAAGAAAACAAGAGACTACTTTATGTTATTGAGAATGTCTCTGTGAATGTTCTGTGTATGCATAGTGAAGGGGTTTGGGGAAAAGGTTTCCCATCTCACAATGTGCTTGATTTCGCTGTGCTCGCCTAACTTTTTCCCTAGCAATGTATTTTTCCTAGCTTATATTTCCCTCAAGGCTGTTTTATCACCTTCTTCTGACAGCTGCAGGACTCGTACAAAGTCTCTGTGCAGGTGGAGGGAACACTACAAAACAGGGATGTGCTCTGTGGTTCTGGTGGTGCAGACTAATGTGTGCAATACCTTCTCTTGAAGAGTTGGGTAAGGTACACATTGGGTAGACACAATGTCTCCTTGGTTTCTCTTAAGACCAAGTTTGGACAGCCACAAGAAAGTATAAGTTTGAGGTTATCCAGAAACTGTGGAGGTGGTTGTTGTTGTTAGTGCTGTCGAGTCAGTTCTGACACACAGCAACACTGTATAGGGTTCAGAGGAGTGGCTGTTGAGCTTGAATGCCAACCTTGTGGTTCAAGCCGACCTTGCAGTTCACCCGCAGTGCCACACCAGGACTTCAGAAACTGTAGTAGTTTTGTTTAGCCTAAAATATTTTTACATTCTTAAATCCACAGAATGGATTATTATACAAGAGAAAGAAGATATATGCCAGTGGTGAAGCTTAGAATATCTGTAACATGTTTGATGCATGTATTTACATTTTTTAAACTGTCTCTGGATATAGGATTAGGTAAAATATTCCAAGGAGGGGCGGTAGGCTAGAAATACAGACTTCAAGAATATGCTTCAGTTCATGCTTGGTAGTTGGTGGTTATGTGCTGTGGAGTTGGTTCCGACTCATAGCGACCCTGTACAGGGTTTCCAAGGCTGTAAATCTTTATGGGAGCAGAAACTGCTGACCTTGTGATTCGCAGCCCAATTCATAACCACTACACTACCACTACCAGAGCTCCTTCAGTTCATGCTTATAGGAGCTGAATTTTGGGATTTCTAGAGCTCTGGTAGCGTAGTGGTTACTAATAGGGCTGCGAACTGCAAGGTCAGCAGTTCGAAACTATCAGCTGCTCCGCAAGAGAAAGATGAGACTTTCTGCTCCTGTAAAGATTTATAGCCTCGGAAACCCTGTTCAGGGTCGCTATGGGTCGGAACCAACTCGACGGCACTTAACAACAGCAACATCCTTGCCTCACTGTTGGAACACAAGTCAGAGAATTAAGCTTCTGGGTGACAGAGGCAGGTCGCTCTTTGCTGTCTCAGCTGCTTTTCCTCCCTGTCAGTGGGTATGGTGCTGCTGATCTCCCTTGTAGTTGCTGTATGAGGAAGAACCTTAAAATAAGTGAAGTGGTATTATCCTAAAGGCCACTCATTGCATCTCTTTTCCCCTCTGTGCAAGATTTTCCTCTAGAAAATTAAAATCTCTTTTACTACCAATGCTCATTTTCTTTACAGTTTGATCGCTTAGAATGCTTAGAAGGAGATTTGTAGGGCACCTTTAGCAAGGTCTCCATGACATGAATACTGTGTCATAGCCTCATTTCTTGGCCTATTTTCTGCCATGTCTTTGTTTTACCTTGAGTCTTCCTTCTAATTTATGTCACCTTGCTGTAGTTTATGTACCTTGATGTAAGCAGCCTTTAATATTTCTTGTAACAAGTTATTAGATAAAGAGCCAACCAATCAAATGAATTTGGCTGTACCAATTAGCTTTCTTCTCCTTTGAGTTTCAGATTAAGGATGGATAACAACCGTAAAGAAAACACAAGTCCTCATCACTAGACCAATAAATAACATCATGATAAATGGAGAAAAGATTAAAGTTGTCAAATATTTCATTCTGCTTAGATCCACAACCTACATTAATGGAAGGCAGCGGTCAAGAAATAAAACAATGTATTGTATTCATCAAATCTGTTGCATGAGGCCTCTTTAAAATGTTTAAGAACAAAAATATCAATTCTATGACTGAGATGTGCTTGACCCAAGCCATGGTATTTCCAATAGCTTATATGCATGTGAAAGTTAGACAGTGAATAAGGAAGACAGTGGAAGAATTGATGCATTTGACTTATGGTGTTGGAGGAGAATATTGAAAGTATCATGCACTATGAGAAGTACAAACAAATCTGTGTTGAAAGGAGTATACAGCTAGAATGCACTTTAGAAGCCAGGATGGAGAGACTTTATCTCTCATACTTTAGACATATTTTCAAGAGGGAACATTCCCTGGGGAAGGATATCATTCTTATAAAGTAGAGGGTCAGCAAAAAAGACAAAGACTCCCAATGAATTGGATTGGCAGCATGGCAGCAGCAGTGGGTTCAAGCGTATATATATCCCCAATATATATAATGTTGTCATTGTTGTTATGTACCATTGAGTTGGTTCCAACTATAAGGTTTCTGAGGAGCAGCTGGTGGGTTTGAACTACCCACCTTGTGGTTCATAGTCTAGTGCTGATTCTACAGTGCCATACTAGGAGTCCAATGTATATAATACTGTTATCATAAATAAGTTTAAGATGTAATTAAGTGTAATTTATTTTCTTTTGCATTTCTTTCAGTAGTGACAGTTGTGAGGATTGCACAGGACCAGGTAGTGTTTCTGCTGTGCGTAGGGTCACTATGAGTCAGAACTGACTTGAAGGCAGCTAGCGACCACAACAATTACTGCCTCAAAAACAACCAAAGTGTAGATGAAAATCTTTCTCAAAGCACCCACTTTAGAGCTAGGGGAAGGAGATAGAGTGAATTTTATGAGCTCCATGACTTAAAATTAAAGGCAAGTAACACAATTCTTACATAAGACCATTAAGAATTGAGAGTTTTTAGAGGAAAAGTGCCTTAAATTAAGATGATTTGAATTTGAGATGAAGCTATTTGTTTTTAATAAACCTTATTTCAAGATTTTACCTAGCAGTGTTTAACTAAAGAAGAGGCTTCATTGCTTCATGACAAGTGCTTGTACAAATGTCTTTCATCTCCACTGTGCCCTGTTTGGGACAAAGTTATGAATCATTGAGCACCTTGTTGTACTGGTGTTAATATTTTAAGTATTGTCAGTATTTTATAACAGTCCCTGCATAGTACAGACAGTTAATGTGTTTGGCTGGTGACTGAAAGGTTGGAGGTTTGAGTCCATCCAGAGGCATCTAGAAGTAAGGCTTGTTGACCTCCTTCTAAAATAGTCAGCCTTAGAAGACACTGCATAGCTGTCCTACTCTAAACACAAGGAGCTGCAGTGAGTCAGTATCAACTCAACAACAACTCTAGCATACATATATTTTATCACAGCGTTATTTTGCACTATATGTGATGCTGA
>NW_006408777.1:695989-703144 GCF_000296735.1 Chrysochloris asiatica | reverse complement strand
AGAGGAAGACCCCTAACGAGATGGATTAGCCAGGTGGCATCATTGATGGCTTCAAGTGTGGCAGCGGTAGTGAGGTTGGCCCAGGATCGGACATTGTTTCGTTCTGCTGTGCATGGGTGCTGGGGACCGGCCTCGACATGAGTGTTTGGTTCACGAGGTGAGGATACCTGGCGGCGATAGGGATAGCACAGGAGAAGACAAAGAGACACAACAAGAGAGACAAAGAGACACCCCGAAACCAGAGTGGGTGCATTACTGGCGTCTGGCAGATCAGGCGTGGTGAACGTATTAGCCAGGAGGGCGGTAAGATCCCGCATAGTAAACATCTTAGCTAAGCGGTCTGTACGCACCCCTTACTAGCTGGTCAGTAACGCATGCCTAGTTAGCCGTATAGCACGCTCTTACCGCATGCCTGTAATGCACGGACTGCAAGCCGTAATGCACTGCCTGCCAGCCGTAATGCACTGCTTGCCAGTTGTAATGCACACTTGGGCCGGCCTGCGCCTCTGTTTTATTTAGTGGAGGAGCTTCACACCAAGCTGGGAGGGACTAAGACAAGGTACAGCTAGCATATGTAATTCTCCCGACATCAGGCAACTTTACATCGTACTTCGCTGGTTCGAATCTCAGGACCGCAACTTGGTTTCTCAAACTCAATTAACATATCTATAGCACCTGAGCTCAGTTGGGGGAAGGTGAGAGGGAAGGTCAAAAGGCTCGGGAGGAGTCCCGCTGTGTTGGCTTCCTGAGCCAGGTTTGCAGGAAGACGCCAGATGCCCAGGTGAATGGTCTGCACCTGGGAGAGGATTAGGGAGGATGTCCTTTTGTCTATAGAACAAAGAACCGGGAAGTAGCCAAACTATTTTTCTTCAATTCTTTGGAGAAAAGCTTAACCTTTGAAATCTTTACAGTCTCGGCTTAAGGAAAATATTACATTTATCTGTGGATATTAAGGGCTCATGTATTAAATACTAACAAATATAGCTGGACACTAAGATGGAAAACAATTTGCTATGATTGCCATGTGGCTAAAGTCTGTTCCTCAGAGCCTGCAGCCTGTATGGTCGGCAACACTCGGGTCCACAGGGCCTGGGTCTGCATGGTCTGCAACATATGGAGTCACTATGAGTTGGTTCCGACTCGATGGCACCTGACAACAACAACAATGTGCCAGGTACTGTACTTGGTTCTGAAGACAGATTAATAATAAAATGTGGCCTCTTCCCTCAAGGACGGTACCAGTTTGTGGCCTGGTATAGTGATGGTCATAATTGACTGGAATGTTAAAATATCTGTGGCTGGCCTCACCAGAACTGCTGAAGTAGATGCTCTAGGATGATAGGGTCCACAGGCATCTTTGACCTTGGTTCATGTGTCACAGAGAGCAGTATACCCACACTATGTCTCAGAAGCCCATGCAGACCATTTCTGATGTTTTCATTGGCTTATCTTGACCCGAGGGGTAGGGAGTGTCATGCCATAGGCAGCCAGTCTAGGAGGCAGACCTTTCCCAGTTATGTTCTCATGCCTTTTATGGGCATTAGAGTTTCTCAGGGCATCTTAGGAAACCATGATATTCTCAGGCTCTCTATGATTTCTGTGAGAGCCTACCATCAATTCTGAACATAATGGCCTTAAAATTTTTTGTCGTGCACCTTCCTACGAAAGAAGCCCTGGTAGCATTGTGAATTATGAGTTGGGCTGCTAACCACAAGGTCAGAAGTTTGAATCTACCACTTGCTCTACAGGAGAAAAATGAGGTTTCTTTTTCCATAAAGATATGCAGCTTTGGAAGCTCTATAAAGGGTTGCTCTGAGTAGAAACTGACTGGGTGGCACACAACCATCACAAACCAATTTCCTATGAATGAACCATTGCCTTCACCTAAGAGTCACTTCTGAGAGAGGCTGTGTGACCTACATGATATGGGAATATGGTGGTGGTGGTGGTGGTTATGTGCTGGGGAGTCGGTTTTGCCTCATAGTGACCCTGTAAAAGGTTTCTGGGGCTGTAAATCTTTCCGGGAGCAGAAAGTCTCATCTTTCTCCTGTGGGACAGCTGGTTGTTTTGAACTGCTGACCTTGAGATTAGCAGCCCAACTCGTAACCACTACACTACCAGAGCAGCTGACAAAGATTTATCACCTGACTTCTCATATGTTGTCTCTGTATTTTGTACTCTTTTCCTAAGCCTGACCTGCACTTCACTCTGATTCTTGCCCTAATTCTCACCCTGACCTGTACCCTCAACTTCACCCCCACCCCCACCTTCATTCTCACCTTGACCTGCACCCTCAACCTCACCCCACCCCTACCTTTACCTCACCCTAACCCTACTATAATCTTCATCCTAACGCTCATCATTCTATCTTGCCTTAGTCCTCAGTCTTACTCCCACCCTCACGTCTCCCTAGTCCTAATTCTCACCCTTACTGTCACTGTAATCCCAACATTCATCCTGAATTTAACCCACCTATAACCTTCACCCTAACTTATACTTGAACACTTAGCATGTTGTCATTAGATGCTGGAACACTCTTGCCAATAGTCTAATTTCAGAGGTCATTTTATCTTAGTCCCATTTTATCTTAGTCAGGATCCCAGGGCATGTTACCTGAAGCTCTGTTGAAACAGAGAGGTTTGCCTGGTGTAGGAGCCAGTTCTAGGTCAGCATGAATGGCATTGCCATGACTCATCTGCATTGGGGAAGGGATCCTCTCTTGCTGCAGAAGAAATATAAGTCACCATGTGGCCTTGATGTATCTCTTCTGCTTTTTTCAGTAGTAAGTACCTGTAGGCAACAAGCAATGAAAGTCTGGTTAACTTTAATTTTCAGTTGCTAAAATACCCAGTTAAGCTTCTGCTGCTCTTAAAACTTGGTCCATAAATTTGAATACCAGTGGTATTAATTGGTTTTCTTTGTAGGCATATGGCTATTCCATCAGAGATAGCATTAAGCTTAAAAATAGATCTTGAATTTTTTTTTTTATTATTATGAATGCCATGCCATTCCTCTTCAATTTTTCATTCCCAGTGTAGTAAACCGTGTGATTTCAGATTCAAAATGGCCAATACCAGTCCATTTCAGCTCACAAATGCCTAGGATATCAATCTTTATGCATACTACTTTCACTTTTGACAAATTCCAATTTTCCTAGATTCATAGTTTGTACATTCCATGTTCTGGTTATGAATGGATGTTTGCAGCTGTTTCTCTTCATTTTGAGTTGTGTTCCATCAACAAATGAAATTCTGAGAGCTTTACTCCATTCACATTATCATGGTCAACCCTACTTTGAAAGTCATCTTTTCCCCAGTCATTTTTTAGTGCCTTCCAACCTGAGGGGCTCAACTTCCTGGCACTGTATCTGACAATGATGAAAAAATTGAAAAAAATACTACCAGTTTCCTCAGTCTGAAATTTATCAAGCATGCAATTAAGATGAGTTGGTAACTACTGTCAATTGGAATGCAAAGACTGGAAACAAAGTGGAAGGATCAGTAGTTTGAAAATATGGTTTGGTAATAGAAATGATGGAATCCTGCTGTGGTGCTGTGCGTCAATGTGCTGCACTGCAGTAAGTTTGAACTACAAGGTCTGTGGTTCAAGCTTACCAGTTGTTCCTAGGAAACCCTATACAGGATCGCTATGGGTCGGAACCAAGTCAATGGCACTTAACTACAACAACAATATAAATGATGCTGGTGATCTCATGACAGAATTTTATAAGATCAGTGACTTTTTCATTGTAAATACCTTTTTTTAACAACATAAAAGACAACTGTACAGGTGGACCTTGCCAGATGGAATGCACAGAAATCAAATTGACTACATCTGTGGAAAGAGATGGTGGAAAAGCTCCATATTATCAGCCAAAACTAGGCCAGGGGCACAGTATGGAACTGATGGAATAGACTATCAGTTGCTCATATGAAAGTTTAAGCTGAAGCTGAAGAAAATTGAAACATCAAGTCCACAAGAGCCAAAATATGACCTTGAACATATTCTATCCAAATTTTAGAGATCATCTCAAGAACAGATTTGATGCTTTATACACTAATGACTGAAGACCAGAAGAGTTGTGGGATGACCTTAAGAACATCATACACGAAGAAAACAAAAGGTCATTAAGACAAGAAAGAATGAAAAGACCAAAAAGGATGTCAGCAATACTCTGAAACTTGCTCTTCTACATTGAGATGCAAAAGCAAATGGAAGAAATGAGGAGGTAAGACAGCTGAATAAAAATTTCAAAGGGCAACTCAATAAGACAAAGTCAAATATTACAATGAAGTGTGCAAAAACCTGGAGATAGAAAACCAAAATGGAAGAACACACTCAGCATTTCTCAAGTTAAAAGAACTGAAGAGAAAAATCAAGCCTTGATTTGCAGTACTGAAGGGGTCTCTGGGCAAAATACTGAATAATGCAGAAAGCATCAAAAGAAGATGGAAGCAATACACGGAGTCACTATTCCAAAAACAGTGGTTGATGTTCAGCCATTTCAAGAGGTAGCATATGATCAAGAGCCAATGGTACTGAAGGAAGAAGTACAAGGTGCACTGAAGGCATTGGCAAAGAACAAGGCTCTGGTAATTGATGGAATACAAATTGAAATCTTTCAACAAACTGATGTAGCACTGGAGACACTCACTTAGCTATGGCAAGAACTTTAGAAGACAGTTACTTGCCCAACTGATTGTAAGAGATCCATATTTATGCCCATTCCAAAGAGAGGCGATTCAGTGGAATGTGGAAATCATTGGATAATCTCATTAGTATTCCATGCAAGTAAAGTTTTGCTGAAGTAATTAAAAAACAGCTGTAATAGTCCATTGAAGGGGAACTTCCAGAGTTTCAAAGAAGATTCAGAGGAGGATGTGCAACCAGGGATATCATTGCTGGTGTCAGATGGATCTTGGCTGAAAGCAGACAATACCAGAAATATGTTTACCTGTGCTTTACTGACTATGCAAAGGCTTTTGACTTTGTGGATCATACAAGCTATGAACAGCATTAATGAAAACAGTTTTTTTGGAACGCTTAATTGTTTTCATGAAGAACTAGCATATAGAACAAGAGATAGTAGGCTCAAATAGAACAAGGGGACACTGAATGGTTTAAAATAAGAAAAGGTGTATTTTAATGTTGTATTCTATCACTATACTTATTCAGTCTGTATGTTGAGCAAATAATCTGAGATGCTGGTTTATGTGAAAAATAACTTGACATCAGAATTGGAGAAAGAGTCATTAAAAACCTACAATATGCAAATGGTATAACCTTGCTTGCTGAAAGTGAAGAGGACTTAAAATACTTATTGATGAAGATCAAAGACTACAGCCTTCATTACGGGTTGCACCTCAATGTAAAGAAAACAAAAATCCTTAGCACTGGACCTATAAATAACGTCAAGATTGGTGGAGAAAAAATGGGAATTGTCAAAGACTTCATTTTGCTGGGATCTACCCACCATCAGCACTCATGGAAGTACCAGTCAAGAAATCAAATGAAGTATTGCATTAGGCATATCTGCTGTAAAAGACCTCTTTAAATTGTTCACGAGCAATGAGTTATTCATTCATTGTTCAACATTTGCATGCATATGATATTATTGAAAATGCCATGGCTTTGGTCAGGCACACCTTAGTCCTCATACTGACATCTTTGCTCTTGAATACTTTAAAGAGGTCTTGTAAAGCGGATTTGCCTTTTGAGTTACGATATTGGTGAAGAATATTACAAGTACCACTGACTGCCAACAGAACAAACAAATCTGTGTTGGAAATACAGCCAGAATGCTCCAAAAAGATGGATTGGCACATTGGCAACAACAATGGGCTCAAACATTAGCAGTAATTGTGAGGTTGGTGCAGGACTGGGCAGTGTTTCATTAGTTTGTGCACAGGTCGCTATGAGTTGGAACTGACTTGATCGCACCTAACAACAATAAATTCTTAACCTTTGTTCCCTTTCTACTTCAACTTTATTGGTGTAATTTCTTCAGGTGTAATTTAGTATGTTTTGTTGTTGTTGTGAAGTGCCATCAAGTCAGTTCTGACCTATAGTGACCCTGTGTAGGATTCCCAAGGAGCAGCTGGTGAGCTTGAACCACTGACCTTGCAGTTCAAATGCCTTTGTAGTCTGGTTCATTAACCTACAGGGCCACACCAGAAATTGTAAAATCATTCATACTGTAAAATTAATGACCAACTCAGGTTACCTGAGACCCAACTACTGAATATTAAGTATGTTCTGCTTTTAATCTATGAAGATATTACTGACCTTGCATCAGTAGGGCCTTAAGTTTCCATGGTTTCATTTTAAGCCTTTGTGACATGTGCTTAGATTGCAAGGTCAGTTTTAACCATAAGGTTGGCTGTTCAAACTCACCAACCTCCTCTCAAAAACCTTATACAGGGTCACTATGAGTCGGAACTGACTTGGTGGCATGTAACAACACAACAACAATGACTAAGGTGTATACTTGTGAGAAATATTTGCAGTCTTGTTGGGTATTGTTTGGTTTCAAAGGACACCAGGACTAGTTGACTCATGTTGTTATTATTAGGTTGAGTTGGTTCCGACTCATAGCTTGCCTGTACACAACAGAAGGAAATACTGCCTTCTCCTGTACCATCCTCACAATTGTCATGTTTGAGCCCATTGTTGTTGCCATCATGTCAGTTCATCTTGTTGGACATTGTCCTGTTTTTAGCTGACCCTCCACTTTACCAAGTATGATGCCTTTCTCTAGGAACTGGTCCCTCTGACAACGTGTCCAAAGTACAAGGGAGGAAGTGTCTCCATCCTAGCTTCTAAGGAACGTTCTGACTGTGCTTCTTCCAAGACAGATTTGTTTGTTTTTTAGGCAGTCCACAATACTTTCATTATTCTTTGCAACACTATAACTCAAATGCATGGATTATTGTCTGGTCTTCCTTATTCATTGTCCAACTGTGACAAGCTTATATTTTTGTAGTTGTGTGGTACCATGTTGATTTCGACTCCTAGATACTCATCTTTTTCCCTCAGACTGGCTGGTGTATTTGTGCCACTGACCTTGTGGTTAGCAGCCCAATGTGTAACCTACTATCCCATTGTTGTTATTCTTGTGTGCTGTTGAGTCAGTTCTGACCCATAGCGATCCTATAT
>NW_006408777.1:671561-692774 GCF_000296735.1 Chrysochloris asiatica | reverse complement strand
CAATGAACAGCTACCAAAAGAAAAGAATGATCACACCTTTATCTCAGCAGTTCTGCCAGGTATCTGTGGCCACTCCGATTCTTCCCCCGCTTGGTTTCACCCAAGATGGCGGCTCCTGGAGCAGCTGAGCATCCCGACCTATAAAGCAATGGATTTCTTGCTTCTGCCACAAATTCCCTAACTGTAAGCCTTCCAACCTGCTAAATATTCCTTTATATGTGGTTCAGCATTCTGGGACCATCCCCTGAGCCTGCTTGGTTAAGTATCCTGTGTCGTTGTTGGCGGAGGTCTTCACTGCACTTCCACCTGATCCGCTATCTTGTTTGTTCCTCTCATAATCCCATTTTAAAAGTCAGACAAGCTCATAATGCCTATGTGAATGAATACTCGGAAGATGTAAAAATCAAAAGTACTTTTTATCTCATTTGTCTAGTGGTGCTAGATAGAAATACCACAAGTAGATAGTTTCAATAAACAGAAGTCAATCTTCTCATAGTTTAGGAGCTAGAAGTCTGACCTCAGAACACCAGCTCTGGAGAAAGGTCCTTGTTTCATTTCAACATTGTAGGTCCAACATTCGTGTGTTTTGGCACCAATCTTCCTCTGGACCTAAGAGGTTCACAATCCAGGGGCCCCAGGTCTAAAAGATGCACATATTCCACTCCCAACTCTTCTTTCACGGTGACAATGAGTCCCTCTGTGCATGCATATGAGGTGATTGAAAATACCATGACATGGATCATGGGAACCTTAGTCCTCAAACTGACATCTTTGCCCTTGAACACTTTAAAGAGGTGAATGCAAAATGCCATTTAATTTCTTGACTGTTGCCTCCAGGTGTGTTGATAGTGGATCCAAGCAAAATGAAGTCAATGAAAATGTAAGTCTTTTGTCCATTTTCATGATGCTTTTTATTGGTCTAGTTATGAGGATTTGTATTGAATTCCATACTGAATGCTGTAGACTTTGATCTACAGTAAGTATTTCAAGTCCTTTTCGCTTTCAGCAAGCAAGATTATACCATCTGCAGACTGCTGGTTGTTAATGATTCTTCCTCCAATCCTGATACATGTTCTTCTTCATATAATCTAGTTTCTCAGATTATTTGCTTAGCATTCAGACTGAATAGGTGTGGTGAAAAAGGATACAACCCTTACACACCTTTCCTGATTTTATACCATTCTTCATCCCCTTGTTCTCTTGAAACAACTGCCCCTTAGTCTATTTACATGCTCTTCATGAGCTTTATTAAATATTGTAGAATTTCTATTCTTCACAATTTTATCCATGGTTTGTTATGGTACACACAGTCAATAAAGCACAAGTAAAAATCTTTCTGTAGCCAAGATCCATCTGCTGTCAGCAGTGATATCCCGCGTTTCATGTCCTCTTCTGAATCTGGCTTGAATTGCTGTCAGCTCCCTGGCAATGTCCCTGTTGCACTGCTACAACAGTTTTTTTTTTTTAAATTATACTGAGTAAAATTTTGCTTACATGTGATATTGCTCAGTGATTTCCATATTTCATTGGATCACCTTTCTTTGGAATGGATACAAAAATGGATCTCTTCCAATCAGTTGAACAGGTAGCTGCCTTCCAAATCTCTTAGCATAAATGAATGAGTGCTTCCAGAACCTCATCAGTTTGTTGAAATGTTTCCATTTGTATTCTGTGAATTACTGGTACCTTGTTTTCCACCAGTGCCTTCAGTGCAGCTTGGACTCGTCCCTACTTTGGTTCTTTGTCATGTGCTGCCTTCTGAAATGGTTGAACATCGACCAATTCTTTTTTTTTTTTTTTGAAAATTTTAAGGATGTTTGGGTTAAATGCCTATTGCATGAATGAAAGAATAAATCATGCTCTGACACAATCCAGACTCAAAGAAGCCCACGCCATCCAGTTTTCATATATGTTGCTTACAACGCCCTATACCCATGGCCCAGTAGTATATATGTCCCAGTCATTATTGGGTTCATTAAGCAGGCAGTCATAGAGGTTTAGCTGCTTCTCTGTTATTTGGTGCAGACGTTCTTTAGCAAAGAGGCTAAGAAGGATGCAGTTCTCCAACATCTCTCTCTTTCTGTTCTCATAGAGCAGGTAGGATCTTTTGGTTTCTATGGACTCATCAGTTCGCTCCTGCCACAGAGGCAAAGGGATTTCAATTAGGTCTTTTTGGGAATCTGTTGGACTGTCACTTCTGTAAAAGCATTGAAATGATGCCATGCTGAGCAAAGGAGAGGCTAGGCTGCATCTTGACAGAGCAAGCACCTGTGCCAGAGCTGGGAAAATGGTGGGAACTGCCATTGTCTGCCGGGTCTGCACCAGAACCCTCAACCGATTCTTTTGTTATGTTGTTGTGAAGTGCCTTGGAGTCAGTTCCAACCCATAGCGAACCTGTATAGTGTTTCTGAGGAGCAGCTGGTGAACTTGAACTGCTGACCTTGCAGTTCAAACGGTTTTGCAGCCTCGTGCATTAACCCACAGCACCACACCAGAACTGTATATTCCTTTCATTTTCTTTTTATGCTTCCTTCATCATTCAGTATTTTGCCCATAGCCTTGGCTTTTTTTCCCTTCAGCTCTTTCTGTTTGAGAAATGCTGAATATCCTCTTCTCTTTTGGTGGTCTAGCTCCAGGTCTTGGCAAATTTTATTATAATATTTGTTGCTATCTTTTCAAGCTGCCCTTTGAAATTTCCTTTTAGCTCTTTTACTTTATCATTTCATCCAGTTGCTTTAGTTTCTTAGTTCAACAGCAAGTTTCAGAATCTCTTCTGACATTCACTTTGGTTGTGTCTTTCTTTCTGTCTTTTGTTTTGTTTTGTTTTTTAAGTTTTTATTGTGAATCGAGTGATATCTAGTGAATCGACATGGGAGAACATCGGCTTTACAACATCGTTTTATTGCAATGATTACAATTGCCTCTGTGCATCATCATTCAACAGTATTTGCTCCTGTTCCGTTTTGTTTTTCATTTTTTGTGGGGGATGGGGGATGTACACAGAAACACTCAGAAATATATAATAATTTAAACAACCAAAGGGCACATCCTGCAAGCCTGACTCCTGGCCACCAGCACCCAGTCCCTCTTTTTCCATGAGTCAAGAGTCCTCAGCTGCTCCCTTTCTGTATGTCCTCATCTCTGCTCAATTTCTGGTGTGGCTACTTCTCTGGATAGGGACCCACACTCTGCTTGTGCTCTTCTCTGAATGTTCTAGGGTCCTCTGTTTCTGTACTATAAGATAAACTACTCGTTTTTGTTACAAAACTTCTATCTTTACAGTTGTGAAAGTCTCAATTGATCATGATAACAATTTCTCACTATTGAACCATAAGAATCTTATCCCCATCTCTTTTCACCAGACCCATCTAGACAAGATGAAAACTATTCAATGGGGATTCTACTTCCCCATCCCCCACACTCTTAAACTAAACTCCCTCTTCAAAACTTGTAAACCAGTCACTTTGTGCCTTTATCATCCCCTTGTTTTAGTTAGATAATACGTAAGTTGCCCATCCTTATCTACCCTGTATACAGAGGGGATAGGATTGATACTTGATGTGAAGACTCTTTCCCTCTCATTTGGTATTTTGAGCTGCTACATCCATAAGTATAGGTCAAGTTCATCAAATTGTAGCAATTTACACCTTTATCAAAATTTTTTTTTTTTTTTTTTTTAAATATTCCTCTAGTCGAGTTCTGATTATCAAGCCATCAAGGTTAGGTCAAATGGGTACTATCTGCCACTTTGGCTGTTCTTGTGCATCTCTCCTTACTTCATATCAATTATACACTTCATTCTCAGCTCTAACCCTCATGGCTGTGTCCTTGTCCATATGCTCAGGAGTACCCAAGTCTCACCATACTTCGAACCAACCAGCCCTTCCTCTTCTCTCTCTCTTCTCCAGGTCAACTCTTTCTGTCATTTTAATGATCTTTTGCTTTCTTTATGTATGATGATGTCATCCCACAACTCCTGTGGCCTTCAGTCATTAGTGCCTAATGCATTAAAGCTGTTGAGATGGTTTCTAAATTCATGTGGGATATATTCAAGGTCATATTTTGGCTCTTGTGGACTTGCTTTAGTTTTCTTTAGCTTTAGCCTGAAGCTACATAGGAGCAATTGATGACCTGTTCCAAAGTCAGCCCATAGTCTTGTTTGTCTGATAATACTGATCTTCTCCATCATCTCTTCCCACAGATATAGTCAATTTGATTACTATGTATTCCATCTGGTAAGGTTCACATGTAAAGTCGCCATTTGTATTGTTGAAAAAAGTATTTGCAGTGAATAAGTTAATCTTGCACAACTGTTATCATATGATCTCCATAATTGTTTCTGTCACCAAAGCCATATTTTCCAACTTTTGCATTCCAATTACCTGTAATTGTCAGTGCATCTTGATGCATGTTTAATTATTCTCACACTAAAGAAGTTGGTAGAAATCTTCAGTTTCATTACCATTGGCTTTAGTGTGTAGATTTTTGGCTGGTGAGTAAATTTGATGCATTATAAGCTCCTGGTGGTGGTGGTGGTGGTTGTTATGTTCCTTGGAGTTGGTTCTGACTCATAGTGACCCTGTATTGGGTTTTCAAGGCTGTTAATCTTTATGGAAGCTAGAAGCCTCATGTGAGATGGGTGGTAGATTCAAACTGCTGACTTTGAGGTTAGCAGCCCTACTCATAACCACTATACTACCATACCAGAGTTCCTTTAATAGACTCATATAGACACGTAAATAGTGATTTCATTATGTTGTAAAAAGCTAAAGCTGTTAATCATTATTTAAGTGCCCTGAATTCTTAGTTATGGATATCTTTATTATTTTCCTTTTGATCCATGGAGATGATTATTATAGTAACTTTAAAACTGATGAACAATTTCATATGAGTTATTGCATACATTTGTTTAATCATTAATTTGTTTACATATTATCCCAAATATTAATAAAGAATTTGTGAAATGGTAAGAAATGACTTAAACATAAAATGTGGTGTCTTTATTTTAATTTGTTGTTCTTGTTAAATACCCTTCAGTTCTGACACATAACAACCCTGTATAGGGTTTCCAAGAAGCAGCATCTGGTGAGCTTGTGGTTGAAACTAACTTTGTAGTCTAGCACTCTAGCCCACAGTACCACACTAGGACTCCAATCTGTTAGCTGCTCCTTGGAAACCCTGTCAGAGTCACTATGACTTGGAACTGATTTGACAGCATTTAACAACAACAACAACAATTTTTAAGTTGATAATTTTACATGGTCTGGGAATGATATAAATTTTGGCAGAAAAGATGTTCCTCACCCCTCCTCAACATGGTCTTTTATGAGTAGGAACCAACTCAGTGGCATTTAACAACAGCAGCAACACAATATGATTATTTGGACCAAAAGAAGGAACATCTTGTCTTATATGAAATTATTATTATTGTTCAGAACCTTGGCATCTCTCACAAGGCTGACACTTTGAGCCAGATGGATAAAGAGATGAAGGAGTTAGAACCTTGTGTTACAGCCTGTGCAATAGCTATGACTGTTGAAATGCCTTCACATTTTGGTAAAGCAAATAAACAAAGAAAACCCCCGAATTTTATGTTTCCTGAATTGTAATGAACACTTGTTTTTTTTTGAACTTCACAAACATTGCAGATACTACTTTAATTCAGTATGTTTATTTTTCATCTATTAAAATGCATTTAGTTAAGAAACCTCACAGTTTACTGAATAGAAGGCAAATTATGATGTTGAACAAACAGAAATGTTCTTTCAGCTGTACCACATGAGGTGGCAATCTGCCTTCCCCTTAGAAGTGGAAGTGGAGAAGGCCAATTTGTCCTTTGGAAAAGCTTGAACCTACGTTTGATTTTGTAGGCTATTTAAAAATATTTCTTTCAGTAGATTATTCTTTGTCATCGTTTGAAGAGATCTAAAAAGTGGTTTAGTAAACTAAATTTGAAAGAAGAATTTATGATAGGTAATTTTCTGATATGAGGCAAATTTCTGAAAGATTGAAAATAGTTCCTATACATAGCTATGTATAAAGTTAATGAATGGGTTTTTATACACTTATTATAAATAGAGACTATTTTAAATTGGATTCTAACATATGAACTCTACAATAAAACTCATCCCAATATACTTTCAGATAACAAACTCTAATATGACAATCTGGTCAGTAATCAGGTGACCATTCCTATACGTTCCTTCTAGTCACCTGTCTGTCCATCATGTGTATATCTGATCAAAAAATATGTCATACCAACATATGTTTCAGCAATATGTCCAATATATAATTCATGGAGTTCTTGCTATTATTAGAAGAGAGGGTCACAACACAGTATATGCAATTTTCCTTCTGCCTTTTTTCAGGTTGTTGAGCTTCTAGAAGATATAATTGATTGTTTCTGTGTTACTCAAAGGACTTCATACTTGTAGGGAATAGATACACCCAAAAAACAAACTCACAGGTATCAAGTCGGTTCTGCTCACCATGACTTTATAGGACAAAGTAGAACTGCTCCACAGTGTTTATCAGACAATAAATCTTTTTGCGAACAGTTAGCCTCATGTTTCTCCCATGGAGTGTCTGGTGGATTTGAACCACTGACATTGTAGTTAGCAGACCAATGCTTATCCCATTGTACTACCAAGGCTCCTGGAAAGAGATGTAGTAGAAAAAACAGACAGTATAAAGTTTTTTGCCATTAGAATTGAATTGTTATTCTTAGATTCTATCCAGTCAGTTCTGACACATAGTGACCCTTTGTACAACCGAACAAAATGCTATCAACTAACGTTTGAAAGGCACTGTGCTCAATATAAATTATACTGAGTATAATAATAAGCATTATAAAATATAAAATGTTGTTGTTTTTAAGTGCCATCAAGTGGTTCCTACTCATAGTGACCCTGTATAGGGTTTCTGAGGAATAACTGGTGAGCTTGAACCACTGACCTTGCAGTTTAAACCAACCTTGCTGTTTAAACTGACCTTGCGGTCCAGCACATTAACCCACAGCACCGCACCAGGACTCCCTCAAAAGTCTAGTAAGTTAAAAATCAGTGAGACACAACATACAGAAGTGTAGATAATGATGAGTTATGGAAGGTCTGAGTTCAAGGATGCTGCTAGGGAGCACAGTGGGGCTGCCTCTGTGAATGTGTAAACAGTGTATGTTGTTGTATATGTGTGCCAGTATGGTATTGCTGAGGCTTCAGTCAGAAATCCTGGGTTAAAATTCAAGCTTTGCTATTTTTAGGAAGCTAGTAAACCTCTTCAAGCCTCAATGTTTCTATCTATAACAGTGACTAGCTCAGAGGTTGACAAAGAGTGAACACTTACATATGCATTTCTGTATTTCTATTATTAAGATGAGAAGAAGGGGGAATTAACAAATTGATTGTGGTTATGGAACAGACAGTGCTCCTATGCAAGTTCAGGTTGAAGCAGAAGAATATTAAAACAAGTCCAAAAGAGCCAAAATACTACCTTCAGGATATCCCATTTGCATTTAGAGACCATCGTGAGAAAAAATTTGACACACTAAACACTACAGACCAAATGGCCAGAAGGGTTGTGGGTTAGCATCAAGAACATCATACAGGAAGAAAGTAAAAGGTCATTAAAAAGACGGGAAAGAAAGAAAGGACCAAATGATGTTAGAAGAAACTCTGAAACTTGTTCTTGATTATAGATAAAGTGACTGGAAGAAAAGATGATGTAAACGCTGAACAGAAAATTCCAAAGGACAGCTGGAGAAGACAAAGTCAAGAATTATTATGAAATGTGCAAAGACTTGGAGTTAAAAAAACAAAAGAACATGCTCGGCATTTCTGAAGTTGAAAGAATTGAAGAAAATATGAAAGTTTTGAGTTGTATTAGTGAAGGTTTCTATGAGCATAATATTGGAGTCCTGGTGTGGCACTGTAGGATAAGCACTGAATCACAAGGCTGGTTTGAACCACAAGGTCCAGTAGTTCAAACTCGCCAATGGCTCCTCGGAAACCCTATACAGGGTTGCTATGTGCTGGAAACAACTCGACAGCATATGATAACAACATGGGCATAATGTTGAATGATGCATAAAGCATCAAAAGAAGATGGAAGGAATACACAGAGTCACTGTGCCAAAAAGAATTGGTCAGTGTTTAAACATTTCAGGAAGAAGCATATGATCAAGAACTGAAGGTACTGAAGGAAGAAGTCCAAACTGCACTGAGGGTATTGGTGAGAAACAAGGCTCCAAGAACTGATGCAATACCTATTGAAATGTCTCAGAAAACTGATGTAGTACTGGAAGCACTCGCTACTCTATGCCAAGAAATTTAGAAGTTAGGTACCTGACTGGAAGAGATCCATATTTATACCCATTGCAAAGAAAGGTGACCTGGCAGAATGCAGAAACCATCAAATATTATCATTACTATCACATGCAAGTAAAATTTTGTTGAAGATAATTCAAAAATACTTGCAGCAGTACATGGACAGGGAACTGCCAAGAATTCAAACTGATTTCAGAGAGGACATAGAATAAGGGATATCATTACTGATATTAGCTGGATCTTGGCTGAAGGAGAGAATACCAGAAAGAATGTCTGTTTCATTGAGAATAATGAAAGACAGTTGAATGTCTTTCATTGGATGATAAACTATGAACAACATTGTGAAGAATGAGAATTCCAGAACACTTAATTGTGCTCATGTGGAACTTGTATATAGACCAAGAGGTAGTCATTTGAACAGGATACTGAAAGGTTTAAAATCAGGATAGGTGAGCGTCAGTATTATATTATTTTACCATACTTATCTAATTTAGAAGTTGGACTGTATGAAGAAGAATGCAACATCAGGATTGGAGGAAGGCTCATTAACAACTAGCTATATGCAGGTGACACAGCCTTACTTGCTGAAAGCTTAAAGGACTTGAAGCATTTACTTACGAAGATAAAAGAATACAGCTTCCATTATGGATTACACCTCAGTGTAGAGAAAAGAAAAATCCACACAACTAGACCAGTAAATAATAGAATGATAAATGGAGAAAAGATTGAAGTCATCAATAATTTCATTTTATTGGATCCGCAAAATCAATGCTCATGGTAGCAACAGTTGAGAAATAAAAGACCACATTGCCTTGGGCAAATCTGAAGCAAAAGATTTATTTAAAGTATTAAAGAGCAAAAATGTCACTTTGAGGATTAAGATGTGCCTAGATCAATCCATGGTATTTTCAATGGACTCATAGGCATTTGAAAGCTAGACAATGAATAAGGAAGAGTGGAAAGTGGATTCATTGAGTTATGGACTACCAGAGGAACAACAAACACAAATGTCTTGGAAGAAGTACAACCAGAATGTTCTGTAGAAGGGAGGATGGTGAGACTTAGTCTCATGTGCTTTGGATATATTATCAGAAGGGACCAGTCTCTGGAAAAGGACATTATGTGTGATAAAGTAGAGGTCCAGCAAAAAAGATGAAGACCCTCAATGAAATAGGTTGACGTGGTGGCAACGATGGGCTCAAACACAATTGTGAGGATGGTACAGAACTGGGCAGTGTTTAATTTTGTTGTACGTAGGGTAGCTAGGAGTATGAACTATGTTGTAAGCACCTACCGACAACAATAAGTAATGGATGTGCCAAATAAAATCACCCAGAAATCCTATACAGGGTTGCTATGAATTGGAACTGACTCCATGACACTTAACAGTAACACCATCGAATCAATTCAGACTCTTCATGATTCTATAGGACAGAGTTGAACTGCTCCATAGGGTTGCTGAGACTGCTTCATGTTCCTCCCACGGAGTGACTAGTGGTTTGTTGATCTTTTGACTAGCATCCCAATACTTACACCATTCTACCACCCAGGCTCCTTTATGGATGTGCAGTAGACTTTATATTACCAGTTCATATTATAGTTAATATAGTTAATATTGGGGAAAGATAGTTGACTAATGGTATTATAAATGTTCTAATTGAAGGATGTTAAGTGATACTTAACTTTGCACAATCTTAACTAATATAAACAATACATAACATTGTTTTTTAAATGTAAGAACAACAGCTTAAAATAGCACAGTGATGTTAGTAACATAATAGAGCCCTTACACTGCTCTGCTGTGTTTAAATACATTTCCCCTCTTAGCTTAATCAGGCTTCACACAACAAAAAATCACTATGAAATTCTAGTATAGCATGCAGTGAACCATATGGGAAGTTGGACTTTTTGCAACATGATTTCCTAACAGGTAGCCAGCTCTGGGATGTAAATTGTTAGTCCAGGAGAGCTACCTGCTAATTTCTGGTACCTCATGTTTCATATCTGACTTCTGTGTAGTTATGTAACCTCAGTTCCTTCAGTGGTACATATTGTTGTTGTTAAGTGCCTTGAATTGGTTCCAACTCATAGTGACCCTATATAGGGTTTCTGAGGAGTGACTGTTAAGTTTGAACTGCCGACATTGTGGTTATCCTCCAGCTCCACACCAGTACTCCTCTTTGTACATTGTTGTTGTTAAGTGCCTTGGAGTAGGTTCCGACTTTATGGTTCAAACCAACTTTGCAGTCCAGCACATTAGCCCACAGTGCCACAACAGGACTCCTGTGTATATATACATGCATATATATATATATATATATGTATATGTTGTTGTTCAGTGTCGTTGAGTCAGTTCCGACCCATAGCAACCCTGTATAGATAGGGTTTCCGAGAAGCGGCTGGTAAGTTTGAACCACTGAGCTTGCTGTTCAAACTGACTTTGCAGTCTGGTGCATTAACCCGAATGCATGTATATATAGACTTCTGGTGTGGTGCTGTAGGATCAGTACCACACCACAAGATTGGTGGTTCAAACCCACCAGCTGCTCCTCAGAAACTCTGTACAGGGTCGCTGTGGATCGGAATCACTCGAAGGATGTTAACCAAACAACATATATATGTATATCTATATGGTGGAGGTTATGTGCCGTGGGATTGGACCTGACTCATAGAAGCACTACATAGAATTTCCGAGGCTCTAAATCTTCATGGGAGCAGAAAGCTTCATCTTTCTCCCACAGAAGACCTTGAGACTTAGCAGCAGCCCAACTTGTAACCACTATGCTACTAGAGTTCCATATATATATATATATGTATATATATATATTTATATACATATGTACATATGTGATGAACAGGCAGTGTTCGTTCTTTGTGCATGTATATATATATGTATTTTGAGCCACACAGTCGAGTGGTTCAGACTCACCAGCTGCTCCTTGGAAACCCTATACAGGGTCGCTATGAGTCAGAACTGACTTGACAGCTCTTAACAATAATACTGAAAGTATTATTGCTTGCTGAAAGTGAAGAGGACTTGAAACATTACTTATGAAGATTAAAGAGCACAGCCTTCGATATGGATTACATCCTCACCACTGGACCAATAAACAACATTCTTATCTATGGAGAAAAGATTGAAGTTGTCAAGGACTTCATTCTTCTTGGATCAACTATCAATATTCGCGGAAGCTGCGTTCAGGGATTCGATGACGTATTGCATTGGGCAAATCTGCTGCACAGGAACTTTTTAAAGTATTGAAGAGCAGAGATGTCAGCTTGAGGACTAAGGTGCACCTGACCCCAGGCCATGGTGTTTTCAATAGCCTCATATGGATGCGAAAGCTGAACAGTGAATAAGGAAGATCGTAGAAGAATTGATGCCTTTGAGTTGTGGTGTTGGAGGAGAATACTGAAAGTGCCATGAACTGCCAAAAGAACCAATAGATCTGTTTTGGAAGAAGTGCAGCCAGAGTGCTCCTTGGAGGCCAAGATGGCTAAGCTTCGTCTCTCATACTTTGGACATATTGTCTGGAGGAAACAGTTGCTGGAGAAGGATGTCATGCTGGGTAAGGTGGAGGGGCAGAGAAAAAGAGGAAGACCCCTAATGAGATGGATTGGCCAGGTGGCATCACTGATGGACTCAAGTGTGGCAGCGGTAGTGAGGTTGGCCCAGGATCGAACATTGTTTCGTTCTGCTGTGCATGGGGTCGCTATGAGTCAGTTCCGACTCGATGGCACCTGACAACAACAACCACAACAATAATACATACACCCCCCCCATATCTATACACATATGCATATATTAAAGCTTTGAAATAAACAGGGAAAAAATCCAGGTTTTAAATTTTTGAATATACAAGATTGTTGTTGCTAGTCAATCGCCAACTATTGAAGCTCCCATGCACAAAGAGTGAACACTGTCTGGCCATGACCATGATCAGCAGGGATGTGCTGAAACCTGCTCGAAGTATAGCAGTACATATATACCTCCACTACTAGGTGGGTGGTGGCTATGCACAGCTCTGTAAGTATAGGGAGAGGACATTTATCCTTTGTTGTTGTTAAGTGCTGTCGACTGGGTTTTCTGACACATAGTGACCCTGTGTAGGGCATCCAAGGAGTGGCTGGTGAGTTTGAACTACTGACCTTGTGGTTCAAACTGACCTGGTGGTCCAGTGCCTATCCTTGCAGCACCACACCAGGAGATTTAGCTTAAAATCTGACAATTGAAAAATGAATTTCATTCATCAATTCATGTCATGTTCACTTGGGAACCCAGAAGTAGGCAATGCTCTAACCTAACTTGACTAATGGATCACCTAGAGCTTTGGGGGCTGTAGTTTATTCAGTGGAATTTGTTCTTAGAGTTAATCCACTTCCCATGATAAATCCCTAGATGCTGGAGAGAACATTTGTCTGCACTGTGTAATTGAAGCCCTACACAAGGTTGCTATGAGTCAGGACCAACTCGGTGGCATTAACAACACTTCAAACCCACACAGCAATGCTGCAGAATAAAGATCCAGTGATCTGCCTTTGTAATAATTACATTCAAGCATATTCTGTGGAGCACTTCTACTCAGTAACACATGGAGTTATCATGAGTTGGAATCAATTCTACCAAAGACTTTGGTTTTAAAAAATTCTTCGGTAGCTATAAACTGGCAACGTCTGTGAAGACATGCAATAAGGAGAATCTTTCTTTTTCTTCTGCCTGAGTTCTGGACAAATTAGGAACCAAATTGTTCTTCATGTGAAAAACAAACATTACCTCTATTGCATAAACTGAATATGAATGAAGATAGGATGTACCCAGAATGAGGCAGACTAACCCACTTAGTTATAAGCTATGTGGAGGAGAGTTAGGTGTGGGGCAAGACTGGCAGGGGTGGTGTTCCAAGAAGGATTTGCTAGCCTGTTCCTCGGGAGAAAAGAAGAAGAAGTTAGCTGAAGGGTGAAAGGAAGGCCAACTTTATTTAGGGAAAATCCCTCTTCATAGAACCTGGCAACAGGAAAGAAGCATTTCCTGTTAAGAAGACTAACTCCTCAAAATTCTCCAACTCGCTCTTTAAAATTCCATTGCACTAGACACCAGCAGGAGACTGAGCACATCTGGGGATCAGTAAAGTTATTCCTGTTTGCTTTTTTTAGCAGGCTTTTTCATTTTAACCCTGTTGTTAGGTGTCATCGAGTCGGCATCAACTCTATGCTCAGCATAGCGACCCTATGCACATCAGAATGAAATACTGCCCGATTCTGGACCTGTAGGGACCCTTTTTTGCTTGCTGCTCCATTGTACCTAAGATGATCACATGTTTTCTCACTTTTTAGAAAGATGTGTAGAGTTTAGTTTTTTTTTACCTCCCTAATTTACTTTGATGAGTTTTTGCCCAATTCCACACCTCAGCCTGTGCTTTACACTATTTAGATCTTGGCTTTAACTAAGGATTATTATGGATTGGCATAACATTCTAATATTTTAATGCTGACCTGGGACTTAAATCATTAATCTTCTTCTCAATTCAGGTTGTATAACACTGGAAAGGTTTTCAGTAGTTTTAAAAAAACAAACATCACGTATCTACCTTGTTATGTGGAATACTGGTGTGGTGCTGTGGGCTAATGTGCCAGACTGCAAAGCCGTTTGAACTGCAAGGCTGGCGGTTCAAGCTTACCAGCTGTTTCTCAGAAACCCTATACAGGGTCGCTATGGGTCAGAATCGACTGGACGGCACTTAGCAACAACAACCTTGTTATGCAGAACAAATATTACAGATTTTTTATCAGTAGGCATTGTTCCTAATTAACTTATCAGTTTTGACATGCTTTGTTTACCTGTGTTTTAAAACTGATCTGGTGTTTGAATTTATTAATGATTTCCATGAATAGTCAGTAGCTTGGATCAAGCATTGTAAAATAAAAATCTGACCATTAGCCATGGTCTGTTACTTTCTTCTCCTCAGCTGAGCTCTGGTGTACTGTTACCTTTGGGCCTTTCCTCTTCTAGATGCTTATTTCCCTACGAGCTAGTGAGAAGGAAGACATTACTGAGGTTGGGTCTGTGAAGGAAGCAAGATGGTGGGATGGTATATCTTTCAGTTAACATGATTTAGTGTTTTTCATTTTTTTTTTAAAAAGCCAGAGCCAGTGAGCAGTATAAAATGTAAGAAAATTGTGTGTGGGTGTGTAAGGAGACATTTACAGAAAAATTGATCACAGAGTTTTCCGTATGCCCTCTTCCCTTCTTACTACACACTGCTTCTAGTATTACATCTTGCATTGTTAAAATCGATGAACTTATACAGATACATTATTATTAGCTGACGTCCATATTTTAAAGAGTTCATTTTGTGTTATACAGTCCTATGGGTTTTTACCTATTTATCCACCATTGCCAAATCAGAATAGTTTGCCTTTAAAATGGCCTCTGACAGCATTTATTTTTAATGACCCTGAACTCCTGGTGTGGTGCTATGGGTTAATGCACTGGACTGCAAAGTTGGTTTGAACCGCAAGGTCGCACTTCAAGCTCACCAGTTGCTCCTCTGAAACAATATACAGAGTTGCTATGGGTGGGAACCAACTTGACGCCACTTAACAACAACAACAATAACTCTGTGGTTGGGAAATTGAAGTTAAGAGAAAAGCACATGAAAAGACAATGATTGAAAGGTTATATGGTAATAGAAGTTAATGCACCACATACTTGTGAAGCATCTACTGTGTATCTGGTACTGTTTCGTGCTGAGGAACTGAGCAGTGAATGAGAAATAATCTTAGGTCGAGATACTGCTCATATACCCAATAAGACAAAAGCCAAACTTGCCACCAAGTCAATTCTGACTTATGGCAACCCCATGTGTCATAGAGCAGAACTGCTCCCTGGAACTTTCTTGACTGTAATCTTTAAAGAAGCAGATCACCAGACCTTTCTTCCATGTGTCACTGAGTGGGATTGAACCACCAACATTTGGTTCAGTAGTTGAGTATAAAGTATTTTTGCCACTTGGGAACTTTATAGGGTGACAGATCTACAGAAAAAAGGACTCTTATGTGTGAGAAAAATGTTAAAGTTTGAAATATAAAAGAGAATGTTGATCACAGAATCATGAATTTGAGCAGAGTTCAGAGAAATGATATAAAGGAATAAATATTTGATGTTGGAAGCAGGATTTATTCAATAAACCAGGCTGGGGGCCATTCCAGGATGGGTGAGTTGCATGAGCTGGACCAGAAATTTCAAGCTTGTACAGTTTGTGAGGAAACTCACTGGAATAAGCTGAGGAAAACTATAAGTCTGGTGGTGCGGCAACTGCAAGTTACATGAAATTGGTGGTGGTGGTGGTTATGTGCCGTGGAGTCGGTTCCAACTCATAGTGACCCTGTATAAGGTCTCTAAGGCTGTACATCTTTACAGGAGCAGAAAGCCTTATCTTTCTCCTGTGGACCTTCTGGTAGTTGTGATTTGCTGATTGTGAGATTAGCAACCCAACTGTTAACTACTATGCTACCAGAGCTCCTTGAGCCTAAATTGTTATTGTTGTTGTTAAGTGCCGTTGAGTCGGTTCCGACCCATAGCGACCCTGTACAGGGTTTCCTAGGGTGTAAATCTTTATGGGAGTAGAAAGCCTCATCTTTCTTCCGCGGAGCGGCTGGTAGTTTCGAACCGTTGACCTTAAGGTTCGCAGCCCGATTCGTAACCACTACACTACCAGAGCTCCTTTGAGCCTAAATTAGAGCAGTGCTAATCTTTCTCAATGGAGTCTTGATGTGGCGCTGTAGGATAAGCACTGGACTGCTACCCATGGGCTGATGGTACAAACTCACCAGCCACTCTTTGGAAACCATATACAGCATTGCTGTGAGTTGGAACTGAAGATTGAATTAGAATTGTGGCCGTTCAATTTTAGTTTTGATTTCTTTTTAGTTGTAATAGATTTGCATTAACAAGGAGAAGTGTTCAGCTTTGGAATTTGCATCCTCTAATTTAATCACTTAATTTGTTGGTTTTCACTGTGTAGCAGTACTTCTGCCTGTGTTTTCTAGGCAACACTCAACAGGATTTCTCTTTTTTGAAGCACTTAAAAAGTTTTTTTTTTTTTCTTCTATGCTTTTGGCAATTTCTAGGTCTTAATATTGTTATTTGCTGTTCCAGGAGTCTCTCTCTTTCTATGCCATATCTTTTCCATTGCCCAAGTTATTTTTCAACATTGATGTCATACCTGTCATGTGCCCAGTAAGCTGTCATAATTTTCAGTATTTTTATTAATTAAAATATTTTTAGAGAATATTGATTGTGAATTAATCAATGAGGATATATCAGATTATATGTGCATTTGCAAGTGCATATATCTGAAACTTACATTCTCACCTTCCATGAGGGTGACCTGGGTTGATCTTTGGCCAGGGCACTTCATGCACAGCCACTGCTGGTCTCAGTGAAAGCTTGAATATGCCTATGATGTTGAACAGGTTTCAGTGAACTTTCTGATTAAGATGGACTGGGAAGAAGGGCTTGGCCATCTCCTTGTGAAAATCCACCAGTGAATCCCCTATTGATCATGTGTTTCGGTCTGCAACAGGACCAGGCAACATTTTGCTCTGTTGTGTATGTGATTGTCATAAGTCTGGGGACAGCTTGATGACAACTAACAACATCACAAAATATAATAGAGACACTTTCAACTTTGGTGTGAAAACTAGATTTGTACAAGCAGCACCAAATATTATTTTAGATTATTAGAATTTATTTTACTGGCTTTAGGAGTCTGAGGTGAGTTGAAAGTCCTTGGAGAACTTAATATTTTGTTTCTGGATTCCAATTAAATTTCAGCCTTCTTTATTAAAGGAAATTGATCTCTGGTTAAGCACTCACCTACTAACCTAAAGGTTGGCAATTTGAACCCACCAGGTATCCCACAAGAGTTGTCTGCTTCCCTAAAGAACTTTGGGAACATCATGGGGCAGTTCTGCTCTGTCCTAAAGGGTCACTATGAATTGGAATTGAATAGATGGTAATAGGATTAAATGTGGCAGTTCTCAAAAATCTTTTATTAAAGAATTATTCTGCTGTTTTTGAGTCTAACTCAAAACATTTAGATTGTGTTTTATGGAATGGATATTGAATTATGTGAGGACAAAGATTTGAGAGTGTTCTCTATAGAAGCAAAACTACTGAAGCCTCTGTGTGTGTGTGTGTGTGTGTGTGTGTGTATATATATATATATATATATAAAGAGAGAGAGAGAGTGTCCTCATGTGGTGTTGTGGATTAATGCACCAGACTGCAAAGCTATTTGAACTACAAGGTCAGTGGCTCAAGCTCACTTGTTGCTCTTTAGAAACCCTATACAGGGTTGCTATGGGTCAGAACTGACTCGAAGGCACTTCACAACAACTATACACACACACACAAATACATGGCAGGAGCTCTGGTAGCATAGTGCTTATGAGTCGGGCTGCTAATCTCATGGTCAGCATTTCGAAACTACCAGCAGTTCATGGGAGAAAGGTAAGAAATTCTGCTCCCATAAAGATTTACAGCCTTGGAAAACTTTTACTAGATCATTATGAGTCAGAACCTACTCTACTACCACCACCACATATACATGGAGTCCTGGTGTGCTGCTGTGGGTTAATGCACTGGACTGCAAAGTCAATTTGAGCTGCAACGTCAGCAATTCAAGCTCACTACACACTCCTTGGAAATCCTATACAGGGTTTCTATGTGTCATAACCGATTTGATGGGACTTAACAACAGCAACAACAACATACGGACATGCTTATGTACACATACATACATACATTTGTTTATATTAAGAACTGTTGAGTTAGTTTCCAACTCAAAGTGACCCTGTATAGGATTTTCAAGGCTGTAAATCTTTATGGCAGCAGAGAGCTAATGGGTTTGAATTGCTGACATATACTTATATATATATGTGTGTGTGTGTATGTGTGTATTTATCACACAGTTGTAGAGGCAGACAATCACAAGTCCTGAGCTCAGACATCAGGCTGGAGGCTTCTTCTGACTCAGGAGCAGCAAGGTCTGACAAACACAACATCTGCAAGTCAGAGGACAAGCGACTGGCTGTGGATTCAAATGAATCCAAGGTTAGCAGATTGTAGCTCATAGGCTGCAGAGGCTAATGATACTCAGGATCACAGACCACTTGCTCATGTCCAAAGAAATAGATGAAATGATGTGAATCCAGATACAGCAAGCTAGCTTTGCCAGAATGCCCATATATATATATTGAAAGCATGCCCAACCCCAAGGAAACTCCCCTTCAATTGTTTGGCAGCTCAGAGCAGGTCTAATTATATCACATCATGTCATTCTCAGCATGGGGATAGCTACATCTTAACTGCCAAACCACTGAGAATCGTGGTCTGGCCAATCTGACATACAGCCATCACAGCCCACTGTTGTAGCCACTATGTCACTCCATCATGTTGGGAGTCCTTTTTTTTTCTGAAGCATGCTTATTTACCATATGATGTCCTTCTCCAGTAACTGGTCCTTCCTGATAGCATAGCTAATGTATATAAGACAGAGTCTTGCCATCCTTGCTTCTAAGGAGCATTTTGGCTGTACTTCTTTGTTGTTGTTGTTGTTAAGTGCCGTTGAGTCGGTTCCGACCCATAGCGACCCTGTACAGGGTTTCCGAGGGTGTAAATCTTTACGGGAGTAGAAAGCCTCATCTTTCTCCCGCGGAGCGGCTGGTAGTTTCGAACCGTTGACCTTAAGGTTCGAGCCCGATTCGTAACCACTACGCTACCAGAGTTCCATATATATATATAGTTTGCTTTTGTTTTGCTCATGTCAAGATCTCCAAATAAAGGCAATATTTATGAACTCCCTCCCCACCCCCCACCCCCAGTTCAAACTCATTACTTCTTTAAGACAGATTTATTCATTCTTCTGGCAGTCATGTGTATTCAGTATTCATTGCCAATACCATGAAGCAAATGCATTAATTCTTCATTGTCCAGCTTTAGCATGCATATGAGACCATTGGAAATACCATGCCTTAGATCAGTTCTTTGGCTCAAGGTTAATCATAGTTGTGCTGCATTTGAGATTTGTTCCATTTTAATATAATTAAACTTTAAATGTAAATGCTAGGAATTTCATATTTAGAAATTTGATTTCACTTCTAATAGAATTTCAGTTTCTGGACATAATGGACTTTAACTAAATGTAAATTGAATAATTGGCTAAAAAATAGATGGGGAACCTGTGGAATGTCTAGAAAGCAGAAATGTACTTCTTTCACCTGGAGGACTGTGTCCTCACTGTACTCCAGATTCAAGCAGTCTCTCACCAGAGAGTCACATGGCTTGCTTCTGTAGCTCTTTTGTCTCTAGTCCAATGTCACATGACCAGTGACATAATCAGCCTTCCTTGACCTGCTTGCAATCCATGGCCTCCTTCTAGAATTTGTTTTTCTTCACACTGTGTAGTAGTTTTATTGTACATCCATATGTACACACACAAGTGGCATGGCTTCCAGCATCATAACAATATGCCAGTATAACAGTGACACATTGACAGTGACGAACAGATAGTTGGAAGACACTACACATGGTTACAACACTGGATGCAAGCATACTAATGATCAAACGACGTACTATGCTAGGCAAATCTGCTGCACAAGCCCAAGCCCTCTTTAAAGAGTTCAAAAGCAAAGATATCATTTTGAGGACTAAGGTGCTCCTGACCCAAGCCATGGTATTTTCAGTAACCTCATATGCATGTAAAAGTTGAACAGTAAACAAGGAATCCCTAGAAGAATTGATGCATTTGAGTTGTGGTGTTGGAGGAGGATACTAAAGGTACTGTGGACTGCCAAAAGAACAAATAAACCTATGTTAGAAGACGTATAGCCAGAATGTTCCTTAGAAGCCAGCACAACCTGACTTTGTCTCTCATTTATTGGATCTATTGTCAGGAGGGACCAGTTCCTGGAGAAGGACATCATACCTGGTAAATTGGAGATACAGCAAAAGAGGGCAACCCCAATGACATGGATTGGCACAGGAGCAACAACAAGGGGCTCAAGTGTAGCAGCAACTGTGAGGATGGTGCAGGAGTGGGTGATATTTTGTTCTGTTGTACATAAGGTTGCTATGGTTTGGAACCAACTTGATGGCACCTAACAACACAACAGTGATCATAGTGGTGGTATGGGAGTGTACAGCATTGTTGCACATGGGGTCACCATGATTCAGAGCAACTAAGAACAACAAACACATGTTACACATACACACTATATTGTATGTATGACACCCATTCAGGCAATGTCTGACTGCATACATATCCATTAACCCAAATCTTAGAAAGCCATTTTATATTCAAAATTTTAAAGTATGTACAATGATTCATTAAAATGGACACCCTTTTTCTGATGCACATTACAATATTATTACTGTATTATAAAGATGTTTTAATGTATCTGGAAATGTTTCTTTTAATTTTTTATGCATAGAAAGGTACACTGCATACTGTATACTAAGTCAGGCATTTAACTGACAGATGTTGTTGTTCTTGTTGTTGTTATGTGCCGTGGAGTTGATTCTGACTCATAGCGACCCTGTACAGGATTTCTGAGGCTATAAATCTTTATGGGAGCAGAACACCTCATCTTACATATCATGTGTGATATGTAAGTGATATTACACAAAAATCAGTGTGACGTCATTGTTCTACATTCCATTGTTGTTGTTGTTAGATGCCATCGAGTCAGTACCGACTCATAATGACCTTATGCATAGCAGAACAAAACACTGCCCGATCCTGGGCCAACCTCACTACTGTTGCCACGCTTGAGTCCATCGATGCTGCCACTTGACCAATCCATCTCATTGGGGGTCTTCCTCTTTTTC
>NW_006408777.1:661507-671325 GCF_000296735.1 Chrysochloris asiatica | reverse complement strand
GAAAATACCATGGCTTGGGTCAGGTGCACCTTAGTCCTCAAGTTGACATCTTTGCTCTTCAACACTTTAAAAAGGTCTTGTGCAGCAGATTTGCCCAGTGCAATACATCATTTGATTTCTTTACTGCTGCTTCTGTGAATGTTGATAGTTGATCTAAGAAGAATAAAGTCCTTGACAAACTAAGTCTTTGCAACTACATTCCATAGATGGGTTTTAATTTAATCCCTAAATATTTGTTACACAGGAATTAGCTTAAGTATTGGGAAAAACTAGTGACAAATAGACAGAAATCACTTCCCTTATGAAACTTTTGTCCTAGTTACATTGATCAGAATTGCTGTTCTTTAGGAAGTCATTGTTAGGTGTGATGTGCAGCTGACCAGACTTGTGATGAACCTTGATGAAGAAGAAAGAGAGTGTGGGGATAGAAAATACACAGAACTTATTGGGCATCCTGCAGGCTGATTGAAAACCAGGGGGAAAGAATAGTCTGTGGTTCTTCCAAGAGTTGGACATTGGTAACTTGAAGAATGGTGGAGCTATAGGTCCTCTGATTGTTGTTGATGTTAAGTGCCGGTGAGTGGGTTCCGACTCATAGAGACACTGTTTAGAGTTTCCAAGGCTTTGACTCTTTGAGAGAACAGAAACCCTCATCTTTCTCCCATGGACTTTGTGGTTTGCAGTCAGCCTCAAAGAATGGGTATTAGTAAATGGAAGAATGGTGGAATTGTTTAGGAATGTCAGAAAGGAGGGATGGTTTTATTGGAAAATTGCAGTGTATAATTTGACATAGTTTGAATTTGATGGTTGCCATTTATTCAAGTGGAAATGTCCAGGAAAAGCCTGGAAATGCGGATCTGTAATTGACAAGAGAGGTCAGGAACAAGGATTATTGCTGGAGATGAAAATATTTCCTTATTTCTCTATTTAAATCTGGTGTTGGGTAAATCCAGGTAAAACTTACCTATGTTTAGTTTAAATTTAGGTTAAAACTTACCTAAAATAAGTTAATATCCAGTTTCATGGGAAACCTGTTACAATTTAAATTAGGTATTCTATCACCTATGGCTTGCTGGTATGATAGGAATATGTAGTCTTCTTGGGTAAGCCTAACCATGGGTAAGTTCTCTTTCTGACTGTAGGTAAAGGTTATTAGTTTACATATTATAAGTTTAGCTATAATAGTACCACATAATATATCCTAAACCACATCAATAATTAATCTCCTCTTGAAACTTATTAAACGAGTCACTTCAATAATAAACTAATACAGTTTTTTGCTTGATTTTTAAGAAATGTTGTTGCAAGAGGTTATGTTTGCAAGAGGTTAGGGATTAGATTTGTACTCTTAAAATAGCCATAGCTGAAGGCTCATTTTATCACTGATAATTTGTTTATACTCTTGATGACTTTTTTTTAAGTGTGTTATAAAATGGTGACACACAAAATGCCTCTTAGATTATTTTTTTTTTAAATCTAAGAGCAAAAAGCTCAATTCATTTGCCTGCGTTTAGACACAACTTTATTTTCAAGAAACATTAATACATTTTTTAAAATTGTGTATGCTATGCATTGTATCAAAAGGAAATGGTTAATGTTCAACCATTTTAAGAGGTACCATATGATCAAGAGCCAATGATACTCAGGGAGGAAGTCCAGAGTGCATTGAAAGAATTGGCAAAGAACAAGGCACCAGGAATTGATGGAATAAAAATGGAAATCTTTGAAGAAAGTGAGGCGGCACAAGAGGCATTCACTCATCTCTGCCAAGAAATTTGGAAGACAACTATCTGGCTGACTGATTGGAAGAGATCCATATTTGTGCCCATTCCAAAGAGAGGTGACTCAATGGAATGCAGAAATCATCGGACAATCTCTTTGATATCTCAAGCGAGTAAAGTTTTGCTCAAGGTAATACAGAAATGGCTACAATCATACATTGACAGAGAAATTCCAGAGGTTCAAGCTGGATTCAGAAGAGGCCGTGGAACGAGAGATATCATTGCTGATGTCCGATGGATCTTGGCTGAAAGCAGAGAATATCAGAAAGATGTTTACCTATGCTTCATTGACTATGCAAAGGCTTTCAATTGTGTGGATCATGACAAGCTATGGACAACATTGAGAAGTATGAATATTCTAAAACACTTAATTGTACTTCTGAGAAATCTGTACCTGGACCAAGAAGCAGTTGTTTGAACAGAGCATGGGAACACTGAATGTTTTAAAATTGGGATAGGTGTGCGACAAGGTTGTGTTCTTTCACCATGCTTATTCAACCTGTATGCTGAGCAAATAATACGAGAATCTGGGTTCTATGAAGAAAATCGTGGTGTCAGGATTGGAGGAAGACTCATTAACAACTTGTGATATGCAGATGATACAACCTTGCTTGCTGAAAGTGAAGAGGACTTGAAACATTTACTGATGAAGATCAAAGAAGACTGCCTTCGGTATGGGTTGCATCTCAATGTCAGAAAAACAAAAATCCTCACCACTGGACCAATAAACAACATTCTTATCAATGGAGAAAAGATTGAAGTTGTCAAGGACTTCATTCTTCTTGGACCAACTATCAACACTAGTGGAAGCAGCAGTCAAGAGATCAGACGACGTATTGCATTGGGCAAATCTGCTGCACAGGAACTTTTTAAAAGTGTTGAAGAGCAGAGATGTCAGCTTGAGGACTAAGGTGCACCTGACCCAAGCCATGGTATTTTCAATAACCTCATATGGATGCGAAAGCTGGACAGTGAATAAGGAAGACCATAGAAGAATTGATGCCTTTGAGTTGTGGTGTTGGAGGAGTATACTAAACATGCCATGGACTGCTAAAAGAACCAATAGATCTATTTTGGAAGAAGTGCAGTCAGAGTGCTTCTTGGAGGCCAGGATGGCTAAGCTTCATCACTCATACTCTGGACATATTGTCAGGAGAGAACAGTTGCTGGAGAAGGATATTATGTTTGGTAAGATGGAGGTTCAGAGAAAAAGAGGAAAACCCCCAACAAGATGGATCAGTCAGGTGGCATCATTGATGGCGTCAAGTGTGGCAGTGGTAATGAGGCTGGCTCAGGATCAGACATTGTTTTGTTCTGCTGTGCATGGGTTGCTATGAGTCGGTTCCGACTCAATGGCACCTGACAACAACAACAACATGCATATACCCAGAGAGTGCAGTGACTCAGTAGTATAAGTGCTTAACTGTGAACCACCTGCTACTCCACAGGAGAAAGGTGAGGCTTTCTACTCAGGCAAAGATTTAGTTTCTCAAAAACCCAGTACAAAGTTGCTATGAGTTGGAACCAACTCGACTGAAACCCAATACAAAGTTGATGTAAGTGGAACCAGCTCCACTGCACTCAGCAGCAACAGTATGCATGCATCTTAAAGAGTTAATCTAAGTAGCTAGTAGAATGCTTTTGCTTAGCATCCCGAATGTGTCAATTTCAGTTATATAATGCAATACTTAACTAAGAAACATGAGCAATAAGAGAAAAAATTTCTCCCATATTACAAGAAATTCCAAATGAGATCAGTTACAGTTCAACTGTGGTTGGGCCAATTGCATTTTAGTTTATCATTGAAGCCACTTGAACATATTTTATCTTTTCCTTTCATTTGTCAGTTTGTGGTTGCAAGATGACTGTGTCACCTCTAAGCATCAAATCCGCATGCATTCATGGTTAAAGATAAGCAGAACGAATTATTCTGATGTATTTATTTAAAAAAAATAGGTTTATTAAGATTTGATTGTTGTTGTTACATGCTGTCGAGTCGATTCTGCCACATAGCGACCCTGTATAGGGTTTCCAAGGAGCAGCTGGTAAGTTTGAACCACAAGGTTCCTTGGAAACCCTATACAGGGTTGCTATGTGTTAGAATCGACTTGATGGCACTTAACAACAAGAAGAAGATTTAATTACATACCAAAAATTTATTCATGTAGAAGCACAAGTTTTAGTATTAGGGTAAATAAAAAAGTGTTGCTACAAAATCATAGAAACCTTTTTTAAATAAAAGAATCAAAATGTGAAGTTATTGTTTTGCAACACAGATTCCATTTGAAGAATGTGTTTCCATCTAAGTAACCTTTCCCTGAAAAATCCCATGCTATTCATGGGTGTCATTTCAAAACATCAATTCTGAATCCAGGAGGGATTCAGATCATGTTCCTTTTAAGTGTTCTTTGAGTGTTGGGATCAAAAAGAAGTCTGAAAGCAAGATGGAGTAAGGTTTCACAGAAAATTTTTCTAAAGGCAGCCCTTGCTACCATGGTCATGGTGGAAACAAATTCTCCATCTAACTTTGTTTGACTTTCTTTTAACAAGGCAATTTGCTGTTTTCTTAAAACTTCTTCATAATAAGCCTCCATGATCTTCTGTGTTCTTTGAGAAGATACCAAGATTGTCCTTTGGGAATCCCAAAAGACAATCACCATTACCATCTGAACTGATCTCTCTGCCTTAAATATAACTTGTCATGCAGATCCCCTCAGAATGCATTGTTTTGGTTGGACTATTTTTTTGTCCCTCAGGTCACCTGAATGAGACTTGGTGGTGGTGGTGGTAGTGGTGTGCTGTGAACTTGGATCCAACTTACAGCAATCCTGTGTAGGGTTTCTGAGGCTATAAATCTTTATGGGAGCAAAAAATCTCATCTTTCTCCCACAGAGCAGCTGCTGTCTTTGTGATTAGCAGCCCAACTCATAATCCACTATGCTACCAGAGCGCCTTCTATTGAGACTAAGACAAGTATATTACTGAGAGAACTTGTCTGCAGCCATGCACTGATCAGTGTTGTTGTTGTTAAGTGCTGTTGAATCAGTTCCAACTCATAGTGACCCTGTATAAGGTTTCCGAGGCTGTAAAACTTTGAGTGAGAAGAAAGTCTCATGTTTTTCCCACAGAACAGCTGGTGGGCTCAAATCATTGACCCTGTGGTTCACAGTTGGTTCACAGTCCAGAGCTTATTGTACAGCGCCACTGTGCATGTACATACTTACTAGTGTGTTTAAACATGTTTTGTTTGGAATAAACCTGTGAATTGCTAACCAGAGTCTGAAGTTCAAACCCACCAGCTGCTCCTTGGAAACCACATATATTGTTGCTGTGAGTTGGAACCGACTCGACAGCACTCAACGACAACAATATTTATGAACTCCCTCCCCACCCCCTCCACCCCCCCCAGTTCAAACTCATTTCTGTTTTATTAAGCCCAAGTTAGCATTACATGCTTTGGTTCTCAATGAAGGATAACTTGTTCAAATAAGGTAATATGTTATCAGTATTTCCAGGTAACTTTTACTGTCAAGTAACAATACCAATAAATCCTTGTGAAGCCTATCTGTTAGAGTTTATACTTTGTCAAGCCTCAGTTCCTCTGGAGCAGAAATCCCTAATTCATTGAAAGTTGGTCTGAGATCTTGGATGACATGAGGAGAGATTTCCTTATGAGCTCCTGCTTTGTTCTTAACAACCTTTAGGATCTGAACTGCACTAGCAAAATAATTTAACAGTCTGTATGCCCGCAAAACACCATCAATGATTTTCAGTTCTGGAGCCAGATCATAACCAATAAGCATGTTCATCCCTTTAGGCAATTCCCAGGCTGGATATTTGGCTTGTTGAAACATGCCACCCAGTGAGCATCAAATTCCTCATCTGTCTCACGAGAACCATTGGAGTAGCAGCGAGCTGACTGAACAATGGCAGTGGGGCTGGGAGGAGGGAAAAATACAAAGGTTTCCAGGGTTAGAGAGCAATGCCCAGCATGAGGCTATGGTAACAGTAGCAATACTTTTTGACTCACCGTAGTATATTTATATTTATCCATTTGTTGTTGATAAGTGCCATCGACCTGGTTCCAACTTTATAGTGACCCTGTCTGTGTAGTTTTCCGGGGAACAACTGGTGAGTTTGAATTGCCAAGTTTGTGGTTAGCAGTCCAATTCTGATCTTACAATACCACACTATAATCTGATTTTGTTGTTAGGTGCCATCAAATGGGTTCTGACCCCATATAGGGTTTCCAAGTAGCAGCTGTTGGGTTTGAACTGCTGACCTTATGGTTACAGTCCATTGCTTATCCTATAGTGCCACACCAGGACTAATTTTAAAACACTTCATTACCTCAAAAAAGAAACTATGTGTCCATTAACAATCACTTCCTGTCCCTTCTCTCCTCAGTCCTTGTGGTGGTTGTTAGCTATAGTCGATTTTGTTCTGACTCATAGCGACCCTGTATAGATAGGGTTTCTGAGACTGTATGTCTTTATAGGAGCAAAAAGCCTCATTTTTCTCTTGTCGAGTGGCTGGTGCATTTGAACTGCAGACTTTGAGTTTAGAAGTCCACTGTTTATCCTACAATGCCACAGTGTTATTTTCTGTTGTTAGGTTATTGTTTATTATATAAATTGTTATTGTTGTTAAGTGCCATTGAGTCAATTCTGACCCATAGTAACCCTGTATAGGGTTTCCAAGGAGCAGTTGGTGAGCTTGAACCACTGACCTTGCAGTTCAGACGACTTTGCAGTCTGACACATTAGCCCACAGCGGCCCCACACCAGGGCTCCTTGTTAAATATATAAAGACCTTATGTACAACAGAATGAAACACTCACCAGCCCTGTGCCATCCTCACTACTCTTGAGCCCATTGTTGCTGCTACTGTGCCATTCCATCTCATTGGGAGTCTCCTTTTTCACTGTTTTTGCATTCTACCAATCATGATATCCTTCTCCAGGGACCGGTTCCTCCTGATCATATACGCAAAATAGGAGAGATGAAAGCTGGCCATCTTGGCTTCTAAGGAGCATTCTGGTTGTACTTCTTCCAACACAATCCTTAGGCAATCATTAATCTACTTGGTGTCATAGATGAAATATCTTTATCGACATTTCTTATAAATGGAATCATATGACATGTGTTCTTTAGTGACAGCTTTCTTTTACTTAGTGTAAAGTTTTAAAGCTTATTTATCCATGTTGTAGAAGTGTCAATATGAATGAAATATGTGTACATTGTCCTAGTTATTGCCAAATATTTTGTATGAAATATTTTGTGTGTCAAATATGTTGTGTGAATATGTACCATATTTTGTTTATTCATTTGTCAGTTGATGGACACTTAGTTTTTCCCACTTTTTGGTGATTATGAATAATACTGATATGAATATTTGTGTAAAACATTTTGCTATGTTTTTCTTAATCTTGGTTAGGCGTGGGATTATGGGGTCATATGGTAATTCTAAATTTAACATTCTGAGGATTTTTTAAAATGTGTAACAAAGTGGCTACACCATTTTACAGTCTCACTAGCAGTATGTGAGGGTTCCAATTTCTTCACATCCTCCGTACCATTACTTAGTATTGACTGTCTTTTGGATGATAATGGTTCTTGTGAGTATGAAGGGGCATCCCATTATTGTTTTAAGCTGAATTTCTCTAATGATTAATGATACATTCTTACAAGTTGGGCTGCTAATTACATGGTCAGCAGCTTGAATCTACTAGCCACTCCATGAGAGAAAGATGAGGTTTTCTGCTCCCATAAAGATTTATAGCCTGGGAAACCCTATACAGGTCACTGTGAGGTTGAATCAACTCCACAGCACACAACCACCACCACCATCTTGTCTGTATTGCCTGTTCATTTACCTTTTTATTTAAAAATTTTACCCATTTAAAAATTTGAATTGAAAGAGTTCTTTATTTTGGATACAAGCTATTTTTTTTTAAATCAGATGTATGATTTGCAAATACTTTCTCATATTCTGTGGATTGCCTTTTTACTCCATGGTGTTGTTAGAGATGCAAAAGTTTTTTATTTTTATGAAGCCAAATTGTATCAATTGTATGCTACTAATTGTACTTTTGGTTGTGTTCTCTATTTTCAAAAGTAAACTTTTTAAAAAAATAAATAAATAACATACCCAAATCACAAATGTTTGATTCATTGTATTTCCACAAAGTAAATTTAGTTATGTAACCAGCATTCAGATTAATAAACAGGACATAACCAATATCCTGGAGTCCCAAAGTGGTACAGATAGTTAACACACTAGGCTGCTAACCACAAGATTTGTGGTTCAAATATATCAAGAGGTTCTTCAGAAGAAAGCTTGGAGAAGTTTCCAAAAGATTGTAGCTTCTGGAGCACCGTCCTACTCTGACACACATGGATATCCATGAGTCAGAATCGATTTGATGGTGACTGGTTTTTGCTGAACAGTTAGCCAAGGTGGTTGTACCAATCCACATTCTGATTGGTTTCATGAATATCTTTTTTAAAACTAGGAAGCACTTCCCTGTAAGTCCATTTTATCCTCCAGCAGAATTCCCGTCATGCACCACTTATCAGAATTTTTATAGTCAGTTTCCTAAAACAGTAGTTCTGGGGGAAATAACAAGGCTGTAATTGCCTTACTTTGATTAAGATTCACCTCATCAGGCTGAAGAGAGGTAGTTGGCCTCCTGATATATAAATGCAGCTGGGATTCTGTTAATGCAAAGGAGAGGACAAGGGAGTAGATATAGGGGTGGGGGAAGGGCTAGAGTCAGCAGTGTCTGCTGTAAGAAGGAACATCCAGTTAGACCAATAAGATGCCTATCTGAAAAGTGAACATTTTACTCTACAAGATAGCTTTTGTGGAATTTGAAAATTACCTGACCTTTTAATTTTTGAGTAGCTACCTAGCCAGTTGTTCCGTGGGAGAAAGATGAGGCATTCTGCTCCCATAAAGATTTACAACCTCAGAAACTCTGTAAAGGGTTGTTATGAGTCAGAACTGCTCTGAGTAAGAACATAACAAGAACAACAACAACAACCTAGCCAATGATACTGAAGGAAGAAGTCCAAGGTGCATTGAAGGAATTGGCAAAGAACAAGACACCGGGAATTGATGGAATAAAACTTGAAACAAGAAAGTGAGTGGCACAGGAGGCACTCACTCATCTATGCCAAGAAATTTGGAAGACAACTATCTGGCTGACTGATTGGAAGAGACCCATATTTGTGCCCATTCCAAAGAGAAGGTGACCCAATGGAAAGCGGTGACCCAACAGAAAATTGAAATCATCGGACAATATCTCTGATATCCCATGCAAAGAAAATTTTATTCAAGGTAATACAGAAACGGCTGCAAGCATACATTGACAGAAAACTTCCAGAGGTTCAAGCCAGATTCAGAAGAGGCTGTGGAACGATACATATCATTGCTGATGTCCAATGGATCTTGGCTGAAAGCAGAGAATATTAGAAAGATGTTTACCTGTGCTTTATTGACTATGCAAAAGTTTTTGATTGTGTGGATCATGGCAAGCTATGGACAACATTGCAAAGTATGAGTATTCCGGAACACTTAATTGTGCTCAAGAGGAATCTGTACCTGGACCAAGAAGCAGTTGTTCGAACAGAACATGGGAAAACTGAATGGTTTAAAATTCAGAAAGGTGTGCGTCACTGTTGTATTCTTTCACCATACTTATTCAACCTGTATGCTGAGCAAATAATCCGAGAAGTTAGCTAATATGAAGAAAAACATGGCATCAGGATTAGAGGAAGACTTACTAACAACCTATGATATGCAGATGATACAACCTTGCTTGCTGAAAGTGAAGAGCATTTAAAACATTTACTGATGAAGATCAAAGAGCACAGCCTTCAGTATGGACTGCATCTCAATGTAAAGAAAACAAAAATCCTAACCATTGGACCTGTAAACAATGGAGAAAAGATTGAAGTTGTCAAGGATTTCATTCTTCTTGGATCAACTATCAACACTCATGGAAGCAGCAGTCAAGAAATCAAATGGCATATT
>NW_006408777.1:659981-661287 GCF_000296735.1 Chrysochloris asiatica | reverse complement strand
GCCATGGGCTGCCAAAAGAACCAACAAATCTGTGTTGGAAGAAGTGAAGCCAGAGTTCTCCTTGGAGGCGAAGATGGCCAAACTTCGTCTCACATACTTTGGGCATATTGTCAGGAGGGACCAATCACTGGAGAAGGATATCATGTTTGGTAAGGTGGAGGGTCAGAGAAAAAGAGGAAGACCCCCAGCTAGATTGATTGGAAAAGTAGCACATCAGTGGGCTCAAGTGTGGCAACAATAGTGAGGTTGGCCCAGGATCAGGCAGTGTTATGTTCTGCTGTGCATAAGGTCGCTATGAGTTGGGACCAACTCAATGGCACCTAACAACAACAACAACAGCTTATATAGAGGAGTCCTGGTGTGGCACTGTGGGTTAATGTGTCAGTCTGCAGAGCTGTTTGAACGTCAAGGTCAGCAGTTCAAACTCACCAGCTTTTCCTCGGGAACCCTATACACGGTAGCTATGGGTCAGAATGGACTTGACAGCACTTAACAACAACAACAACAACCTCCAGTACATACAAAGAGGCTTTGAAAATTTTGTAGAAAAGTGAAATTAAAAGATAATGACATTTTCCACGAATTTTTTGAGTCACCCTTGTATTTTGTATAGATAGTAATTATATTTTTCTCATAATTTGCAGGTTAAAAATGTAATCTTCTTAGGACTGTCATTCTAATTGAATATCCATCTGCCTTTATACAGTATAGCTAGTCTTCATTTTTGTCTTTTTCACAAAGCCTTATTTAAAATATGCTATGAAGTAATCACTATGAAGTGGTAAATATTATCCCAAGGAAACAATTTTTTTTTATGTTTTTATTGTGAATTATGTGGGTTTACATGGGAGAACATCAGTTTTACATTCATCCCATCATATTTCATTTCATTGCAATGATTGCAATCCCCAGCATGCATCATCAAACAACCAAAGTGTACACCCCACAGGCCTGCCCCTTGGCTATCAGAACACAGCCCCTCTCCTTCCCTGAGTTTAGTGTCCCCAGCCTTTCCATCTGTCCACATCATCTTCTCTGCCTGCATTTCTGGCATCACTGATTCTCTGGGTAGGGTCCTGCACTTCACTCTTCTCACTTCATGATCCCAGGAACCTCTGCTCCTGGACTGCAAAATCAATCACTCCCCTCCTTTTGTTACAAAACATCTACCTTTACATTTCCGACCCTCACAGTCAGTCCTGATAGCAATTATTCAGTATTTTCCCACAAGAATCTTATCCCCATCTCCTTTCATTAGCCCCATCCCAACAGATTGGAAATCTTTCAGTGGAGATTCTACTTTACC
>NW_006408777.1:652585-653334 GCF_000296735.1 Chrysochloris asiatica | reverse complement strand
TAGCTGCTCCAGGCTGGTCTACTTGTTGGATTTCAAGTGGAAATTTCCCACCTCAGATGATTCTGGATGGGTTTCAGGATTCCACCTATGGTCTTATGCAATGCAAAGGCTCCACAGGAAGCATCTTTCCTTGGGCAACTTCTAGCCCCCTTTAAGGTATTCCAGTCAGTTATAGGCTGAAGTCGCACTTACAAGCTTTCTATTCTGATGTTTGTGGCTATTCCTTTCTCTCCCCCTCAAGTGTCTATTTTACAATGGTAGGCAAGAGAAACCAAGATTCAAAAGATAGCCAGGCATCTTAACATTATTCCCCTCTATTACCCATTCAAACCATGCCTCAATCCCTGTATCCCAGAGTCCTGTTGTTTCAGGGTTGTGCATACCTCATCATTTACCTCAGTCCCATTGAGCCCATGCAAACCTGCTTAACTATTTTCCCATCAGCCTTGTTCTTCCATTCCCTTCCCCCTTCTTGTATATTGGCTCCCCACCAGCACCCAAGCTATCCTGTGTCTGTTCCTTTCCCTGTGTCCATCCTGTGTCCATCTTCCTCTCCCTTGCTTCCCTCACCTCATCCCATACATCCTGGTGTTCAGCAAATATGTATGGAGCTCTGGTAGCGTAGTCATTACGAATCGGGCTGTGAACCTTAATGTCACCGGTTCGAAACTACCAGCCGCTCCGCGGGAGAAAGATAAGGCTTTCTACTCCCGTAAAGATTTACACCCTCGGAAACCCTGTACAGGGTC
>NW_006408777.1:632222-652031 GCF_000296735.1 Chrysochloris asiatica | reverse complement strand
TGTGAGATGATATCTCATTGTTGTTTTGATTTGCATCTCTCTAATGCCTAGTGAACATGTACATTTCTTCATATGCTTGTTGACTGCCCGGATCTCTTTCTTGGTGAAATGTCTGTTCATGTCCTGTGCCCATTTCTTAATTGGGTTATTTGTCTCTTTCTGGTAGAGGTATTGTAGTTTCCTATATATTTTAGAAATGAGTCCCTTCTCTGATGTGTCATTGCAAAATATTTTTTCCAATTCTATGGGTTCCCTTTTTACTCTTTTGCTGAAACCTTTTGATGCACATGTGTTTTTAATTTTTAGTATATCCCAATCAACTATATTTCTACTTTGGTTTTTGTAGTTTTCAAAAATATTTGGTAGTCTGTGTATGCCCTGAATTAGAGGCTTCACATTTGTACCTATTTTTTCATTGATGACCTTCATAATTTTAGGATTCACATTAATTCTTTTATCCATGCTGAGCTGGTTTTTGTATAGGGCATGAGGTAAAGACTAGTTTCAGTTCTGCCAGCACCATCTGTTAAAGAGACTAGTTCCTCCCCATGCAATATACCTAGGCACTTTGTACAAAATCAGTTGGCTGTATGTGGATGGGTTAATTTCTAGATTCTTGATTCTGTTCCATTGATCAATCTATCTTTCATTGTACCACAAGTCAAGCTGTTTTGACCACTATAGGAATGTTGTAAAATTTGAAATCAGGGAGTGAGAGGCTTTCAACCTTGTTCTTCTTCTTAAGCAGTGCTTTGCTTATCCTGGGTCACTTTCCTTTCCATATCAAGTCTGTAATTGTTTTTTCCATCTCTTTGAAGAATGCCATTGGAATCTGGATTGGGATTGCGTTATATGTGTTTTTATTAAGAATTCATTTCTGTTAATTAAAGGAATTTGTAAAAAATAATACCAACTTTATAAAAAATACTAGAGGGAGTTTTTTGCACAGAGAACTAACAATAGCTGACTACAACCTGAGATTAATAACATGACAACACCACCTAGATATGATGGTGGGAGAGTACCATTGAGTTGGTTCCAACTCATAGCAACCCTGTTTTCAAGGAGCAACTGATAGGTTCCAACCATGGACTTTGTAGTTAGCAGCCCTGTGCTTATAAAACAGTGCCACAACTGGACACACACACAAAAAAAAGCATTTCTGTTAAAGGCTTAACAGACTATTAAATGAAATGATCTAATCTTGTGTAACCTAATGTTCAAGAAAAGATAATAAAATAACTGTATATTCAATATAACGGCTTTTGCATTAATAGTCAAAAAGAACATATCCAGATCAGTCATGAGGTACAACTGTGTCTGTGATAGGATAATATCTATGTGCCTACAGGGAAGCCCAGTTAATACCACCATTATTCAAATTTATGCACCAACCACTAAAGCCAATGAGGAAGAAATAGAAGAATTTTACCAACTTCTTCAATCTGAAATTGATCAAACATTCAATCAAGATGCATTGATCATTGCTGGTGATTGGAATGCAAAGGTTGGGAACAAAGAGGAAGGATCAGTAGTTGGAAAATATGGCTTTGGTGATAGAAATGATGCTGGAGTTCGCATGATAGAATTCTGCAAAACCAATGATTTGTTCATTTTAAATACCTTCTTTAGACAGCATAAGAGATGAATAAACACATGGATTCACCAGATGGAATTCATAGAAATTGAATTGACAACATCTGTGGAAAGAGACTATGGAAAAGCTCCATATCAGCAGTCAAAACAAGGCCAGGGGCAGACTGTGGAACAGACCATCAATTACTCATATGCAAATTCAAACTGAAGCTGAAGGAAATGAAGACAAGTCTAAGATATCCAAAACATGACCTTGAATATATCCCACCTGATTTTTAGAGATCATCTGAAGAACAGATTTGATACATTAAACCTAAAAACTGAAGACCAGAAGAGTTGTGGGATGACATCAAGAATATCATACATGAATAAAGCAAAAAGTCATTGAGAAGACAAGAAAGAAGGAAAAGATCAAAATGGATGTCAGAAGAGCCACTGAAACCTGCTCTCCAGCCTAGAGATGCTAAAGCAAATGGAAGAAATGAGATGGTCCAAGAGCTGAACAGAAAATTTCAAAGATCAGCTTGAGAAGATAAAGCCAAATATTACAACAAAATGTGCAAAGATCTGGAGTCAGAAAACCAAAAATGAAAAACACGCTCAGCATTTCTCAAACTGGGGGAACTGAGGAAAAAATTCAAACCTCAACTTTTGTTATTGAAGGATTCTCTGTGCAGATTATTGAATGATGCAGGAAGAATCAAGAGAAGATGGAAGGAATACACAGTCACTGTATCAAAAGGAAATGGTTAATGTTCAGTCATTTGAAGAGGTAGGATATGCCCAAGAGGCAATGTTACTGAAGGAAGAAGTCCAAGGTGCATTGAAGGAATTGGCAAAGAACAAGGCACCAGGAATTGATGGAATAAAAATTGAAATCTTTCTAGAAAGCAAGTCACTACAGGAGGTCCTCATTCATCTATGCCAAGAAATTTGGAAGAAAACTCTCTGGCCGAATGATTGGAAGAGATCCCTATTTGTACCCATTCCAAAGAGAGGTGACCCAATGGGATGCAGAAATCATCGGACAATCTCTTTAATATTCCATGCGAGTAAAGTTTTACTCAAGGTAATTCAGAAATGGCTGTAAGCATACACTGAAAGAGACCTTCCAGAAGTCAAGCCAGATTCAGAAGAGGCTGTGGAACAAGGGATATCATTGCTGATGTCTGATGGATCTTGGCTGAAAGCAGAGAATATTAGAAAGATGTTTACCTGTGCTTTATTGACTACACAAAGGCTTCTGATTATGTGGATCATGACAAGCTATGGATAACATTGCAAAGTATGAGTATTCCAGAACACTTAAATGTGTTCATGAGGAATCTGAACATGGACTAATAGGTAGTTATTCGAACAGAACATGGGAACAGTGAATGGTTTAAAATTAAGAAAGATGTGCAACAGGGTTGTATTCTTTTACGGTACTTATTCAACCTGTATGCTGAGAAAGTAATCTGAGAAGCTGTGTTATATGAAGAAAAATGTGGCATCAGGATTGGAGGAAGACTCATTAACAACCTGGGATGTGCAGATGATGCAATCTTACTTGCTTAAAGTGAAGAGCACTTAAAACATTTACTGATGAAGATCAAAGAGCATAGCTTTCAGTATGAATTACATCTCAATGTAAAGAAAACAAAAATCCTCACCACTCAACCAATAAACAACATTCTTACCAATGGAGAAAAGATAAGCAGACCAGCCTGGAGCATCTAGAGAAACAGAAGATACTTCTTGAAAAAAGACCAGCAAGAAAAATCTAAAACAGTAAAGTCAATCTGATTGACTATTACAAGAACAAGCAAGTTGTTCACTGGGGAAATCATCAAGGCAAGCAATCAAGTTCCCTCAGGGCAAATCCCCTTCCAAGACTGAAATTCAAAGGGAATACACGAGCAGGCATGTAATGTTGCTGGTGAAAACATTGATCTACTGATAAGATAAGGGGAAGTGAAGGAAAAACAGCAATGAAACTGTGAGCTAAGTCCGACCACGTGCAATAGACTCCTGTCAACTTGGATCGCCACTTGGTTGGCCAGCAGTATAGTGAGACCTGTGGATTCTTGAGCCTATGGACAGGGACACTGTCTTAGAGGACTATAGCAGAGAGTGAAGTCTCCAGCTGAGATTGAGGGAGATGCACAAGAACACCCATACTTGCAGATAAAACCCATTTGACCTAGCTTCAATTACTGGATGATCAAAACTTGACTAGAGGAAGAATGAAGAGGAAAACCAGTGTAATCCACTACAATTTGATGAACTTGACCTATATTTATGGATGTAGTAGCTTAATAGATGGAACAGATCTCCACAGCAAGGATCATTCCCACCCCCTGGGTACACAGGGTTGACACGGATGGACAGCGTAAACATTGGCTACCCAAAGTGGGGGATGGGGAGCAACAAAGGCACAAAGTGACTGGCTTACAAGCTTTCAAGAGGGAACTTAGTTTCGGACAGTGCTGGGGAAGGTAGAATTTCCACTGAGTGGTTTCCATCCTGTCTAGATGGGACTGGTGAAAGGAGATGGGGATAAGACTCCTTTGTGGTTCAATAGTGAATAATTGTTATCTGCTTCAATAGTGAATAATTGTTATCAGGACTGATTATGAATGTTGCATATGTAAAGGTAGACATTTTGTAACAAAAAGAGGGGCATCATTGATCTTGCAGTCCAGGAGCGGAGGACCCTGGGACCATCAAGGGAGAAGTGCGGAGTGTGGGACCCTATCCAGAGAAGCAGCTAACCACAGATGGAGACAGAGAAGATGATATGGAGAGATGGAGCAGCTGGGGACTCTAGACTCAAAGAGGGAGAGGGGGTTGTGTGCTGGTGGCCGGGAAACTGGTGTGCAGGTTGTTTGAATGGTTATATATTCCTGAGTGTTTCAGTGTACAATTAAAACAAAACAAAACAAAACCCAGAGGGACTGGAATCAAATGCTGTTGAATGATGATGCATGAAGGACATTGTAATCATTGCAGTGAAATGAAATACAATAGGATGAATGTAAAGCTGATGCTTTCCCATGTAAACTATCACTCAATTCCCCAAAAAACCTTAAAAAAAAAAAACAGGAAAAGATCTGGCTTAAGTGAAGTCCTCATTTCCTAATTGGTGTGCTCATATTTGCCCTTTAAACATTTAAACAAAACATTTTCATCACTGATTATGTACAGAATGTAATCATCTTAATTTAGAATAGTTTTTTCCTCTGTATCAGTATGAGCTGTACAAAATGGAAGTGTATTGCCATACAAGCCTAGGTAAAATTTTCTTTCTGAATTGTGTGCCTTTCTGGTTCACACCCTTGTGTGCCTTTCCTGTCCCTGTTGTTGTTGTTATGTGCCGTGGAGTCGGTTCCGACTCATAGTGACCCTGTACAGGGTTTCCGAGGCTGTAAATCTTTACGGGAGCAGAAAGCCTCATCTTTCTCCCGCGGAACACCTGGTAGTTTCGAACTGCTGACCTTAAGGTTCACAGCCCGTTCGTAACCACTACACTACCAGAGCTCCTTCCTGTCCCTAGTTGACCTTTTTTTACCCAGGCTGTTTTTATGCAAGTTCCATCTCAGTTGAAGATAATGATGGTTTACCTTGTTACAACTTTGAAAATGAACTTGGACTCTGTATTTAAGTCAGTTATAGGTTAAAATTCAGTTTTTTTTAAATCTAGCAATGAGAAATTTGATTTGTTTTTAGTTCCCTCTAACACTGCTACTGTACTAGCAAGACGGCTGTATCAAGAATCTCAGTGAAACTTGATCTCCATTAATTGGGATATGAAATTATGTGTTTTACAGCGAATTTGCTAAAGAATGAATTGTTCTTTGTGCAGGTCTATTGAGAAACAAGAAGTTGGATTAGTTTGTTATGATTTGTAAAGTAAATTGCAAAACTTTTATAAATAAGGAAGTACTTTGTGGGAAAAGGATACATGTAGTTTCCTTCTTTTCACCTTGTTTTTGTCTTTAAAATTAGGGCTTCTCATTTTCCTTCATTTCATCGTATTGATGTTTGGTGAAATTATATTTTGTATATCTTTGCATGCAATTACTGATTTATCCTGTCACATCACATTCTTTTCATATTATTTTTAAGATGCAGGGTATTATCATGTTGTAAAATTCTCTGTCTGTTGATTTATGTCACAGACATGGAGTTAATTCAAGCTGCCCTGTACTGCAATCCCAGTACAGGGGAATTGTGAAACCAGGTTTAATGCTTATTTAGACCATCCAGGCAGGAGTCATGGTGGTGTGGTGGTATGGCACACTGTTGTTCTTTCCTTTTTACTAACTAAAAAATTGTTGTATTAACTTACAAATACCTATTTAGCTGTAATGTAAATTAAAATGGCATAATTTTTGGGGTAACATTTTCAGAAGACTGTAATATTACTGTAAATGGTAATATTTTGAAATTATACAAGAATCATTGTTGTTGTTGTTGTTGTTAAGTGCCATGGAGTCGGTTCCAACTCATAACAATCCTGTATAGAGTTTCCAAGGCTTTAAATTTTTACTGGTACAGAAAGCCTCATTATACTTTTGCATAGTGTCTGGTGGGCTGGAGCCACGGACCTTATGGTTTCCAGCCTACTGCTTGTTGTATGGGCTCCACTGTGCTCCCTCTGTAAGGATAACAGCTTTGGAAAGCCTCTGGGGTAGTTCCAGTCTGTCCTACAGGGTCGTTAACAGCTAAAATTGACTTCATGGAAATGGGTTTGGTTTTTTAGTTTTTGGAAAATGCTCTAAGAACGTGTTTGGAATGTAAATGTAATTTAGTCAGTGAAGTATCTTTTAGAGGTATATATTTTTATGATTATTTTTCAGATGAATAATCAGGTCAAAAGGCATTACGTAAGTTGCCCAAGGGTATGTAGGTACTGGCTGAGACTAGGGCCAACTGTTATTTTTTTCCTTTGACACTCTGTACCTTCTTTTATTTATAATAAAGTCTTTCTAATTTTGCTGTAGCTAATTACAAAAGCTTCTGAGTATGTTATATTAACTGAAAATGCCTATTTAGGTGTAATGTACATTAAAATGGCATTTTTTGGGTAATGTTTTCAGAAGAATGTAATAATATTGTAAATTATAATATTTTGAAGTTATAATTGGATTAGAAAAATATTGTTCCTGAAAATTAGATAATTAGACAATGTATTGTGTTGTTCTCGTTGTTGTTGTTAGTTATTGTTGAGTTGGATCTGACTCACAGAGACCCTATGCACAGCAGAACAAAATATTGCCAGGTTCTGTGCCAAGCCAACCTCACACTATTACGCCTGAATCCACTGGACTATCACTATGTGAATCCATCACATTGGTAGTCTTCCTCTTTTATGTTGACCCTCCACTTTACCAAGCATAATGTCCTTCTCCAAGGGACATATTATCCTCCTGATAATATATTAAACATTTAAGAGACAAAGTCTTGCCATTCTGGTTTCCAAGGAGCACTCTAGCTGTATGTACTTCTTCCAACACAGATTTTTATTTTTTGGCAGTCCATGGTATTTTTAATATTCTTCTCTGAAACCATGACTCAAATGTATCAACTCGTCTATGGTCTTCCTTATTCATTTTCCAACTAGCACATACATATGAAGCTGTTGAAAATGCCATGGCTTGAGTCAGGTGCACCATAGTTCTCAAACGGACATTGTTCCTCTTGTGCGGCAGATTTGCCTCTTGACTGCTGCTTCCATGTGTGTTGATGATGGATCTAAGCAAAATAAAGTCATTAACAACTTCAATTTTTTCTCTATTTATAATGATATTATTTATTAGTCCAGTGGTGAGGATTTTTCTTGTTTTCTTTACATTGAGGTACAACCCATACTGAAGGCTATAGTCTTTGATCTTCAGCAGTAAGATTTTCTTTTTAAGTCCTTTTCACTTTCAGCAAGCAAGATTGTATTATCTGCATATTGTAGGCTGCTAATGCATCTTCCTCCATTCTTCCAATCTTGATGCCATGCTTTTCTTCACCTAATCCAGCTTCTCAGATTATTTGTTGAGCATATAGTTTGAATAAATATGGTGACAGAATACAACCCTGGTGCACACCTTTCCTGATTTTAACCATCCGGTATCTCCCTTGTTCTCCTCAAACAACTGCCTCTTGATCTATATATTGACTTCTCATGATGTTGTCTATTGTGTGTATGTTCCACGTAGTTGAAAGCCTTTGTGTAGTCAATAAAGCACAGATAAACATCTCTCTGATATTCTCTACTTTCAGCCAAGATCATTCTGATATCAGCAATGATATCCCTCGTTCCGCATCCTCATCTGAATACACTTGAACATTTGGCAGCTCCCTATCAAAGTACCACTGCAGTCACTTTTGAATTATCTTTAGCAAAATTTTACTTGCATGGGCTATTAATATTATCTGATGATTTTTGCATTCCTCTTGGGGCACCTCTCTTTGGAATGAGCACAAATATAGATTTCTAGCAATTTTTTGGCCAGGTAGCTGTTTTCCAAATTTTTTAGCATAAATGAGTGAGTGCCTCTTGTGCTACATCAGTTTGTTGGAAGATTTCAAAATGTATTCCATGAATTCATGGAGGCTTGTTCTTTGCCAGTGCCTTGGGTGCACCTTGGACTTCTTCCTTCAGCACCATTGGCTCTAAATCATATGCTATCTCTTGAAATGGTTGAACATTGACCATTTTATTTATTTTTATTTTTTATTAACGTGACTCAGTATACTCCTTCCATCTTATTTTGCTGCTTTCTGCATCATTCAATCATTTACCCATAAAATCTTTGAATATTGCAAATTGAAGCTTGAAATCTTTCTTCAGTTTTTTCAGCTTGATAAATACTGAGCATGTTCTTTGTAACCCCAGGTCTTTGCACATTTCATTATCATAGAAAACAATGTACTAATTGTATAAAAATTGATGGATGAAAACTGCCAGTGGTTGTTGTTAGGTGCCATCAAGTCAGTACCGACTCATAGCAACCCTACATACAACATAACGAAATACTGCCTGGTCCTTGGCTAACCTCATAAATGTTGCCACACTTGAGCCCATTGATACTGCCACTTTGCCAGTCCATCTTGCTGGGGGTCTTCCTCTTTTTCTCTGATTCTCCACCATACCAAACATGATATCCTTCTCCAGTGACTAGTCCCTCCTGACAATATGTCTGAAATATGAGAGACGAAGTCTGGCCATCCTGGCCGCTAAGGAGCACTCTGGCTGTACTTCTTCCAACACAGATCTGTTTTTTCTATTGGCAGTCCATGTTACTTCCAATATTCTCCTCCAACACCATAACTCAAATGCATCAATTCTTCTATGGTTTTTCTTATTCATTGTCCAGCTTTCACATGCATATGAGGTTATTGAAAATACTGTGGGTTGGGTCAGGCGCACCTTAGTCCTCAAGCTGATGTCTTTGCTCTTCAATACTTTAAAAAAGATCTTGTGCAACAGATTTGCCTAATGCAATACATCATTTGATTTCTTAGCTGCTGCTTCCATGAGTGTTGATGGTTGAGCAAGCAAAATGAAATCTTTGGCAACTTCAATCTTTTCTGCATTGATAAGAACGTTGTTTATTGGTCCAGTGGTGAGGATTTTTGTTTTCTTTACATTGAGATGCAATCCATACTGAAGGAATCTCCTCTTTGATCTTCATCAGTAAGTATTTTAAGTCCTCTTCACTTTCAGCAAGCAAGGCTGTATCTGCATATCACAGGTTGTTAATGAGTCTTCCTTCAATCTTGATACCATGCTTTTCTTCATATAACCCAGCTTCTTAGATTGTTTGCTCAGCATACAGGTTGAATAAGCATGGTGAAAGAATATAACCTTGTCACATACATTTCCTAATTTTAAACCCTTCAGTGGTCCCATGTTCTGTTCGAATAACTGCCTCTTGGTCTATGTACAGGTTCCTCATGAGCACACTTAAGTGTTTCGGAATGCTCATACTTTGCAGTGTTGCCCATAGCTTGTCATAATCCACACAATTGAAGGCCTTTGCTTAGTCAGTCAAACACAGGCCAACATCTTTCTGATATTCTCTGCTTTCAGTCAAGATCCATCTGACGTCAGCAGTGATAGCCCTCATTCCACATCCTCTTCTGAATCTGGCTTGAACCTCTGGAAATTCTCTGTTAGTGTATAGTTACAGCCGTTTCTGTATTACATTTAGTAAAACTTAACTCTCATGGGATAGCAAAGATATTGTCCAGTGATTTCTGCATTTAGTTGGGTAGCCTCTCTTTGGAATGGGCACAAATACGGATCTCTTCCAATCAGTTGGCCAGATAGTTGTCTTCCAAATTTCTTGGCATAGATGAGTGAGGGCCTTCAGTGCCACCTTATTTTGTTGAAAGATTTCAGTTTGTGTTCCATCTATTTCTGGTGCCTTGTTCTTTGCCAGTTAGTTCAATGCACCTTGGATTTCTTCTCTCAGTATCGTTGGCTCTTAATTAATTATACGCTGCCTTTTGAAATGGTTGAACATCGACCATTTCCTCTTGGTACAGTATACAAATACTCTTTGTATTCATTCAATCTTCTTTTTATGTTTTCTAAGAAATGAAATAGTAGTGAGTTTTAAATCAAATTATAATTGCTTTATTTGTATTCATGTACTGCAGAGTGCTTGCTGTTATCATTGTTGTCACGAAGAGATTTGAAACAATTAAATATAAACAAAATTTGCTGTACGTAACAAATATTGTACAGAGACCTAGTCCTGATGTGGCACTGTGGGCTAATGCATCAAATTGCAAAGTCATTTGAACTTCATTGTTGGTAGTTCAAGCTCACCAGCTACTCCTTGGAGACCCTGTATATGGTTGCTATCTGTCAAAATCAACTCATTGGCACTTAACAACAACAGTTCTTTAGTGAATTGTGTGCTAAGGAGTTTGAAATGTACCCTGTGAGCAGTGTAGATCCTTGTGGTGCTTTCTCAGAGATGGGGACATGATTAGATTTTCACTGTATAACTATTATATGGGATATAAACTTGAGAAGCCACTTCATAGAAAGGGAATTATATGTGACACTTGGACAATAATTCTAGTGACAGATTAAGCTATTCTAAATTAAGACCATGAGAGTCCTAGTGTGGCACTCTTGGTGGTTCAAACCTGTCAGACACTCCTTAGAAACCCGATATAGGGTCATTATGAATTGGAACCAATTTGATGGCACTTAACAAGTGAAGACAGTAGTAATATTAGTAAACTGAATGGATTGACATGCAAGATTTTTGTTGTTGTTATTAATTGACATCAGGAGTCCTAGTGTGATTCTGTAGGGTAAACACTGGACTACTGGGCTACTAACCACAAGTTGGCTCCTTGGAAACCCTATGCAGGGTCACTATGAGTTGGTATTGACTCCACAGCACTTAACAACAATGGTTGATGTCAAGTCAGGTCTCACTTATGACAATCCCAAGTACCTCAGAAGGTTCCTGCACTCTTTGTGATCATTGCTATGCTGGAGTCCATTTTGTTTCCGTTATGTATGGAATAGTTCTGGTGTGGCACTTTAGAATAAGCACTGGACTGCTAACCACAGAGTAAGTAGTTCAGAGCCACCAGCCACTCTTTGGAAACCCTATCCAGGGTCTCTGTGAGTCGAAACTAACTCGAATGCACTTGGCAGCAGCATCAATATGTGTTGAGGGATTAGCCACAGAAACCTAATGACTAGCAGCAGAACATTGTTAGATATGGTATCAGATGATGAGCCCTTCAGGTTAGAAGACACTCAGGATGGTCTTACCATTTTGATGTGACAGGAGACCTGAATGCTAAAATATGAACGATACGTCTCTGTTGCAGATTTTGAAATTTAAAAACTTTTCTGGGTAACACAAATGGTTAAAGATTGGCTACTAACTAAAAGGTTGGAAGTTTGAGTCCAGTCAGAGGTGCCCTGGAAGACAGGCCTAGAGATTTACTTCTTTCGATGAGCCCTTGAAAACCCTTTGGAGTACAGTTCTTCTCGGGGCACACATGGGGTTACCATGAATCAGTGTTGATTCCATAGTAATTGGTTTAGGCAGCACATCGATTCTCTGTTTCTCACAGTTCTCCCTCTTGCATATCATTACTTTCCCTCATTTATTAGCCTGGTTTGCAGAGGCGACCCCCATGGAACTGATTTGGCTTTAGACTTTAAGAAATAGATGAGTTCAGCCAGCATCACCAGAAAATAACCAGACTGAAGATAAGTGTAGACATGTCTGTCTGCATAGTTGAGGCTCTAATCTATGCACTGCTGCCTCTCTGTCTGATTTTCTCCTACCTTTCCCATTCTGAGGAGCTCTAGCCAGCACTTACCTTCCATTTCCCAGGAGCTCCCTTATATTTGTCATTCTCCCATGCTTTATGTGAACGTTTACTCTATAACTCTGCCTGACGCACTTCTACCCTCTCTCTTTGGGGTGAGAGGTGCATGAAGATGGCACACCAAACAGTTGAGTCCATAGCTTCTTGTGAGCTATGGTCCTGGGTAGGTCACTTCAACATCTGGGTCTCCAGACCTTTCTTGTTAAAATGGGGATGGAGTGAACAACTCTGGTTTCACAATATGAAGAGTCATTATAAGACATGTGGAATTGAGCCTGGGGACAGTGTGACATCAAAGCTTGGTAAATGAACCCAATGTTCCTAGCATCCTCCATCACTTATAGGCACATTCATTTTTGTTACTCATCCTTTTGTTGCTCATGGTCTATATATTTTATGTTATTGTTTATTCATACCCTGTATTCTTTCATAACAAAATTTGAAGTCTTTGTATTTCCATGTTGAAAGAAATGAACATTAAAACCAGAGACACTGTTGATGCTCAATAAATGGTTTGGTGAACACTTGTGTTATTTAAAAAAACTCAAATGTAGCCTTCATTCAGGTGGGGAGGAGGTAACACAGCCAGCATTCTCCAGTTAGCTGCACAGAGTAGACAGATCCAATTTATAGCCAACTCATATTCTGTGATAACACTAAGGCCCTTTTGCAATTTCTTTATTTTACAGAACAACAACAAAATGAAGTATGTTTGTTTTTAGGTGCCGCTGAGTTGATTCTGACTCATAGTGATCTTATGCACAACAGAAAGAAATTGCCTGGCCTTGCACATAGTCGTTTGTTCGAGCCCGTTGTTAAAGCCACTGTACGGTCAATACCTCTTGTTCAGTGGCTTCCTTCTTTTTTTTTTTTTATATAGTGAATTTAAATGATAGCTTATTTAATTACAACCACAATCCACAAAAATTCAGAGTTTTTCAAAAAGAAGATAAGAGAGAGTACCAAGAAGCCAGTGCCAAGGAATCAATTTTTTTTTAACTGTGTGATAACTTACATGGGGAAACATAAGTTTTACATTCATTCTATCATACATCATTTCATTGCCATGGTTATCCTCCCGTCCATGCATCATCACCCAACCAAAGGGTATACCATGTGACCCCCCCACCCCCACGGTCCTCAGCACACAGCCCCCTTCCCTCCCTGGATCTCAAGTCCTCAGCCACTTCATCTCTCTGACTCATTCTTTCTGTCTCCATCCCAGGCCTCACTGCTTCTCTGGGTGGGGTCCTGATCTCCGCTCTTCTCCAGTGATGGTCCCAGGGGCCTTCGCTCCTAAACTGAAAGGTTAATCACTTCTCTCCTTGCTATAAAATATCCGCCTTTACATTTCCAACCCTCACAATCAGTCCAGATAAAAATTATTTGCCCTTGCATCACAATAGACCCATCTGCATTTCTTTTCATTAGCCCTTCCTAGACAGGTTGGATAGTACTCACTTGAGACTCTACCGTCCTACCCGTCTTGTTGATCTAGGTTCCCTCTTGAAAGCTTGTAAGCCAGTCACTTCTTACCTTTGTATCCCTCCCCCCATTTTAGGTAGCCAATGTTCAAGTTACTCATCCCTATACTGGACACATTGTAGCCCCTTTTTAGATATTCCAATCAGTTTTAGGCAGAAGATGGATTTACAAGCTTTCTATGGTGATACTTCTGGCTATTTCTTTCTGTACTCTCCTGTGACTGTTTTATAATATAATGCATGGAAAACCAAGGTTCAAAAGTCAGCCAAAAAAAAAGAAAAAAGTCAACCAAGAATCTTAACATTATTCTCCCCTTTTCTCCATTCCAACCATGTCCCAGTCTCTGTATCCCAGAGCCCTGTTGTTCCAAGGCTTTGCCTACATCATTTATTACCACTGTCCCATTTAACTCATTCCTACCTATCTAATTGTTCTCCCGTCTGCTTTGTTCTTCCATTCCCCTCTCCTTATTTGTATATTGCTCCCCTCCCCAACACCCAACCTATCCTGTGTCTATTCCCTGCCCTGTGCTCCACCTTCCCCTCCCCTACACCCTAGCAACCTGTTAAGCATCCACTTTAGTGGAATAGTATGGTTTCTTTTTCTTAGTCTTTTACAGCAATGGTCCTATGCAGTATTTTTCCTTTTGTGATTGACTAATTTCACTTAACATAATGTTCTTAAGGTTCATCCATGTTAGGAAGTGGCATGCAGCTTCCTTGTTATTTTTCAAGGTAGCATAGTACTCCATTGTGTGTGTACCACAGTTTGTTTATCCATTCTTCAGTTGATGGGCACTTTGGCTGTCTCCATCTTTTTGCTATTGTAAATACTGCAGCTATGAACATTGGAGTGCATGTATCTTCCCGTGTTGTGGCTCGTTTTTCTTGTGGGTAAATACCAAGTAGAGGAATTGTTGGATCGAATGGTATTTCTATTTTCAACCTTCTGAGGAAGCGCCATATTGCTTTCCAGAGAGGTTGGACCATTTTGCAGTCCCACCAGCAATGCAGGAGTGCCCCAGTCTCTCCACATCCTCGCCAGCATTTATTGTCCTCAACTTTTTTGATCTTTGCTGTTATTGCTGGTGTGAGATGGTACCTCATTGTTGTTTTGATTTGCATCTCTCTAATGGCTAGTGATCGTGAACATTTCTTTATATGTTTGTTGGCTGCCTGGATCTCCTCCCTGGTGAAGTATCTGTTCATATCCTGTGCCCACTTTTTAATTGGGTTATTTGTCTTTTTTTTTTTGTAGATGTGTAGCATTTTCCTACATTTTTTAGAAATTAGTCCCTTATCCGATATGTCGTTGCAAAAGATTTTTCCCAGTCTGTGGATTCCCTTTTTACTCTCTTGGTGAAGTCTTTTGATGTGTACAAGTTTTTAATTTTTAGTAAGTCACACTCGTTTATTTTGTCTATTTTTGTTTGTGTACTTTTCAAGATGTGTGGCAGTCTGTATATGCCCTGGATTAGTGCCCTCATGTTTGTCCCTATTTTTTCATTGATGATCTTCATAATTCTGGGATTCACATTTAGCTCTTTAATCCATGTTGAGTTCATTTTGTATAGGGTGTGAGACAAAGGTCTTGTTTCAGTCTTTTACATATTGCTTTCCAGTTCTGCCAGAACCATTTGTTGAAGAGACTGTCACTTCCCCAAGCAATGTGCCTAGGCACTTTGTCAAAGATCATTTGGCTGTACGTGGTTGGGTTGATATCTGGATTCTCGATTCTTTTCCATTGATCAATGTCTCTTTCATTGTACCAGTACCAGGCTGTTTTGACCACTGTAGCCATGTAGTAAAGTTTGAAACTGGGGAGTGAGAGACCTCCAAGCTTGTTCTTCCTTTTAAGCAGTGCTTTGCTTATCCTAGGTCTCTTTCCTTTCCATATAAAATTAGTAATTGTCCTTTCCATCTCTTTGAAGAATGTTGTTGGAACCTGGATTGGGATTGCATTGTAAGTGTAAATTGCTCTGTGTAGTAGTGACATTTTCACAATGTTGAGTCTTCCTATCCAGGAACATGGTATGTTCTTCCACTTCTGTAGGTCTATTTTGGTTTCTTGTAGTAGTGCTTTGTAATTTTCTTTGTATAAGTCCTTTGTTTCTCTGGTTATGTGTATTCCTAGGTATTTCATCCTTTGCGTGGCTATTGTAAATGGTATTGCTTTCCTAATGTCCTTTTCATCATTATTGCTGTTGCTATAGAGAAATCCAATTCATTTTTGTATGTTGATCTTATACCCTGCCACTTTGCAGAATGTTTCAATGAGGTCTAATAATTTTTTTATTGAGTCTTTGGGGTTTTCTATGTATAGGATTATATCATCTGCAAATAAGGAGAGTTTTACTTCCTCTTTGCCAATTTGGATGCCTTTAATATTCTTTATCATGCCATATGTTGTTGTTGTTGTTAAGTGCCATCGAGTCAGGTCCGACCTATAGCGACCCTGTACAGGGTTTCCGAGGGTGTAAATCTTTACGGGAGTAGAAAGCCTCATCTTTCTCCCGCGGAGCGGCTGGTAGTTTCGAACCGCTGACCTTAAGGTTTGCAGCCCGATTCGTAACCACTACGCTACCAGAGCTCCTTATAGCTCTGGCTAAAACTTCCAGCACAATATTGAATAGGAGCGGTGATAAAGGGCATCCTTGTCTGGTTATTGTTCGCAGGGGGAAGTCTTTCAGTTTCTCTCAACTGAGTGTGATGTAGGCTCATGATTTTGAATGTATGCTCTTGATTGTGTTGAGGAATTTCCCTTCAATTCCTATTTTGTTGAGTGTTTTTATCAGGAATGGATGTTGGGTTTTGTCAAATGCCTTTTCTGTGTCAATCAATATGATCTTGTGGTTCTTTTCCTTTTTCTTATTTATATGATGGATTACGCTGATCGTTTTCCTGATGTTGAACCATCCTTGCATCCCTTTTATGAAGCCTACTTGGTCATGATGTATTATGTTTTTGATGTGCTGATGGGTTCTGTTGGCTAGGATTTTGTTGAGAATTTTTGCGTCTATGCTCATGAGGGATAATGGTCTATAATTTTCTTTCTTAGTGATGTCCTTCCCTGTTTTTGGTATGATGGTTGTGATTGCTTCATAAAAAGTATTAGGGTGTTTTCCATCCTATTCTATATTCTGGAATAATTTGAGTAGAATTGGTGACAATTCTTCTCTGAATGTTTGGTAGAACTAACCCGTGAAGCCATCTGGGCCTGGGCTTTTGTTGGTTTGGAGTTTCTTGATGATCTGGTCAATTTCTTCTTTTCGTTATGGGTTTGTTCAAATTTTTTACTTCAGTCTGAATAAGTTTAGGTAGGTCATGTTTTTCTAGGAATGTATCCATCTCATTCAAATTTGTTGGAGTACAGCTCTTCGTAGTATTCTGTTATTATCTTTTTTATTTCATTTGGTTCTGTTGTGACTTCACCTATGTGGTTTCTAATGCGATTAATTTGTGTCCTCTCCCTCTTTTCTTTACTTAGTTTTGCCAATGGTTTGTCAATTTTATTAATCCTTTCAAAAACCAGCTTCTTGTCCTGTTGATTCTTTCTGTAGTTTTTCAGTTTTCCATCTCATTTATTTCTGCTCTTACCTTTATTATTTTCCATGATACGTTCTGTATATTATGCGATTTTGATTTTGTGAGGACCCTGTATTTCACACGGAAGTCTCTGGATTACAAACAATTTGCATTTATAAGACTGTCTTTAAGTCAAATTTTGTTGTTGTTGTTAAGTGCCATAGATTTTATTCCGACTCATAGCAACCCTGTATAGGATTTCTGAGGAGCGGTTGGTGAGCTTAAAGTGCCAACTTTGAGGTTCAAACAGACCATGCAGTCCAGAGCATTAACCCAAATTGCCACACCAGTTGTCCAAGTCAAATTTTATGTAAGTAAAATCAGGTTTATATCTAATGTCAGTTAAAATGTTTGTCTTAGTATATGGTGTTCCTTTCTATGCATACAGGCATTAAAGAAACACTTGCAAATACACTAAAACATCTTTAACATAATGTGATAACAATAATGCTAACGTTTTGATGCATACCACAAAGCAGCGCCTGTTTGTCATTATGAGCCATTGTATCCACCTCAAAATTTTAATGTATATCAGGTGTCTAGGGTGCAGGGACCATGGGCATGTATGTTGTCAGATATTTCCCTAACAGACATTATGTTGTGCATGCCTATAGTGGGATTTCTTAGGGACTGATAGAAACAGTTAAGCAAAATCAGGACATAGAAAGCAAATGTGGTCTTGATGAATCTTTTACTTCTGTTTATCTGTCCTGTATAGTGTTCTTAATGTTTATAACTTGATTTAAAAAATAAGTAGTGTTTAGGTTTAATTAAGTCTGAGTGTACAGATGCATTGAGTACTTCTGTTCATCAAAATTTATAATTTTTCAGGTTTTACATTAGGCCATTGAAAGATAAAGGGAATATTCTAAGGGAAAGTTGATTTTCCTTATTAAAAAAAAAATCACTTAGCACTGACTTCAGTGACCATTTGGTCTGTCTTCTGAAATTCCTTGTTCAACTTTTAGGATGGCAGCCTATGCCTTTACTTATCTGCCTCTGTTGCTTCCATTGTATTGAAATTGCCATCTTAAGAATTATCTGTCTTCTCTTAAAAGGAAGATCCAAAGTTGTTTCCATCTTCATTTTCTTTCTTCTTTATAATGTTACTGTTATTGACCACATTTTTTCTAAGAATGCCTTTTCTCTTTTGCCATAACAGTCCATTGGAATTTTCTAGATTTTTCCAGCATATTTGATATTCCTTTTCTCATCTTATCATTTTCCTAAGCTTAACTGTGTCTGTCTATTTCTCTTAAGATTTGGTCCAGTTGACTCTAGAAGGTGTGCTCCCAGGGATGTCTGTATTCTGCATTTGTAGCCCCTTATTTTCTTTCTTTCTTTTTTCAGTATCATTTTCTTTAACAAATGAATAATTTTTAATTAAAAATTAATTTAAAAACTTTTTTTTTTAGTATCATTTTCTTCAAAAAAAAATTTTTTTCTTTTTAAATTGTGAATTGTGCAAAAGTTTGCAGAGTAGCTCATTAGTTTTGTAGTCAACAAATTCATACACTTCTTTTCATTTCAATGATTGCAGTCCTCGCCACACAACATCAGTTGTCCTACTTCCTTCCTGTGGTCTTGTTTCCCTTCCACCTTCTTTCCCAGCCCTTTTGAATTTTGTCCTTAGGTAAATTCTGCCCTTTAGGTCTTGAACTGTTGACCATTCTGTAGTGAGCATTCCTGACTTGGGTTGTACCTATTTACTCCTTGGCTGAAAATTAAGCCTTAAGGGTGAGTTTAATTTCAGACCTCAAGGGTAACTGAGAGCCACAGTGTCGGTTCTCCAGTCTCTTTGTAACCAGTAAGCCTGGTCATTTTTATAAGTTTGAATTTTCTTCCACATTTTTTCTCACACTATCCAGAACCTTCTAATGTGATCCCTTTCAGACCAGTTGATAGTGGTAGCCCAACCTGGTATGGCGCTGTGGGTTAATGCGCCAGAATACAAAGCTGTTTGAACTGCAAGGCAGGCAGTTCAAACTTACCAGCTGCTCCTTGGAAACCCTATACTGGGTTGCTATGGGTCAGAATTGACTCAACAACAACCCCATCTAATTCTTCTAGTCTCAACGTTGTGGAGATTGATGTTCGAGTGTTCTATTAGTCGTTGAGCTAATTGATTGCAAACATCTCCACTTTCATCACTCTTCTTTCCTCTGCAGAGAGAGAGAGAGAGAAACCAGTAGTTGGACCTTAGATAGTTGCTCTTGAACTTTTAAGATCACAGTTGGTACTCACAAAAGTATGATGTGTAACAATGTTTTTGTGAATTATGGTATAGCCTCTTATTTTTATGATAGCTCTATTTCTGTATTACTCACTCATGGAAAACCATTTTAAATGTTGTGATGTTACATTAAATTCTATTTCAGCACGTAAACTCATCTCATTCTTGATAATGGTACTTACTTTTCTCCAATGATTGACAGTGGGAAGTCCAGTTATTTCCCTTTATGTTTTTCCATCATGTTTGTTGGTTCAAGTCGTATCTTTATACTTATCTCTAAGTAAGCTGTGAGTGTCTGCAACTATCTATACCCAGTGTCAGCCAAGTCTCAGGAGGACAAGCAGCAGAAGTGGGGAAAGGTGTTCCAAATGAATGGAACAACATACATAGGCAAAAATGGAGGAGGTCTGTTGTGAGGAGTTAGATTTGGTTTGTGTATTTTGTGGATGGTGGTGGTGGTGATGGTGTGCTGTAGTGGAGTTGGTTCTGACTCATAACCTTGCATAGGGTTTCTGAGGCTGTAAATCTTTATAGGAGCAGAAAGCCCCATCTTTCTCCAGC
>NW_006408777.1:601075-629428 GCF_000296735.1 Chrysochloris asiatica | reverse complement strand
AAAACACCGGTGGCATAGCCCTCAGAATCACAGCAACTCAAACCACCACAGCACGCCAGATAGACGAGTGGTGGCCGTTTGGTTTTATGTCTGTACTGTCTCTTTAAATTTCAGTGTCAATCTTGATACAATCCTGATATAATCAAGATATATAAGGTATAATCAAGATACAATCAAGATGTTCTCTCCTAATCCTATGAATCCTGGTACAATCGAGATAAACTTTCCCAAGATGGCGGCTCCTGGAACAGCTGAGTTTCTTGATCCAGAAAATAATGAATTTCTGTATTTTCCTGCAAATTCCCCAGCTATAAACCCTCTGAAACTCCAAACATACCTTTATATTTGTTACAGAGTCCCAACACCAACTCATGCGTCCCTTGATCCGGTATAAGGAATAGGAAATAAGCAAATTGGAGATTTTTGAATAGGGGAAACATGATGAAGGTTTTGTTAAAGAGAGGTTAGTTAGGCTTTGTAATGCAAATGATTATGGACCAGGAAAGGGTTTGGTGAGGTTGGAGATGAAGGGGTGGGAATTCCCAATTGTCAAACTTGGGAGTTTTGGGGCTCCACTGAGTCCAGTGAGAGGGCCTTAAAGGGAGTTGATGTCTGGTCTGGAAATTTCCCACTTGAAGTGACAGGAGAACTCTTCCAGGTATGTCCATTAAGTATTTGAAGCTAAAGAGACTTCATAAAACTTGTGAGTGCTTAGAGTTTGAGAGATACCTGTGAATCATAGTTGTCTGCTCAGTTTTTACTCCTGTTCCCATTTTTCACCATTCATTTTTGTGTATTTTAATGCTCTCATGCTATTAATGTTAATAACAAACTTCATTTATCTTAAATATAGCTTTCTATTAGGTTGCTATGAAATCTTCAAACATTTTTCTCAATGACAAATCATAAGTCTAAGACTTGTTACAATTTTCTAACTTTACAAAATTTATCTATTGCTGTGAGTACAGTACGATTAATGTTTCACAGGTACTAATGGACTCCTGGTGTGGTGCTGTTGGATCAGCACTGGACAGTGAACCACAAGGTTGGCAGTTCAAATCCACCAGCTGCTCTTCAGAAACCCAATATAGGGTTGCTATGAATTGGAACTAACTCCATAGCCTTTAACAACAACAATGCTATTATAATTAAGTGCAGGAAATTTGCATTTATGTGCTCTATAGCAAAACTCAGAGTCCTGGTGTGCTGCTATAGGATAAGTACTGGACTGCAAGGTCAATTTGAACCACAAGATCAGTGGCTCAAACTCACCAGCTGCTCCTCAGAAATCCTGTGCAGGGTCACTGTGCGTCAGAACTAACTTGACAGGACTTAACAACAACATAGCAAAACTCAGCAAACTATTTTCTCTAAAACTCTAGACAGGAGCTTTATAATTGTTATCATTGTGGCCAGATATTTTTTTTAAAAGAAAGAAATAATGCTGACAGAGTGATAATGAATCTTTGTGGTAGGGAAAGGAGGGAGAAGAATACTAAGGAGTAAGGGAGACTGTGGCTTTTAATTGTTCTAGAAAGCCACTTTCTTCTCCTCTGACATATCTAAGTTGGGAGAAAGCCAAAACTGTTTCTTCTTTAAGGGCTCACTTTAAAGGGATTGTTTCAGCCATTCTTTTCATTCTGTTTTTTAACTACTACTGTTGGTCACCATGGTATGAGGTTGGGTTCAAACTGCAAGAGGCAGCCCCTCTACTACTTGCTTTACAGTGTATTTGCAAATACCCAGAGAGAAGCAATAAAGTGATTTGCAAATTACAGAGAGGGAATCAAGCAAAGGATAGGCACAGAAGGTTTGCTGGGAACCAAGAGTGTTCCCTGAGACCTGCTAAGGATGGTTTAGGCTACTGAAGGCAAAAAATATGCTAAGAACATAGATAGGAAGAGAACCTCTGGTAGCATAGTGAATTGGCCTGAGATTTTCAGGGTCAGCAGTTCGAAACCACCAGAGGGACTGTGAATAAAAGCTCACTTACATTAAGGAGTCCTGGTGTGGTGCTGTGAGTTAATGTGCCAGACTGCAAAGCCATTTGAACTGCAACGTTGGTGATTCAAGCTCACCATCTGCTCCTTAGAAACTATACAGGGTCACTATGGGTGGGAACTGATATGAGGGCATTTAACAACAACAACAACATACTACTAAAGGAGACAGAGAACAGAGTGTAAGATACAACTGTGCTAATGCTGCAGAGAGACTGGTGCTCACAGAAGATGGTGTCTTGTGAAGCTCATAGAGCCTAAGGTCTGTGCATCTAAGGCAAGAATCTGACTGTTACATTAATCTGGATGTCTTCTTATGTTAGCATGTTGCCCATCTTACGATGGAGTTGAAGAGTGTGAAGTGTTCCCATCTCTCTGTTCTGCCCTCTGCTGGTATCACACACCCCCTAAAGCACATCTGTAACGTTAGGCTATGAAACTGGTTTTTGGAGTCCAGTTTTCTGGTTGGAGTCCTGGTGTAGTGTTGTGGGTTAATGCACTGGACTGTAAAGTTGGTTTGAATTACAAGGTTGGCAGTTACTCACCAGCTACTCCTCAGAAACCCTGTATAGGGTTGCTATGGGTTGGAACCAACTTGATGGCAATTAACAACAACAGCAATCTGGTTGGAACTCTCCTAAGTCCATTCATAAGTCCCACAGATTTGGTGACAGTGGTGGGATTCCTTATTTTCCAATAGTATCATGTGCCTTTTGATCCAAACCCACTTGCCTGCTGACACTTTTGTTTAATCACTCTTGTCCTGCTTTGGTGCTGTAATACGCTCTGGACTGCTAACTACAAGGTTTGGTGGTTCAAACCTACCAGCTGTTCCCTGCTTCTCTGTACAAGGTTGCTATGTATCAGAACCAACTCAAGGGCACTTAACAACAACAACATACTTTATTCAAATTTCCTTAGTTTCTATCTAATATCTTTTTTGCTGTTCTAAGATCTCAGGGAGGAAGTCCAAAGTGCATTGAAGGAATTGGCAAAGAACCAGGTACCAGGAATTGATGGAATAAAAATTGAAATCTTTCAAGAAAGTGAGGCGGCACAAGAGGCACTCACTCATCTCTGCTAAGAAATTTGGAAGACAACTATCTGGCCGACTGATTGGAAGAGATCCATATTTGTGCCCATTCCAAAGAGAGGTGGCCCAACGAAATGCAGAAATCATCAGACAATCTTTTTGATATCTCAAGCGAGTACAGTTTTGCTAAAGGTAATACAGAAACGGCTACAATCATACATTGACAAAGAACTTCTAGAGGTTCAAGCTGGATTCAGAAGAGGCCGTGGAATGAGAGATATCATTGCTGATGTCTGATGGATCTTGGCTGAAAGCAAAGAGTATCAGAAAGATGTTTACCTATGCTTATTGACTACACAAAGGCTTTCAATTATGTGGATCATGACAAGCTATGGACAACATTAAGAAGTATAAATATTCTAAAACACTTAATTGTACTTCTGAGAAATCTGTACCTAGACCAAGAAGCAGTTGTTCGAACAGAGCATGGGAACACTGAATGTTTTAAAATTGGGAAAGATGTGCGACAAGGTTGTATTCTTTCACCATACTTATTCAACCTGTATGCTGAACAAATAATACAAGAAGCTGGGTTCTGTGAAGAAAACCGTGGCGTCAAGATTGGAGGAATCCTCATGAACAACCTGCGATATGCAGATGATATAACCTTGCTTGCTGAAAGTGAAGAGGACTTGAAACATTTACTGATGAAGATCAAAGAGCACAGCCTTCCATATGGATTGCATCTCAATGTCAGGAAAATAAAAATCCTCACCACTGGACCAATAAACAACATTCTTATCAACGGAGAAAAGATTGAAGTTGTCAAGGACTTCATTCTTCTTGGATCAACTATCAACACTCAAGGAAGCAGCAGTCAAGAGATCAGATGACGTATTGCGCTGGGCAAATCTGCTGCACAGGAACTTTTTAAAGTATTGAAGAGCAGAGATGTCAGCTTGAGGACTAAGGTGCACCTGAGCCAAGCCATGGTATTTTCAGTAACCTCTTATGCATGTGAAACTTGCACAGTGAATATGGAAGTTCATAGAAGAATTGATGCCTTTGAATTGTGGTGTTGGAGGAGAATACTGAAAGTGCCATGGACTGCCAAAAGAACCAATAGATCTGTTTTGGAAGAAGTGCAGCCAGAGTGCTCCTTGGAGGCCAGGATGGCTAAGCTTAGTCTCTCATACTTTGGACATGTTGTCAGGAGGGAACAGTCGCTGGAGAAGGATGTCATGCTGGGTAAGATGGAGGGTCAGAGGAAAAGAGGAAGATCCCCAAAGAGATGGATCAGCCAGGTGGCATCATTGATGGCGTCAAGTGTGGCAGCGGTAGTGAGGTTGGCCCAGGATCGGACATTGTTTCGTTCTGCTGTGCACGGGGTCTCTATGAGTCGGTTCCTACTTGATGGCACCTGACAACAACAACAACAACAGCAAGATCTCATCTATTTATTTAGTTGTCTTCTCAACATGATTACTCTTTGCTGTGACAGCTTCTTAGATATACCTTGTTTCTGATGACCTTGGCAGTTCTGAGGGGTGCTGGTCAAATGTATTGTAGGATACCCTACTGGATGTTTGTATCATGGTTTTCTCATTATTAGACTGGGGTCATTGGGTATTGGGAGGAGCTAATGTGCCCCCTTCCCATCACTGTGGACGCTAACCTGGATTAGTTGGCTGAGACTGTGTTTGCCACAGTCACTTGCCTTCTCACACTTCCACACTTGATCTTTGGAAGGAAACCTTTATGTGCAGCTCACACTTAACAAGTAAGATTTAAAAATTTTTAAACATACAAAAAGTATGAGGAGTTTTTGAAGAACAGATGAGTGATGTTATTGCTGAATGTGAGGAATGACTAAAAAATGCTGTTGTTTTTTGGTTGTTTTGTTTGTTTTGGGACAAAAGTACCCCATAATGTTGCTATGAGAAGTATGATATTTGAACTTTGTAATTTGTCAAGTCAGAATACATCCCAGTCTTGGGCCAAGGCTGTGTTTGTTAGTCTAATTCAAGCAGCCAGTTCTAATTTATATCAGTAAATCTTCCATGTTATTGTTAGAGCCAGAAGAGAAATGATGAAAATTAACATGTCTTTCATTATTAATCAAAAGGTTATAGAACATTGTTTTCTTAAAGGAAGTGCCTGGACAATTATACTTACTGAGTGTTTACAGTTTATGTGACTTTTTCACGGTCTGACCTAGTCTTTTCCAGGTTACCATTTCTATTGTGGTTGGAGGGCTTTATGCATTCCCTGTAGTGGTCGGTTTTATCATCTTGAATTCTGGTTCGACAAATTCAGTAATAGAAAAATGAAAGCTTTTTGTCAATCCTTTTGATAATTTCCCTGAATGTTTTAGTATGACAAAATGACATGGTAATCAAATTTTGCCTATGAAAATAACTTGATTAAAAACTACAGTGATGAAAATACTATTATAATAAGAACCTTAGTGGGCATTGATTTTCACACAGGGGATTGGATTTGTCTTTGCACAAAGTTTTTATCAGTGCAGTAGGAGCCAGTGTATATTCTAGATAAACCTGAAAATTACAAAGTGTGATGGGCTCTGAGGAAGGGAGTTGTTTGGAGAATTAGTCTAACATTGCTTCACAGATAAAAAAATTAACTCCAGCGTAGGAAGTAGCATTTTAGAAATTTACATTGGCATTTGTTAGTTTGCCATAGTTTTTTAAGAAATAGGATACTGTCTCTAGATTTTAGAACAGAGTTAAAATAATTTGCCAGGATTCGAGACTGGCTTTATAAATTTCTTGCTAAAACTCCTTGTATTATTTGAATGAGTCTTGTGTTTGTATCCAGATCTGGAGTTGAGATTTGGATGGAGGAGGGGTAGGGAAGGATAACATTTCAGGAAAAGTGTGAAATTTACAGGTCAGTAGGCTTTACTCTTGATCAGATTGAAAACTGGACTTGACAAGCAGTTATCAACTAATTATTGCTTCTTTTCAGATATAAGAAGGAAGGAAATTCATACAGAAGACCTGTTAAGATACTAGTTGTATTTGATGTCTGATTGTGATATCATTGGAGTCTGGATATTTGAAATGGTTAATGCACTTTGCTGATAACAGAAAGATTGGAATTCAAGTCTATCCAAAGTTGCCTTGGATGAAAGGCCTGGTGATCTACTTCTGAAAAATCAGCCACTGGAAACCCTGTGGAGCACAGTTCTACAGATACGGGGTCACCCTAAGTCAGTGTCAATAGAACAGCTTGTTTTTGTGATACTCTTATGTAGCAAGTGTTATTATATAAATATAGTTAGGGTGAAGTTGAGAGATTTTTGTTTTCAAATTGAAATACATGAATACCTGTCATTGTTATCTTTCAGCTCCACCTTATTCACTGGAACTCCACCCTGTTTGGCAGTATTGATGAAGCTGTGGGGAAACCACATGGAATTACCATCATAGCTTTGTTTGTTCAGGTACATGCTCTCTTGTTATGACCCTGTGTTGCTTAGAGGTGCTTGTTTTGAATTCATCTTGCCAAATAATTTTATTTATTCTGTTTTTTACATAGAGGTAATATTAAAACATATATAGACAACAGTGATAATTTAAAAATAGGAAATTGGATCTTTGTGGAGCATCAATGTGCAGTATTAGTCATTGGTAGAAAAAAGTTAATTTATTATAAATTTTCTTCAGAGTGATATTCAGGGCACAGTGCAATGGACTGCTTTTGTATGATATTTCTTATCATAGTTTTATAACTTACAGCAAATGCTTGGGTTGTTGTTTTTGTTGTTCTGATGTGTAGCAACCCTGTGTAGGGTTTCTGGGGAGCAGCTGTTGAATTTGAGTCACTGACCTTGTTTAGTAGTCCAGTGCTTATCCTACAGTGGGACTATGCAAATCATAGGCTTGTAGCCCACCAAGGAGATTGAATAGCTTTCTAATAATGCAGATGACACCCTTATTGGGATTGGAACCCTAATCCAGGCATTGGTCAGTTTTACCATCCTGCTTGGCTTAAAATGATCCATTCCAGAGGTAGAAAAGAGGAAGCAATAGGAGCAGAATGTATCCTTGGAAGCCCGGGTCCCTGCTCTGAGAACCTCCTAGGCCTAGGAGATGGAGAAAGAGAGAACTGTAACACTGGAGATGGTGAAAGATGGTGAGCAGCAGAGAAATGGCAACAGCAGGGCCAGGAGGCAAGCATGAGGTGATGGGACAAGGTGGCTAATTGCCCTGCTGAGCCATGGGGCAAGAGAGCTAAGGGCCTTGGCCTTGAGGCAGGAATCTCTCTGACAGAGTATGGTGTCTCTGGGTACTTGTCAGTGGAGCCAGGCTTTCTGACTTTAGTGAGAGAGCTGAGTGCCTTTAGGCTGAGGCTGACTGTCAGAGTTGGTGCTTACTGGCAGAACTAAAGAGCTTTGTAATTCTTGATCAAGCAGGGTAGAGAGAGAGAGCAGAAAAGAGAGAGAGTAGGAAACTTATCTGGGAGTATGACTAAGAAGCTGGCCTGATTAAAAAATTGTATAATGATTCTTAATTGTAATCTTTTGTTGTTGAGGGCTATGGAGTCTGTTCAGACTCACAGTGACCCTGTATAGGGTTTCTGAGGAGCCACTGACCTTGTGGTTAGTAGCTTATCCTCCAGCAACACAGAGTAAATCCCATAATCATGAATATGGCCTGTGAGTTCAGTGTGGCCTTAGAAGAATCATTGCATTTGAATTATGCAATTGGAGAAGAATATTAAGAGTACCATGGATTACTGCTAAAGAACAAAAAAATCTTTGTTGGAAGAAGTACAATGAGAATGCTCCTTGGAAGTCTGTATGGTGAGACTTTGTTTCTCATCCTTTGGACATATTATCAGAAGGACCAGTCTATGGAGAAGGGGTTAGTGAAAAAGTGGAAGACCTCCAAGGAGATAGGTTGACATAATGGCAGCAGCAATGGGATGAAATATAACAACAATTATGAATATGGCACAGGGCCTGGCAGTGAGTGTTTAATTGTGCATAGGGTTGCTATGAGTCAGAACTGACTCAGTGACACCTAAGAACAACACCATAGCAGATTACTTTAGATCTTGTTATTGTTAAATGCCTTCTAATCCATTCTGACTCAGTGACCCTTGTATAGGGATTCCGAGCAATGGCTGGTGGGTTTGAACTTCCGACCTTGCGGTTAGCAGTACAGTGCTTATAGTGCCACACCATGACTTTAGGTTTTAGTTATTAATAATTTTTACACTAACATGATTTCAAATATCTTATAGCAGAGACTGAGAAAATAAGACTGGGAAAGACCTGGCTGAAACAGCCAGTATGTAATTTGAAATCTGTGGTAGCCAAAATAGATTATGTAAATTAAACAAAAAATGTATGAAAACAGACCACATTCTTCCAAAGATACAAATTTAATCCAGTTCCTAAAGTGAATCTCCTTATCTTTGCCTTATCATTGACACATTAAAAGATTTAGAACTGAGTTGTTTTTGTTAGGTGCCATTGAGTCGGTACCGACCAATAGCGACCTTATGCACAGCACACCAAAACACTGCCCGATCCTGGGCCAACCTCACTACTGTTGCCACGCTTGAGGCCATCGATGCTGCCACTTGGCCAGTCCATCTCATTGGGGGTCTTCCTCTTTTTCTCTGACCCTCCCTCCACCTTACCAAACATGATATCCTTTCCAGTGACTGGTCCTTCCTGACAGTATGTCCGAAGTATGAGAGACAAAGTTTGGCCTCCATGGAGCACTCTGGCTTTACTTCCTCTAACATGGATCTGTTGGTTCTTTTGGCAGCACATGGCACTTTCAATATTCTCCTCTAACACCATAACTCAAAGGCATCAATTCTTCTATGGTCTTCCTTATTCATTGTTCAGCTTTTGCATCTATATGAGGTTATTGAAAATACCGTGGCTTGGGTCAGGAACACCTTAGTCCTCAAGCTGACATCTTTGCTCTTCAACACTTTAAAAAGGTCTTGTGCAGCAGATTTGCCTAATGCAATACGTTGTTTGATTTCTTGACTGCTGCTTCCATGAGTGTTGATAGTTGATCCAAGAAGAATGAAATCCTTGACAACTTCAATCTTTTCTCCGTTGATAAGAATGTTGCTTATTGGTCCAGTGGTAAGAATTTTTGTTTTCTTTACATTGAGATGCAATCCATACCGAAGGCTGTGCTCTGTGATCTTCATCAGTAAATGAACTGAAAGACCCTGTAAATTTCAGGTTCCTCCCCTTCATTTCATAGAAGAGGAACCGAGAAGTCAAGATCTGTCAAGGTGACACAGCTAGTTAATGCTATTAATCAGAACCAGAAACCAGATTTCCAACTCTGCAGCCAGAATTCCAGGATTGGCATAATTGGCCCTGCCAGACATGTTTCTTTGTGGTATAAATTTCAATAGTGTTATGAATTCCAACCACTTTATTTTATAAATACCTCTGAGATATTTCTTACTGATGTTTGAAAGTAGCCACGGAGGTATATTATTGTGTTGTTTAAGTGCTGTAAAGTTGGTTTCCACTCAAAGTGACCCTGTGAGTTTTAACTGCCTATCTTGGTGTTAAGCAGTCCAGTGCTTATTATACGACAAAGTTCATATTTTGAATGTATGATATATGTCAGAGAACCTAACAACAAATTCCTATATCCCTCAATGAATCCCAGGTTCTTTCTTTTCTTTGTAATGGCTTTTCACAGGCAGGCTTATTGCACAACTTCTATTTTATAATTACATTATATGAAAGGGCTTCAAAAAATTTGTGGAAAAATTTCATTATCTTTTCATTCCATTTTCCATGAACTTTTCATAACCCCTTTTGTAAGTACAGTGGAATAAAATATTGCTTAAAAATGTCTTTATACAAATGCATTTTGATAATCGTTAGTATATTTAAATAATATTTATTAAAAACTATTTTCATAACCTGAAAACAATTAATAAAGCATTCTGATTTGTTAAGCTGAGGCAGTAGAAAGCAATGAATACCGTATTAGTTGAAAGTAAGAATAAGATAAAACTAAAAATACAAAATAACCAAGTAGTCATTAACAGAAGGAAAGGAAACATATTACCTTAGCTTTTAGAATTGATACTCGATAGACATTTGGGAACTGAAATAAATATTATCCTTAAGGGCTTTTGAGTAGGTTCCAATTCATAGCGATGCTGTACAGAGTTTCTGAGAAGCAGCTGGTAAATTTGAACTGTCAACTTTGTGGTTTGCAGTGCAGTGCTTATCCTAAAGTGCCACTCCAGGAGTCTGAATTAAATATAGTTAATCTAATGTTTCCAATTACTAATTCTTAGTATATAACAGATGGCATAAAAGGTCCCTGGAAAGTGCAAAATGTTTGTGTTCAACTACGTATGTGGCACTATAGGTTAATGCACTGGACTGCAAAGTGGGTTTGATCTGAAAAGTTGGAAGTTCAAGCCCATCAGCCACTCCTTGGAAACCCTATATAGCATCATTATGGGTTGGAACCACCTCAATGTCACTTAACAACAACAACAAACTTGTCTAAAGGATGGTGTTCAACCCCATGCAATGGTTCCATGAAAGAAAGCCCTGGCAGTCAGCTTCTATGTAAGATTACATCCAAGAAAGTTTTATGTCTCAGTTCTAACCTCTGTAACAACTGGGGTCACCATGAGTCAGAATTGACTCTATGACAATGTGTTTTATAAAAACAGGTTGCATTGGATTGAATGTGAAGGCTATGGACCCTGGGTGGTGGTTATGTAATGTGGAGTCGGTTCCGACTCATAGCAACCCTGTACAGGGTTTCCGAGGCAGTAAATCTTTACGGGAGCAGAAAGTGTCATCTTTCTCCCGCAAAACAGCTGGTAGTTTTGAACTGCTGACCTTGCGGTTTGCAGCCCAATTCGTAACCACTACTTTACCATTGGTATTATTAGGATTTGGAATTAACATCATCAGTATTATCATTAATTAGATATTGAAAGGCAAGTCAAAGGTTCCAAAGGAGAGCATACTTGTTTGTATACTTGTCTTTCTTTCCATGTGTATGCTGTTAGGAAGCATTCAGATTATCTGTCAAAATACTTTCTAAGGAGAGAGCAAAATTATAGAGTTAAGAGTAGAATTTCATGATGAACGTCTGGTATTTTTCAACTAAAACCAAACCCACTGCCAACAAATTGATTCTGACTCATAGGACAGGGTTGTTGCGTTGTGAGGTGCCATTGAGTCGGTTCTGACCCATAGCAACCCTGTATAGGGTTTCCAAGGAGCAGCTGGTAAGCTTGAACTGCCGACCTTGCAGTTCAAACAGCTTTGCAGTCTGGCACATTAATCCACAGCGCCACACCAAGACTCCTAGAATAGGGTAGAGCTGCCTTTATTTTTATTTCTAAAGATTTTTTTGTTATTACTATTATTTTTAAAATAAAGTTCCCATCTTTATAGAAACAGACAGCTACATCTGTCACCCACCATGGGCCTGGTAGGTTAAAACTGTCAAACTGTCGATCTTTCAGTTAGCAGCTGAGTACATAACCACTGCACCACCATGGAATGCCCAAGACTATCAAATGAAGCAAAGTAGAAAGCAACCGAAATCCTTGCATGGTGTTTTACAATGTGGAAAACAGGAGCAGTGGAAGTCAGAGGCAGTGAGCACAGACTTGCTTTTCAAACAGCTTGACTGAATGAAAACAAGGAGTTTTTTATATACAAGGGTGAATCAAAAATTATTCACACTCTGGCTGTAGAATTTATTTAAATCAACTTTTAGAAAAGACAAATGCAACATTTTTCAACATAATCTCCTTACTTTTCAATACACTTTTCAATCTGTCAACAAGCTTTCATATTCCCTTATTATTTAAAAGTGTCTGAGACGGAGCTGCGAGCCACAAATGCATTGTTGTCTTTACTGCTTCATCAGAGTACTTTGTCCTGGAAGGGCTGCTTTCAGGTGACCAAACAGGTGAAAGTTTAATGGCTGAAGATCAGGACTATAGGGAGTATGCTTTAGTATCTCAAAGCGAAGATTTTACAGAGTGTCAACAGTGTGGTCAGAGGTGTATAGACCTACCTTGTTGTGCAAGATTATATTGCCTTTGGATAGCAGTCCTCTGCATTTAATCTGAAGTTCAGGTTTCATCTCTTCAGTGAGCACCTCACTGTAATGAGCACTATTGATTGCTGCATCTTTTTCCTGGTAGTGTTCCAATACTGACCCTTGAGAATCCTTGAAAACTGTAAGCATCAATTTTTCAGATGATGGTTGACTTTTGAACTTTTTTGGTCAGCAATTTTGGGTGTTTCCATACTGTATTCTGCCATTTATTCTCAGACTCGTAGTGATAAGTCCATGTGTCATCACCAGTAATGATATATGTGTATAAATAAATAATTATATATAAATATATATATATATATTGTTGTTGTTATGTGCCGTGGAGTCGGTTCCGACTCATAGTGACCCTGTACAGGGTTTCTGAGGCTGAAAATCCTTACGGGAGCAGAAAGCCTTTTCTTTCTCCCACAGAACAGCTGGTAGTTTCGAACTGCTGACCAGCCCAATTCATAACCACTACACTACCAGATATATATAGATATAGATAGATATAGATAGATATAGATATATAGAGAGAGAGGAGAGAGAGAGAGAGAGAGTGAGAGAGTGAGAGAGTGAGTGTGAGAGAGAGTGAGAGAGTGAGTGTGAGTGAGTCCTGGTGTGGTGCTGTGAGTTAATGCACCAGACTGCTGCAAAGCCATTTGAACTGCAAGGTTGGCGGGTCAAGCTCACCAGCCATTCCTCGGAAAACCCTATACAGGGTCACTATGGGTTGGAACCTACTTGATGGCACCTAACAGCAGCATATATATATGGGAGACCTGGTGTGGTGCTGTGGGATAATGCGTTAGACTGCAAAGTTGTTTGAACTGCAAAGTTAATGGTTCAAACTCACCAGCTGCTCCTTGGAAACCCTATACCTGGTCACTATGGGTTGGAATCGACTTGATGGCATTTAACAACAACAATATATACACATATTTGTAACTGATTTGTAACCACTATACTACCAGAGCTCCAAATATATATAGATATAGATACACACACACATATATATACACACACGCACACATATGTATATATACATATGTGCATATATATATATAATTTTTTTTTACCAGAAAAGAGTCAAATGACATTTTTAATAGACTTTAAAACAGTGTACAAGTATAAAATACTGGCTTTGTATTCCATAAATTGGAAGATAATTCAGTTTTAAACAGTCTATAAAACATGCCAGTAGATTACATAAAGGACTATGTACAATATAAAAAGAGCTGCAAACAGTCTTCATTGTAAAAATAATTTAAAACAAAGTTTTCGATTTAAAATACCATCTATAGCACAAACATACATCATACAAATGAAAAATGAAATATACTGTCTTCTTTAGTGGAGCCAAATTTAGATTGAGACATCTTTTAGGTAGATAAATGGCCATTCAATACAATTTCTATGGTAGTAATGGTCCTAGCTGGGTACTTTATCCTTAAAGAACAGCTGTATTTCAAACCCTTTTTTTATTATAATAAATACTAAAGCAGTGTATGAGTAGTAATGTTGGAAAAAGATCAGGAAAATAAATGTTTATTGTGCAACTGTTATACTGTATGAACTTTTTTAAAAGGCTAGAAGATTCTACAACTGAGAAGGTTGATCTGTAAAGTTTTAAGGCAGGCTAAGCTTTTAAATGAAGATACGTTGTAGGGAGTTATATCTTGTTCATCTCCATAAAGTAATGATGTTTTTTGAAGGAAGCTTTTATCTTCCTTTGTGTTCAAATTGTGTTTGCAGATGTCCAAACACTTCTGCTTATGGTCTTCCGTGAATTGTTTTGGTACCCTTGAACAAACTTTTTGAAACCCACGTGTATTGCATATTATTTGATAGGCAGAGCCATGGCTGGTTTGCAAATGATTAGCCACATAATCCAGTGTCATTCATCTATTCGACAGAATCATTTCACATGTACGTCCAATGTTGTTACCAGCCATAGACATGGATGGGTGTTTTAATATAACTGGAGTGCGGATAATTTTTGGCTCAACACCATCTGTCACACACAGTCATATACAGTTTGACAGTTTGGATGTATAGTGACATAGCTAAACTTTTGTTTCATTCTGAAACCAGAAGCTTGTATTTTTAAAAATTAGTAAATATATATTTAACAAAACATTTTGCCTTTTTTTAAATTTAAGTTTTCATTATAAGGTTTACATGGGAGAACATTAGCTTTACACTCATCCTATTGTATTTCGTTTCATTGCAATGATTACCATCTCCTCCATGTATTATCAAATAACCAAAGGGTACACTACACAGGCCTGCCCCCCAGCTGTCAGTGCATAGCCCTTCTCATCCCTGAGTCTAGTGTCTCCAGCCACTCTATCTGCCCACATCATCGTCCCCATCCCTGGTGTCACTGCCTCTCTGGGTAGGGTCCCGGTCTCCATTCTTCTCACTTGATGGTCCCAGGGACCTCTGCTTCTGGGCTGCAAAATCAGTCACTCCACTCCTTTTGACATAAAACATTTACCTCTACATTTCCTTCCCTCACAGTCAGTCTTGATGGCAGTTATTTACTATTGTACCACAAGAGTCTTATCCCCATTTCCTTTTGCCAGCCTGATCCCAATGGATTGAAAATTATTCAGTGGTGATTCTACCTTCTCCCACCCTGTCTATAACTAGGCTCCCTCTTGAAAGCTTGTAAGCCAGTCACTTCTTGCCTTTATAGGTCTCCCCCCCCCCCCTCATTTTTGGGTAGATTACAGGAGGTTTACTTTGGTTTGGGCTGGCTAGATGTTTCTTCCCAGAACCTTGTCAGGAATCCCTCACAGACCCCTCCTCCTTCTGGCCTTACCCTTTAGGCCCCACCACTCCCTGCTAAGTTCCCCCATCCCATATAGGCATTCATCACATACCTCATGCCCCCCACCCCATCCTAGTAACTGCTGGTAAAAACTGCTCAACTGTGATTATAGAGGACTGTATTATTGTTGTTGTTAATTGCTGTCAAGTCAATTTCGACTCATAGCAACCCTGTAGTTGCAGAGGAGCAGCTGGCAAGCCTGAACCACCCACCTTGTGGTTTGTAGTCCAGTATTTATCCTGATGTGGTGCTGTGAGTTAATGTGCTGGATTGCAAAGTCGGTTTGAACCTCAAGGTCAGCTGCTTAAGCCCACCAGCTGCTCCTCGAAAACCCTATAGAGGGTTGCTATGGGTTGGAACTGACTCAAAGGCACACAACAATAAAACAACAAACTTATCCTACAGTGTCACACTAGGACCTCTGGTAGCATAGTGGGTTATGAGTTGGGCTATTAACTGCAAGATTACCAGTTTGAATCTACCCGCCACTCCGCTGAAGAAAGATGAGGCTTTCTGCTCCCATAAAGATTTACATTGTTAATGTCGTTAAGTACCTTTGAGTCAGTTCTGACCCATAAGGACCCTGTATAGGATTTCTGAGGAGCAGCTGGTGAGCTTGAACCGCCGACCTTGCAGTTCAAACAGCTTCGCAGTCTGGTGCGTTAACCCACAGTGCCACATTTACATACAACCTCAGAAATCCTAAACAGGGTCAATATGAGTCAGAACCGACTAGCTGCTCTTCAAGAGAAAGTGAGTCTGTCTGTCTGCTCCCAGTAAAATTTAGTCACTGTGATTTGGAATCAACTTGGTGACAGTGGGGGTATTTTTTAGGCTCCCATAGGAGAAAGATGAAGCTTTCTGCTCCTGTAAAGGAGTACAGCCTCAGGAACCCTATATAGGGTTGCTATGAGTTGGAACCAACTCCACAGCACATAACTGCCACCAAGGTGCCTTGAGTTGATGGCATTTAACAACAACAAAGATGTCTAGTCCTGGTATGGCACTGTAGGAGACGCACTGGCCGGAAAGGCGGTTTGAACTGCAAGTTCGGTAGTTCAAACTCACCAGCTACTCCTTGGACACCGTATACTCGATGGCACTTAACATACGGTGTCCAGTCCTGTGTGTTGTTGTACAATAAACATTGTTTATACAGCTGTGCCTGCTAACCACAAGGTCAGCAGTTCAAACCTAGTAGCCACTTTCTGGAAACCCTATCCAAGATGGCTATGAGTCCATGGCACTAAAGAGCAACAAGGTAACCAGTCAAGAAAACCAACCCCCAAAAGCAGTTTAGATCCCTGAGGTTTTAGGCCCTCAGATAAGTAGATTGGAAGTGATAACACAGTAACTGCCCACAGGGCTTATTTCAAAGGAAACTATGTTAGCAGACTGTGGCAAAACCCAATTTTCTCCTGAGGACCTATTGTACTGGGGTCTTGTGGAGAGGGGCTTTGCTTTTTTTTTTTCTGTTGTAATAATACAATGTTATATGACAGGCCAAAATATACAAGGGACAAAAGTGATGAAACAAGGGCTGGAACTCACCTTCTGGTTTGGTACTCTACTCCCTCATCCCCCTTAGTGATGCATCTCTGAGCAACATATTTTAAATAATCCTGCCTCCAGCCAAGGGTAGAATTGTAGGGAAACAGGCTAACAGGGCAAAACTGGTAGTGGCCAGTCCTTCTGCCTCATTAGGAGCCATTTTAGTGCAGGTTTGCCCCTTGCCCCTCAGAGACCCACTTGAGTCCCCTGCGGCTGACCTGGGGGGTGGTGGTGCCAGAGGGCAAGTGGGAAGGGCACTAGATATTCCCAGGCTAGGTTGGGTCAGTCCTCTCCCTATTTCCCCTCAATGGGGGTTCTCTTATTCACAGATTAAGGAAGAACTGTGACTCACTTCCTGCCTGTCTGATTACAAGAGTATTGTTCATACAACTGTGTCTGGTGTTGCTGGTGGGAATCTCCCTTACTGCGGCCCCGAGGAGGAGTCTTAACCACTCCAGGACCAAGGCCAACCAGACTCATCTCTTTGATCAACTCTGAGATTCCGTATTCTTCCCTAGGCATCCAGTTTTGGGGTTGTTGTTGTTGTTGTTAAGTACTGCCAAGTTGATTCCAACTCATAGTGACCCTATATAGGGTTTCTGAGGAGCTGCTGCTAGGCTCGAATCACTGATCTTGCTGTTCAAACCGACCTTGCAGTCCAGCACATTAACCTGCAGTGTCACACGAGGGTGTCCAAATGGTACCTTGTTACATTAGTACCTACATTTTGGTGTCCCTAGGTAGCCCTGGTGCTGTAGGCTAGTGCGTCAGACTGTAAAGTTGTTTGAACTGTAAGGTCAGTGGTTTAAGCCCACTAGCTGCTCCTTGGAAACCCTATACAGGGTTGCTAAGAGTTGGAATCGACTCAACAGCACTTGACAACAACACAACAAAGGTAGTCCAAAGGAATCTTGGTGTGACACTGGAGGATCAGCACTGGCCTGCTAACCACAAGGTCGGCAGTTCAAATCCACCAGCTGCTCCTTGGAAACTGTATACAGGGTCACTATGAGTTGGAACTGACTCCACAGCACTTAATAATAAAAACAACAATAACAGGTAGTCTCAAAGGAGTACAGGTGGTGTAGCAGGTTAAGTGTAGGGCTGCTAACCACAATGTTGGTTGCAGTTCAAACCCACCAGTCACTCTGTAGGACAAAGCTGAGGCTATCTGCTCCTATAAAGATTTTGTCTCAGAAACCCTATGGAGCAATTCTACTCGGTCTTATAGGGTTGCTATGAGGTAGCAGTGCAAACTAACATGCTTGGCTACTAACCAGCAGTTGAAAGGTTCACGTCTACCCAGAGGTACCTCTGAGGAAAAGTCTGGTGATCTACTTCTGAAAACTCCATCACCATCACTGAGAACCCTATGGAGTACACTTCTACTCTTATACATATGGGGTACCTATAAGTTGGAACTGACTCCTTGGTAGTAGTTTATTTTCATTTAACAAATAGTGTTACAGGAATTTGAACCCAAATTTTCTAGTTGATTATCACATAGTATGTTGCCTTAGTAGTATTGTTTTATCTCTCTGGGCCTCAGTTTCCTCCTTTGTAAAATGCTGTAATTAATACATGACTGCTATCTAAAGAGAACTGCACTAGTACATGCCTCATGGGCTATGTGGTAAGAATGAAATGAGAACACTACCAGGCTGGCAGGAAGCACTCAGCAGTACTGGCTTGCATCACATTCTTTGCTACAGGATTATCCTATTCTGGAAGCCAGCTTATCTCTCAGGGAGCAGGAAGGTAAAGTACAGGCTGCTCTGTGACCTTAGGATAACCGCCCAGGGAGCTCTTGGTTACATTTCCCCCATTCTTTCTCAATTCAAGATGTAGCAGTCTCAGCCAAGTAGCACAGATGTTTTCTAGGGCAGGAACCCAAGGAAAGAGAGCAGCCTCCTGGTGACAATCTTGGATTCAGGGTCTCGTCCAGGCTCTGAGCTTGTTCCCTTTTTTAAGCTACTACATCCATATTTTCCATATCATCAGTGAAAACAACCATCAATTACTCATATGCAAATTCAAACTGAAGCTGAAGAAAAGCTGAGAACAAGTCCACGAAGCCAAAATATGACCTTGAATACATCCCACCTGAATTTAGAGATCATATGAAGAACAGATTTGATACATTAAACACTAAAGACCGAAGACAAGAAGAGTTGTGGGATAACATCAAGAACATCATACTTGAAGAAAGTAAAAAGGCATTGAGAAGACAAGAAAGAAGGAAAAAGGCAAAATGGATGTCAGAAGAGACACTGAAACTTGCTCTCCAGCAGAGAGATGCTAAAGCAAATAGAAGACATGAGGAGGTCCAAGTGCTGAACTGAAAATTTTAAAGATCAGCTCGAGAAGATAAAGCCAAATATTACAACAAAATGTACAAAGATCTGGAGTCAGAAAACCAAAAAGGGAGAAAACGCTCAGCATTTCTCAAGCTGGGGGAACTGAAGAAAAAATTCAAGCCTTGATTTTCATTATTAAAAGATTCACTGGGCAAATTATTGAATGATGCAGAAAGCTTCAAGAGAAGATGGAGGGAATACACAGAGTCACTGTACCTAAAGGAAATGGTTCATGTTCAACTGTTTCAAGAGGTAGCATATGATCCAGAGCCAATGATACTGAAGGAGGAAGTCCAAGGTGCATTGAAGGAATTGGCAAAGAACAAGGCACCAGGAATAGATGGAATAAAAATTGAAATCTTTCAAGAAAGTGATGTGGCACAGGAGGCACTCACTCATCTCTGCCAAGAAATTTGGAAGACAACTGGCCAGCTGATTGGAAGACATCCATATTTGTGCCCATTCAAAAGAGAGGTGACCCAATGGAATGCGGAAATCATTGGACAATCTCTTTGATATCCCATGCGAGTAAAGTTTTGCTAAAGGTAATACAGAAACAGCTACAATCATACATTGACAGAGAACTTCCAGAGGTTCAAGCCAAGCGAAGGATATCATTGCTGATGTCCAATGGATCTTGGCCGAAAGCAGAGACTATCAGAAAGATGTATACCTGTGCTTTATTGACTATGCAAATGCTCTTGATGTGTGGATCATGACAAGCTATGGACAACATTGCGAAGTATGAGTATTCCAGAACACTTAATTGTGCTCATGAGGATTTGTACCTGGACCAAGTAGCAGTTGTTCTAACAGAACATGGGAACACTGAATGTTTTAAAATTAAGAAAGGTGTGCAACAAGGTTGTATTCTTTCACCATACTTATTCAACCTGTATACTGAGCAAATAATCTGAGAAGCTGGGTTATATGAAGAAAATGTGGCATCTGGATTGTAGGAAGACTCATTAACAACCTGCGATATGCAGATGATAAACCTTGCTTGCTCAAAGTGAAGAGGACTTAAAACACTGATGAAGATCAAAGAGCACAGCCTTCAGTATGGATTACATCTCAATGTTAAAAAAAAAAAAAACAAAAACATCCTTACCACTGGCCCAATAAACAACATTCTTATCAATGGAGAAAAGATTGAAGTTGTCAAGGACTTCATTCTTCTTTGATCAACTATCAACACTCATGGATGCAGCAGTCAAGAAATCAAGTAACGTATTGCATTAGGCAAATCTACTGCACAAGACCATTTTAAAGTGTTGAAGAGCAAAGATATCAGCTTGAGGACTAAGGTCTGCCTGACCCAAGCCATGGTATTTTCAGTAACCTCTTATGCATACAAAAGCTGGACAATGAATAAGGAAGACTGTAGAAGAATTGATGCATTTGAGTTATGGTGTTGGAGGAAATATTGAAAGTGCCGTGGACTGCCAAATGAACCAAAAGATCTGTTTTGGAAGAAGTGCAGCCAGAGTGCTCCTTGGAGGCCAAGATGGTCAAACATCGTCTCTCATACTTCAGATATTATTGCAGGAGGGACCATTTGCTGGAGAACAATATCATGTTTGGTACGGTGGGGGGTCAGAGAAAAAGAGGAAGACCCCAACAAGATGGATTGGTCAAGTGGCAGCATCAAAGGACTCAAGCGTGGCAACGTGGTGAGGTTAGCCCAGGATTGGACAGTGTTTAGTTCTGCTGTGCGTAATGTCGCTATGGGTCAGTACTAACTCAATGGTACCTAACAACAACAATATCCATAAGTATAGCTAAAGTTCATCATATAGTAGCAGGTTACTCTTTTCCCCTTCCCCCAACTCCCTTCTTTCTTCTTCTAGTTGAGTTCTGATCAACCAGCCATTGAAGCCAGGTCAAGTGGGTATTATCTGCAAGTATGGGTGTTCTTGTGTATCTCTTCTCACATCATATCAGCTGGATGCATCACTCTCCACTCTAGTCCTCTGTGGCCATGTCACTGCTTCTTGGCCCAGGAGTCCCTGGGTCTTGCCATACTGCTGGCCATCCAGGTTTCAACCTGGGTTCATAGGGGTTTATTGAATGTGGTCGGACTTAGCTCGCAACTTCACTGCTGTTTTTTCCCCCTCTTCCCCTTATCGGTGACCAACGTGATCACCAGTCAGATCATATGCCTGCTCACGTATTCCCCTTGAGTCTCATTCTTGGAAGGAGGTTTGCTCTGAGGGGTCCCTACCACTTGCCTTGATGGCTTCTGAGCGAATAGCTTACTTGTTCTTGTAGTAATCAATCAGACTGCCATTATTGTTTCAGATTTTTCCTGCTGGTCTTTCTTTCACGAAGTATCTTCTGTTCTTCTAGCTGCTCCAGGCTGGTCTACTTGTCCCTTCCAGTGGAAATTTCCTACCTCAGTCAGTTCTGGATGGGGTTCTGCATCTATGGTCTTGTGCTATGTAAAGGCTCCACAGGAAGCCTCTTTCACTGGGCTACTTTTAGCCCCCTGTAAGGTATTCCAATCAGTTATAGACTGAAGACAGACTTACAAGCTTTCTGTAGTGATTATTCTTGCTATTCCTTTCTCCCCCTCCGCAAGTATCTATTTTCCAATGGCAGGCAAGGGAAACCCCACCAAACCATGCCTCAACCCCTGTATCCTGGAACCCTTTTGTTCCAAGGTTGTGCATACCTCATTATTTACCTCTGTCCCACTTAGCCCATACGAACCTGCCTAAATGTTATTATCCCATCAGCCTTGTTCTTCCAATCCCCTCACCCTTATTGCGTATATTCCCAGATCCCCCACCCCACCCCCAAGCTATTCTGTGTCTATTACTTACCCTGTGTTCTATCTTCCCCTCCCTCCCTCCCCTCCTCTCATCCCATACATCCTGGTGATCAGCAAGTATATATACATATAATTTTTTTTCCCCTTTTAGTGTGGGTTCTTTTTCTTACTCTTTTACAATAATGGACCTATGCAGTATTTCTCCTTTTGTGACTGACTAATTTCATTCAGCATAATATCCTCAAGGTTCATTCATGTTATGCAGTGGCTTGCAGCTTCCTTGTATTTCTTCAAGTTATCATAATATTCCATTGTGTTTATGTACCACAATTTATTTATCCATTCTTCAATTGATGGGCACTTAGGCGTTCTCCATTTTTTGCTATTGTGAATAGTGCTACTATGAACATTGGTGTGCATATATCTACTCGTATTATGATTAGTATTTCTTGTGGGTAAATACCAAGTAGAGGAATTGCTGGATCATAAGGTATTTCTATTTCCAACCTTCTGAGGAAGCGCCATATTGCTTTTCAGTGTGGTTGGTTTGCAATCCCACCAACAATGTAGGAAGGTCCCAGTCTCTCCACATCCTCACCAGCATGTATTGTCCTTTACATTTTTTATCTTTTCTGTTATTGTTGGTGTGAGATGATATCTCATTGTTGTTTTGATTTGCATCTCTCTAATGGCTAGTGATCGTGAACATTTCTTCATATGCTTATTGGATGCCCGAATCTCTTTCTTGGTTAAGTGTCTGTTCATGTCCTGTGCCTATTTTTAAATTGGGTTATTTGTCTTTTTCTTTTAGAGGTATTGTAATTTCCTATACACTTTAGAAATGAGTCCCTTGTCTGATGTGTCATTTCAAAATATTATTTCCCATTCTGTGGGCTCCCTTTTTACTCTTTTGGTGAAGTCTTTTTATGCACATATGTTTTTAATTTTTAGTATGTCTCACTAATCTATTTTGTATACTTTTCAAAATATTTGGTAGTGTGTGTATTCCCTGTATTAGAGCCCTCACATTTGCCCCCCCCCCTTTTTTGGATGATTTTCATAATTTTGGCATTCACATTTAGATCATTAATCCATGCTGAGTTCATTTTTGTTTAGGACGTATGGTAATGGTCTTGTTTGAATCTTTTGCGTATTGCTTTTCAGTTCCGCCAGCACCATCTGTTAAAGAGACTAACTAGCTCATCCCCATGCAATATACCTAGGCACTTTGTCCAAAATCAGTTGGCTGTATGTGGATGGGTTAATTTCTGGATTCTTGATTCTGTTCCATTGATCAATGTATCTTTCATTGTACCAGTACCAGGCTGTTTTGACCACTGTAGCCATGTAGTAGATTTTGAAATCAGGGAGTGAAAGATTTCCAACCTTGTTCTTCTCCTTGAGCAGTGCTTTGCTTATCCAGGGTCGCCTTCCTTTCCATATAAAGTTTGTAATTGTCTTTTCCATCTCTTTTAAGAATGTCATTGGAATCTGGATTGGGATTGCATTATATGTGTATATTGCTTTGTGTAGTATTGACATTTTCACAATGTTGAGTCTTGCTATTCAGGAACATGGTATGTTCTTCCACTTTTGTAAGTCTCTTTTGGTTTCTTATACTTGTTGTTAAGTGTCACTGAGTTGGTTCTGACCCATAGCAACCCTGTATTTCCAAGGGTTTCCAAGGAGCAGCTGGTGAGCTTGAACCGCCAACCTTGCAGTTCAAACGACTTTGCAGTCTGGCGCATTAACCTACAGCGTCACTCCAGGACTCCTTCTTATACTAGTGTTTTATAATTTTCTTTGTATAAGTCCTTTATTTCTCAGGTTACGTTTATTCCTAAATATTTCTTCCTTTGGGTGGCTATTTTAAATGGTATTTTTTTCCTAATGTCTTTTTCAGCTCTGTCATTTTTACTATAGAGGAATCCAACTGATTTTTGTATGTTGATAGTATACCCTGCCACTTTGCTGAATCTTCAAGTGATATCTACAGGTAATTCCTCAAAAAGGCATGTGAGAGAGAAAAACTTAATGATAACAATGATTGCTCATGTGGGATTATAAATGATCTTTGCCATTGATTACCCCTGCCTGGAATCATTAAATGCTGGTTGAAATGTGAAAATCAGATTGCGCTTACAATTGTTAAAATTCAAGTCAAGAATGCTTAATACTAGACTTTAAAATGTTTAATTCTCAAATTTATTTGGAGGACTTAGGTGCCGTTGACCTATGTACAATACAACATAATATTGCCATCCTCATAATTGTTACTTTTGAGCCCATTGCTGCTGCCACGTGTCAGTCCATCTTGTTGGGGGTCAGTCTTCCTCTTTTTCACTGACCCTCACTTTACCAAGCATGATATCCTTCTTCAGATACTGGTTCCTCATGATAGTATGTCCAAAGTATGGGAGATGAAGTCTTGCCATCCTGGCTTCTAAGGAGCATTCTGACTGTACTTCTTCTGACACAGATTTGTTTGTTCTGGCTGTTAAGAATATATAATATCTTAATATATAATATCTTTAAGAGAGCAGTTAGTTGTTGCTGATAAGTACCATTGAGTCAGTTCCAACTCATGGTGACACTGTATAGGATTTTCAAGGTGCGGCTAGTGGATTTGAACCTCCCACCTTATGCTTAACAGTTCAGTGCTTATCCTACGACACCACACCTTATGTAGATATACGATTATATACACACACACACACATATATAGCTTATATGTGTTTGTATATGTGTGTGTGTGTGGTGGTGACAGTGGTGGTGGTGTGCCATGGAGTCGGTGCCAACTCATAACAACTCTGTACAGGATTTCCGAATCTGTAAATCTTTACAGAAGCAGAAAGCCTCATCTTTCTCCCGTGGAACAGCTGGTAGTTTTGAACTGCTGACCCTGAGGTTAATTTGTAATACTAGTAGAGCTCTTTCATATATATATATATATATTGTTGTATGGAGTCCTGGTGTGGTGCTTTGGATTAATCTGTTGGACTGCAAAGTCTTTTTGAACTGCAAGGTCAGCGGTTCAAGCTCAACATTCGCTCCTCAGAAACTCTATATAGGGTCGCTATAGATTGGAACCAACTCGATGGCACTTAACAACAACAATATTATTGTATAGGGTTTTTGAGTAGTGATTGGTGGGTTTGAACCTTGACTTTGCAGTTCAAACGACCTTGCAGTCTAGTGCTTATCTTACACCACCACACCAGGGATGCTACGTCAGCCCCATATAAAATGGATTCTGTGTCATGTCTCTGCTCCTTCAGAAAACTAAACTGAAGGTCGGCTATGCTAGTGAAGTCAGGGTAGCCCTCCCCTGCCCATAAAGGCTGCTGGTTTGGCTGGAGGCCCCGTGAGGAAGAAGAGTCAGGAGGCAGAGGCAGGCCTAGTCACCTTGGAGGAGAATAGAGGGTCTTCACTGAGCTCCTTGGGGAAGAGGTGTCAACATGCTTTGCCATCCAAACTCACAGAACAGCCTAAAGTCCAAAGGGTCAGAGCCCCAAAGGCCAGAAGAGCAGTCAGTCCAGTTGAGGTCAGGTGGAGCCAAGTTCCTTAAAACAAGGGGACAGAAGGAACCTTGAGCAACAGTGTGGAAGCAAGCAGCTGGTAATACTGTCATAGCTACCACTGCCCAGTCCCTGTGCTCAGGAGGGCAGACATAAGCAGAGAACATGTGGTGAGCACAGCATGGATTTTATCGGAAAACATGGGTTACCTGGTGAACCTGCAAGTCATGTGCCAGATGGACGCCTTTGGACCCTGGATAAGGTTCCTGAGAACAGTTGGTTGTGCACAGACACCAGGATAGGGACAATACTGCTCCAGGGCCACATTTGGGCTGCTGAGAAGACAGAGGGAATGGGATTAAGCTGCAGAATCAGCACCCATTGATGCCAGGGACAGGCAGAACTATGGCTGATGTTGACTTCAGGAAAGAAAGTGTCTGGTGATGTCTTCCCAGAGCCTCTGGGCTGGCAAGGTCAGGGCCATGCTCGCAGCAGGGAGAACTGTGTTCGTCTTGGTCATGGTGTGGTGGATGGTTGTAGTAGGAGGTGGTGGGCTTTAGAAAGCCAGGACATACCTGCTTGCTCATGGCCTAGTGCCAGAGCCATGGAGAAATTTCTTGGCCAACATGCCAGAACCAAGATTCTCAGTTCCTTGTAGTGGACCAGCCTGTAGGCCATAAGATGTCTAGAAGCAGGGAACCTGAGACCACAGCCAGACCAAAGGTGGAAACCCTGGTCAGGAAAGGTTCCTTGAGATAAAAATATCTAAGAGGGGGTTGAAAACAGATGAATGAGTGACATCTCAGGAAACAAGGCAGCCAGTGCTCTTGCAGAAGGCTGTGGAGAGAATACAGTCCCACTGCCTGGTACTGTGTGCTTCATATATAATGGAATGGTGTCACTTGTGGTTGAATTTCTTCCTACGTGCGGAATTATAGAGGCACTGGCTGCAGAAGACATGTTCACACTTGATGGAGACAATGAGACGTCCGTTCTGCACAATCTCTGAGTACCTGTCCCTGCATATAGGACAGCTGACAGTGCCAGAAGGCCTGAATCCCACTGCACCCTCCCCCCTGGCATTTCTGGGTGTGTGAGGGTAACATACATGTGTCTCTGGGTGAATCGTTGTCGTTACTGTTCATCATACAACTGTTGGTGTGGCCCTGGCCTGGATGCTCCTTTCTTCAACAAGCACAGCAGAGTAGTTGTGGGTCAGGTAGACAGCCACAGGTTGTAAAGACTCACAGTTGTAGTCCACTGTTCATTTCTAGCGTTTTCCACAAGTTTGACCCGTTCTGCTTCCACTGCCATTCTTTTTTTTTTTAATGTTTTATTGTGAATTATATAATAGTTTACATGAGAGAACTTTAGTTTTACATTCATTTCATCGTATATCATCTCATTGCTATGGTTCCAATCCCCTCCATGCATCATCAACCAACCAAAGGGCATATCCTAGAAACCCGACCCTACTCTCCTCCCCCCGCCCCAAGTTTTTGGCCCACAGTCCCTTTCCCTCTCTGGATCCAAAGTCCCCAGCCACTTCATCACTTCACGTCATTGTCTCTGTGTCTATCTCAGGCATCTCTATTTCTCTGGGTAGGTTCCTGTTCTCGGCTCTTCTCCGTTGATGGTCCCAGAGACCTCTGCTCCTAGCCTGGAGAATTAATCACTCCCATCCTTGTTACAAAATGTCTACCTTTGCATTTTCAAACCTCATAATCCGTCCTGATAAACATTATTCACTACAGTATCACGAGTTACCCATCTGTATTTCTTTTCATCAGCTCCTCCCAGACAGATTGAATAGTACCCACTGGAGATTCTGCCTTTCTCCATGCTCCCTAGCACTAGGATCCCTCTTGAAAGCTTGTAAGCCAGTCACTTCTTGCCTTTGTAGTTCCCCCCTCCCCATTTGAGTATCCAATGTCCAAGTTGCCCATCTCCGTCCACTCTGTGTGTTGAGGGGGTGGGAAAGTTTCTTGCTGTAAGGATTTGTTCCTTCTTTTGAGTTGCTGCTCCATAGGTATAGATCAAGTTCATCAGATTGTATCAGCTCACTTTTTTTTTTTTTCCCCCTCTTCTTTCTTCTCCTGGTTGCGCTCTGATCATCCAGTCACCCGGTCCAGGTCACGTGGGTATCATCTGCAACTGTGGGCGTTCCTGTACACATGCCCTTTCTTCCCGTCAGCCAGTAGCTCCACTCTCCTCTCGAGTCCTCCTTGGCCACACCACTGACTCTGGGCACAAGAGTCCCCAGGTTTCCTCACACTGCTTGCCAGCCAGGTCCCCAACTGGGTCCACAGAAATCCACTGAACATTGTAGGGCTTAGCTTGCCGCTTCATTGCTGCTTTTACCCCACTTCCCCCCATCGGTGATGTGTGTGGTCACCAATCAGAGCGTGCATTTCTGTTGAGTCTTAGTCTTGAAAGGGGGTTTGTGTTGCGAGGACCTGGCCACTTGCTTTGATGTTTCCTAGGGAAGCGATTTGTTTGTTCTTGTAGTAACAGTCCATCTGCTTCCTTTTTTCCTGCAGGTCTTTCTTTCAAGATGTATCTTTTATTCTTCTAGCCACTCCAGGCTGGTCTGCTCGTCCTTTCAAGTGGAGATTTCTCATATCTGGAGATCTGGATGTGGTTCCGGTTTCTACCTATAGTTTTATGTATTGCAAAGGCTCCGCAAGAAGCTTTGTTCACTGGGTACGCTGTAGCCCCGTTTTAGGTATTTCAATCAGTCATAGGCAGAAGACAGACTTATAAGCCTTCTAGTGTGATGTTTCTGACTATTCCTTTCTCTCCCTCTCCAGTGTCTACTCTATATTATAATGCAAGGGAAACCAAGATTAAAACAAACAAACAAAAAGTCAAACATCTTAACATGATTCCCACCACATTCCAACCATGACTCAATCCCTGAATCTCAGAACCCTGCAGTTCCAAGGTTGTGCATATATCGTCCTTTATCTCTGTCTCATTTGGCCCTTTCAAACATGTCCAATTGTTCTCCCATCTGCCCCATTTCTCCACTGCCCTCTCCCTCCCTGTATATAGCCCCCCTCTCTAGCACCCAAGCTCTCCTGTGTCCAATCCCCACCCTGTGCTCCACCCTTCCCTCTTCCCCCCACCCATCACCAACTTCCCAACAACCAAGACTTCCCCCTACCCCCCTTTAGTATAATTT